>NC_089762.1:47058390-47063390 GCF_040412425.1 Macrobrachium rosenbergii | reverse complement strand
CGCTTTCATTGCCTATTGCCACCCACGAGAAGTCCCCTCTCGGCGAATCGAGCTCGGAGAATGGCTGAGAGCACACACAAAAAAAATCCTCCCCCCCCCCAAAAAAAGAAACGTCTCAGACGACGGCGGCGGCAGTATTTTCCCTGCGGTATTCCGGATTCTCGTTTATTCATGTGACCTTTATATCTTTTCGCGGTTTCCGCGTCTCTTTTGTCTTCCCCCTTTTCGATTTCGTGGTATCCGGTTTTACTTTGTCTCATTTCTTTTGAAAATGTTTTCGGGGTTACCTCTTACTTTTCCAAATTATTTCTGGTGCTGTTTTTTGTTAATTGATCCTCTACATCATCATGGTATGTTAATTCATAATAAAAGAAATAGCGTCTTCGAAATGACCTTGCAAAAAAAAAAGTACGACCTCATACACGTATATTAGGTCAGTAATTTATTAAATATATATGGTCCAGGATTTCTGTTTACGGAGAGAGAGAGAGAGAGAGAGAGAGAGAGAGAGAGAGAGAGAGAGAGAGGAGTTAACCTAACCTAACCCAACCTAACCTAATTTAACCCAGCGGCAAAACCAAAAAAAAAAAAAAAAAAAAACCGGGGCTGGTGCAATACTAGCATACATCGCAGGAATTCACTCCCTGGACCTTACACATTATGATCCCTAACCTTCCATTGTACTGAAAGAAGGACATATAATGTGAAGTCCTGTCTTGTATGGTAACGTGTTCTCAGAATTCTGGAGCGGAGGCTGAAAAGTGTAATTACGATGAAGTTCTCTCTCTCTCTCTCTCTCTCTCTCTCTCTCTCTCTCTCTCTCATCTTTCTTTTCATACTTTTACCGTGAAGAGAAATTTTCTCCGAAAATGAGGGAGTTTCTTCACAGAGTCAATTACAAAAGAGGCTAGTGTATAACGGGTACTGAATGATGGAGGTATTTAGCGTTGTTAGGCTTAGCTATGGTCATTAAGAATATTACTTCTCGGTAATATAATGAGAGCCTTTGACAAACTTTGATATTAATTTGGCGCAGGTAATTTAGGGTTGAGATCAATAGTTGATTATTTTCTATCGAAGATATTGATACACGCAAGTTGGGGGTGTTCACTCAAACAAGTACTGAAAGACTCGTGTAAGTTTTTTTTTTATTAAAAATAAGTCTTATACAGAGATGAAATGATCGCTATTCTACAGTCTCAATAAGTAGTATAGTCGCAGAAAATGAAATCCGGTTTTGAAACAGCGTGCAGACAGAAATTAATGTTTGTATTAACATTACCGGGGGGCGATCGTGATCAATTTTAAACTAGAAAGATGGGACAGTGAATGTTGATATGGGAATGTGGTATCGTGTGGAATTTGAATTACTACGCGACCAACAAACTCTGCTCCTTATTATCGACTGAGATTCATCAAAAATAACGATTTGGTAGTGACAATATATGGTACTTCAGGCTGAAAGGACGCTATTGAACAGAACCTTAAGAGAATCCCCGTAGGGGGTTAGTGCCGTCAGTGCGCCTCACGAGGTGCACTGTAGGCATTACTAAAGGTTCTTTGCAGCGTCCCTTCAGCCCCTAGCTGCAACCCCTTTCATTCCTTTTACTGTACCTCCATTCATATTATCTTTCTTCCATCTTGCTGTCCACCCTCTCCTAGCAATTATTTCGTAGGGCAACTGCTTTGAGGTTTTCCTCCTGTTACACCTGTCAAACTTACCTACTCTCAATTTCCTTTCCAGCGCTGAATGACCTCATAGGTCTCAGTGCTTGGCCTTCGGGCTAATCTCTATAATATTCCACTCCATTCCAATCCTGAAGAGCAAGAAAGAAATCTAGTTAAACATAGAACAGAAGAGGAAATTCAGAGACCCAACAAACCAGTGCTAATATTACGAGGGGCTTAAAGAATGCAGTTTCAATTTCACCGCCACGAGAACCTGGTAGTTAAGGATGGGTCTAATTTTACGTCGTGCCGAATCTAAAAGTTTATGGCTCTCCGGCGGTAAATCTGGAATCTCATACAAGTCCGTCGACATTTGAAATGGTATTTTATATCGCGCAACTGATATAGAGATTCTCTGCCAGGTTACATTTCTCGCTAACATTTTGATAAAGTGTCAGCTTCAAAATAGCACCGGGAGTCTTATGATCGCTTATGAATTTTCAGTCCACTTTCCCAAGGTGGAGTTGGCATATCAGGCGTTCAGTATTAGAAGGGCCTCTCGCCCCAACTTTTGAAAATGGAGTTTTTCGGCTGATCAGCTTTTTAATCCCCCTTTTTTGCGCAAAAAAAAGGGGTGGGGTCGAATTATAATTTTTTTATGCATACTAGTCTATTCCTGATCGCAAATAGTTAATCTCATACAAAATTCAGCTTTGTATCTTGAAAAATGAAGACATTAGAGCAGGTTGAATTACCCAAACTTTGATGGGTTATAACTCAAAAAAAATTTTTTGTGGCGAGAGGCCCTTGTAATACTGAACGCCTCCATTGATAAATCACGAAGGAACAAAAGTGGAGAAGCGAATGGAAACTTGTCTCCGTTGTAAAAGGAATCAATGATTTTATCTTAATGCTGAATGGTAGGAAGTGTAGGTTGGTACCTTTTGACTGTCACCAAGTCTTTCAAATAGAAGTTATCGTTAATCCAGCTAACTTTTTACTTCAAAATAGCAAAGTGTTAAGGAACTGTTTATTTTCTGTTACATGCTGTTCGTCTGTGAAGAATTTCTATCTTTACCACAACATTGGCCTGGTACTGAGGTAATTGGTTTCATTTAGTATATCTTACTTAATCTTTCTCAGTATCCCTTTTTTTTGTCTTTAAATGTAGGTTTTATTATTTTTTGCATTATTATTCTGCCTTGATATACGTTCACGTGCTTGTTATATATCCATGCAATTTTCCTTACTCTGTCATTTATATCAATAATTTGCGGAGGTGGTAAAAAGTTTGCGCATTGGGTATATATGTGTATTTCTTTGTCTTATGGTAACCATACTATAGAGACATTTTCTCCATAAAATAGAATGGTTATTTGGAAGTGTATTAATTTGTTGTAATAGTATGCATATTCTTTTAATGGGATATACTCAGCTTGAGACAATTATAATGTTTCTTTGTACTGGTATGTTAAGTAAAGGCACTCACTAGAAAAAAAGAGAAAAAAACTTAAGCCACTCACTAGAAAAACATAAAAAAACTTAAGCCACTCACTAGAAAAACATAAAAAACTTAAGCCACTCACTAGAAAAAAAAACTTAAGCCACTCACTAGAAAAAAAAACTTAAGCCACTCACTAGAAAAATGTGAAAAAAACATGAGCCACTCACTAGAAAAGAGAAAAAACTTAAGCCACTCACTAGAAAAAAAGAGAAAGAACTTAAGCCACTCACTAGAAAAAAGAAAAAAACTTAAGCCACTCACTAAAAAAAGAGAGAAAAAACTTAAACCACTCACTAGAAAAAAGGAAAAAAATTGAAGCCACTCACTAGCAAAAAGAGAAAAAACTTAAGCCACTCACTAGAAAAAAAGAAAAAAAACTTAAGCCACTCACTAGAAGAAAAACCACTCACTAGAAAAAAGAGAAAAACTTAAGCCACTCGCTAAAAAAAATAGAAAAAAAACTTAAGGCACTAACTATAAAGAAAGAGAAAAAACTTAAGCCACTCGCTAGAAAAAAATAGAAAAAACTTAAGTCACTCACTATAAAAAAGAGAAAAAACTTAAACCACTCATTAGAAAAAAAGAGAAAAAAAAACTTAAGCCACTCACTAGAAAAAAAAGAGAGAGAAAAACCTTGAGCCACACACTAAAAAAAAAAGAGAGAAAAAAAAGATAATAACTTCATTGGTGTTGTGTTGATTCTGAGAGGCGGAACAAACTACGTGCAAGCCAAGGCCTTTAGAGTGAAGCCAGAACGGGCAATTTAACGAGGGCGAAGGGGAATCCCCCAAAAAAAAAAAAAAAAACTGCCTACCATTCAATGATAACTTTTCAAATTGCGATTTAAAAAAAGGAAAAAAAAACAGCAAACTATGCAATATGAAATGTGCAATTATCTCGGAACTTTTGTTCGGAAAGTAGAGTGCCGTCGATAGGCCACTGGAAATAGTGTGGACTCACTGAATTTTTACGCAGGAAAACTTGATTGGTTTTCGTCGAACAATCAAAAATGGGATTGGCTGTAAACCCCGAAAGCAAGTTTTTAATGCGATTTTGCCAGCCCCCTCCCTCCCCCCTTTTTCCCCCCTTCCCTTTTTACTAAGGGTAGGGAGGGGAATTCGAAATATATATATTTCCCCCTTTATTGGGACTTTCGAAAAAAAGGGCGATTTGGATCAGAACGTAATGATAATATCGCTATGTATTAAAGTGTAAAATACTTTTATATTTGCTCACAAATTTATTTACTGTGACTTCCAAATATATATATATATATATATATATATATATATATATATATATATATATATATATATATATATATATATATATATATATATATATATATATATATATATATATATATATATATATATATATATATATATATATATACAATGTATGTATCATGTACTACGATTATAAACAATGATTTCCTTCTGCCACAGTATAATTAACCCTTATTCTCTTTCTCTCTCCTCGCAGCCACTCGCCTTCTACCCGGTGGAGGTGGACCTGTTCAGTTCTCCGAGCCACGGTATTGCATTCTCCTGGCGGAGGACTCCCCACCTTCCATCTCCGTGGCCCAGGTGTCCGCCTCTCATAGAGATGGTAAGCAAGGTTATTCCGTGGGGCGTGTCATATATATATATATATATATATATATATATATATATATATATATATATATATATATATATATATATATATAGAAATAATCAGCACACAATCACGTGTGGAACGCAAATGAATTTCTGACTCTCATCAGGATCGAACCCAGGTCTTTCAGTTGGAAGGCAAGGGCGCTGCCCACTAGGCCATACAAGTC
>NC_089762.1:47040890-47053390 GCF_040412425.1 Macrobrachium rosenbergii | reverse complement strand
CTCTTACTTGTATGTTTTTTTATTCCTTTCCATCTGCATTTATCTATATTATTATTATTATTATTATTATTATTATTATTATTATTATTATTATTATTATTATTATTTATTATTATTATTATTATTCAGAAGATTATTACTCATATGAAATATTATGGTTCCATAATGTCCACTAAGATTTATATATATATTTTTGTATTCCTTTACATCTGCATTTGTCTACATTATTATTATTATTATTATTATTATTATTATTATTATTATTCAGAAGATGGACCCTATTCATATGAAATGGGCACTGGTTCCATAATGTCCACTAAGATTTATATATATATTTTTGTATTCCTTTACATTTGCATTTATCTATATTATTATTATTATTATTATTATTATTATTATTATTATTATTATTATTATTATTATTATTATTATTATTATTATTATTCAGAAGATGGACCCTATTCATATGAAATGGGTACTGGTTTCCCCAACGTCCACTAAGATTTATATTATCTTTTATTCCTTTCCATCTCCATTTATCCACACCAAGACTAATTAGTGCCAGAGATTCAGTTTACCTCTCTCGTCACCTCTGCATAATAAAAATAATAAGAAAGAGATTCTCCATATATATTTATTCCTGGAGACATAGCGAGAAAAGAATGCAAGGCCGGAATAGAACGCCATCTGACATAACACACCCAATTATGAATTCAAAACTTTTAGCATATTATTTTGAGCTGTACAAACACCGCGCGCAGTTTGCTGGAGAAAATAAATGTTTGCTAGGTTTTTGAAGCCTGTCTATTACAACAAGTGAATGCATAATGCAAATAAAAAAAGTGCAAAGTTTGTTATGGTTTTACGGCGTATGCCAGCTGTTCAAGTATCTGTTTTCAGAGTTTGAAATATGCGAAGCTGGTTAGTATTATTTTAAGAAGAGTGATTAAATTCATTATTATTCATTATTATTATTATTATTATTATTATTATTATTATTATTATTATTATTATTATTATTATTACTGAAAAAGATAATTATGAATAATTCAGATGTTATGAAAAAAACCCGCTTGCGTTAGCTCTAGAGATTGGAATATAAGTTTTTTATCAGTATGAAGTTTATAGTATAAAAAGACACTCAACAATAGTCTGAATTATAATGACTAATGTTGGGAAAATTAATAACACAGGATCAAATTAGGGAAACTTTCAACAAAACTTACATTGAAACAGAGTTATTCACCTCATTTACCAATACTGCCCTAAAATGGAAAACTGCAGTATCTGCAAAAATTTTGATGATAATAATGAATTATTGGGCTCGTGAAACACTAATACACAAGTTACTGCAGTTTCAGAATGATTCGTCCATGCTTTATTAAGGGGGTCCCATTTGCAGCATCTGCAAAATCAGTAGCAAGGCAAGGGAAAACTGCAGTATCTACCATTTTTCTTAGTTTTGTATTTCTTGCAGATACCCCAGTCTTCCATTTTAGGGCAGAATATGTCTCTTCTTTAACTGGTTTACTTTAATTTTTTTTTAACTAGCAGTTTTAAAGTATGTATTAGATAGCTTAGATTATCAGCCGTCAACTTTCTCTCTCTATTTCTCTCCTGTCTCTCTGTTTTTTCCACAGGAGCATCAGTCCCGCTATCTCTCTCTCTCTCTTCCACAGGCGCATCAGTCTCTCTCTCTCTCTCTCTCTCTCTCTCTCTCTCTCTCTCTCTCTCTCTCTCTCTCTCTCTCTCTCTCTCAGTCTTCTCTCTCTCTCTCTCTCTCTCTCTCTCTCTCTCTCTCTCTCTCTCTCTCTCTCTCTCTCTCTCTTCCACAGGCGCATCAATCTCTCTCTCTCTCTCTCTCTCTCTCTCTCTCTCTCTCTCTCTCTCTCTCTTCCACAGGAGCGTCAGTCTCTCTCTATCTCTCTCTGTCTTCCACAGGAGCGTCAGTCTCTCTCTCTATCTCTCTTTGTCTCCCACAGGGGCATCAGTCTCTCTCTATCTCTCTCTGTCTTCCACAGGAGCATCAGTCTCTATCTCTCCCTCTCTCTCTTCCACAGGAGCGTCAGTGAGATACAGCATCACAGGAGGCAACAGAGATGGACTGTTCACCATCGACCAACACAGTGGCCTCATTACCCTGGCCGCACCACTGGACTTTGAGAGCCATCCTAAGGTAAGAAAGAGAGAGAGAGAGAGAGAGAGAGAGAGAGAGAGAGAGAGAGAGAGAGAGAGAGAGAGAAGCTTGAGTGGTGTTCAGTAAAAGTGCACTTGTTCTTCCTCCTCAAGATGTTCATTTTTTGGTCGTACGAAGCGCCTCAGTGGATTCCCGTAAGTATATATGACTCGTTTCTCCTTCAGATCCGTTGGAAAACTTAAAAAGGATGAATGGGAGTCGAACAATAATCCGGTTGCTGTTCCTTGAAAGGAATGAATGATCACTTCAGAAGCGACGCCGAAAACTCACGTTGAGGCAAATGACGCTGCCCCTCCTCGAGGCTTGTGGCTCTCTCACTTAGGAGGCGTCTTGTCTCCTCATAATGAGGAAAAATGAAACGACGTTCAGGCGTGAAGTGAGAGGCTGGGAATGCGGATGTGCTCGCGCTGGGAGGCAGTCGAGTTCGCTTGTTTGTACTTTTGGAGCACTTCCGAGGATCGCTTGGAATTAAAATCTACTTCTTTAGAGCGAATGATGTTTTATTTTCTTCTTTTTAGTTTTCTGAAAAGAGAACTATTGTGTTGGCTTTGTTTTTTCTTCTTTTTAGTTTTCTGAAAAGAGAACGATTGTGTCGGCTTTGTCTGTCCGTCCGCACTTTTTTCTGTCCGCACTTTTTCTGTCCGCCCTCAGATCTTAACAACTACTGAGGCTAGAGGGCTGCACTGTAAAAAGTTCCTTTACATTTGGCTCAAGTACATTTGAAAAAGACGCTTTGCAACCTTGTTTTCCATTCTTGATTCGTCAGTTCAACGATGAAAGTTGCCTTGTTTTGCTCAAGGGCCTTTAGGTTTGCCGTCGTCCATTCCGGGCCCATGCGCTTTCGCCAAGTACCTCTCGTCCGAAAGTAACCCCCTGCCCCGGGACTAACCTCACCAAGTCGACCCTCGTTTTAATGATGTCATATCTGACGGCGTGGGTACCCTGGTAAAACTCATAAAATTTCTCTCTCTCTCTCTCTCTCTCTCTCTCTCTCTCTCTCTCTCTCTCTCTCTCTCTCTTTGTAGCGCAGACGTCATGTATCGATGTTTTATACTATTGATAACTGTGAAATGTTGGGGGAGGTTGTTTCTTTACTTTTCCGTGACACTTTGAATCGCCTTGGAGTTGGTATATATTGATGTTTGTGAATGAGAAGGGGAATGATAAATTTAAGCCAGTGTTTATTTATTCATTTATTTATTATTGTAACATTTTTTCTTAGTTAAAAAGGCAGATTTCTCCTATTAATAAGGTTTGAGAAGGGAAACGATAAATTTAAGCCAGTTTTTTATTTTTTCTCGTTTTAAATCTTCTTCTTAGTTGAAAAGGCAGATTTCTCCTGATATCAGGTTTTAATCCTTTTATCCTTTTATCCTTTTATCCTTTTATCCTTCGTTGTCCTTGCCAGCTTTTTCCTTCATTATGATACCCATCTCGATCTCCTTACCCAAAAGGACATTTGAAAAAAGTTCTCGCATAATCAGATTTTTCTCTCGTGATCTCCCTGTAACGACGTTCTTAGGTGAGAATATTACCACGAGAGAGAGAGAGAGAGAGAGCGCTCCCTCCCTGATTCCTAAGAGAGAGAGAGAGAGAGAGAGAGAGAGAGAGAGAGAGAGAGAGAGAGAGAGAGAGAGAGAGGGAGGGAAAATGCGCTTCCTCCCTAATTCCTACTTGAGAGACAGAGAGCGCTCCCTCCCTGATTCATACTTTTGAGAGAGAGAGAGAGAGAGAGAGAGAGAGAGAGAGAGAGAGAGAGAGAGAGAGAGAGAGAGAGAGAGAGAGAGAGAGAACGCACTCCCTGACTGAATCCTGCTTGAGAGAGAAAGAGTGAGAGACAGAGAGAAAGCGCGCTCCTTCCCTGATTCCTACTTTTAAGAGAGAGAGAGAGAGAGAGAGAAGAGAGAGAGAGAGAGAGAGAGAGAGAGAGAGAGAGAGAGAAACCGCTCCCTCCCTGATTCATGCTTGACATCACTCGCCGAGACGTTAATTAATTTGTTGCCGATTCCCTTCTCGCTAAATGAACGGAAACATTGACGGAGCGATTGATGATCACAAGGCGTCCAATAAACGGAAGGAAGGAAGGAAGATAATGCGGTACGTAATGTCCTTCGCTTCGTTGCGTCATTCGGTCTTCGCCGGCGCGAAATAGCGGATGATTGCTTTTGCTTCGTTCGGTTTGGGATGTTTTCGTTTTGCATTTTATTTATTGATGTTATGCTTGGATTCTTTTCATCGCTTTTTAGATTGTTGGCATATATATATATATATATATATATATATATATATATATATATATATATATATATATATATATATATATATATATGCATTGTTGCGTATATACAATAGTTTTGAACCAATAATATATATATAAATATTATATTTATCCAGTTGTATATATATATATATATATATATATATTGGATAATAAATGCATTGTTGTATATATACAATATATATTTGAACCAATAATAAGAGGTGTATAAATATTGATAATTTATCCAGTTGTATATATATATATATATATATATATATATATATATATATATATATATATATATATATATATATATATATATATATATATATTTATACACATATATATACAAATATATTGGTGTTGAAAAATTGTACCTCTCTTTGCGACTGTCTTCTTTATAATTCGTACTACGGACTGCATTAAAAACAATAATTCCCAAGAATTGTTGAACGGGAAACGGCTAAACACCCGCCGGGAAAATTTTATTTTAAATAAATGAAATTAAGATCGTCTTGTGTGAAGAATTCTTTTACAAAGGATGCGTATTGACACATACGCCCACACACATAAACGCAGACATAAAGATGGAGAGAGAGAGAGAGAGAGAGAGAGAGAGAGAGAGAGAGAGAGAGAGAGAGAGAGAGTGGAACACCTATTTTCCCGTCTCTATGTTCCTGTAAGTGACACTCACCGTCGTTACTTCCACGAAATCATCGCGCTGCCGGTTCCTTTTCGGACTGTGTAGAAATATTAATAATACGTGGTGGCATTCTCTCGCTGGAAGGAACAAGGGATTGTGATTTTTAAGGGTCTTAAGTCTGTGATTGTGGGGTCTTTTTTCTTCACTAACCACAGTTTTGTTTAATTTGTGGGTAGTTTCGAATATGAACGTGTTTTCTTTGTTTAGTTTTGTATGACAGAAGTTTTATTTACTTTATTTTTCCTTTGATTTTGTATGGTAAAAGTTTTATTTACTTATTGTTTAATTTGTGGGTAGTTTAGAATATGAGCGTGTTTTCTTTATTTAGTTTTGTATGACAGAAGTTTTATTTAATTTATTTTTCCTTTGACTTTGTATGGCAAAATTTTATTTACTTTATTTTTCCTTTGATTTTGTATGGCAAAAGTTTTATTTACTTTATTTTTTCCTTTGATTTTGTATGGCAAAAGTTTTATTTACTTAATTTCATCTTTGATTTTGTATGGCAGGAGTTTTATTTACTTTATTTTTTCTTTGATTTTGTATGATCAAAGTTTTATTTACTTAATTTTTCTTTGATTTTGTATGGCAGAAGCTTTTATTTACTTTATTTTTTCGTTGACTTTTTGACCAAAGTTTTATTTATTTTATTTTTCCTTCATTTTGTGTGACAAAATTTTTATTTATTTTATTTTTCCTTCATTATGTGTGACAAAAGTTTTATTTATTTTATTTTTCCTTCATTATGTGTGACAAAAGTTTTATTTATTTTATTTTTCCTTCATTATGTGTGACAAAAGTTCTATGGCTTTTTGTAAAAGCTCCATATAACAGGAAATATTCATAGAAAGATTTGTCAACACGCAGACAGTCTGAAGGAGGCCATAGCCTCGTTTGGAAATTTCGCCTTAATATAAAGAATAAAATTGCAAGGTTTGAATAGAACGGCACAGTATAATTCATTCCTTTAGAAAAGTATACAGAGGCGTCATGTCAAACTACATGGATATGCAACATATTACTCATATACTTGTACAAGCGGGTAAATATAAACTAATATCCAAAGAAAAATTGCTTTAGAGTCCTTTCATAAGCCGAATGGAATGTGGAATCGTTGATGCAGTTTTCATCTATAAGAGAGAGAGAGAGAGAGAGAGAGAGAGAGAGAGAGAGAGAGAGAGAGAGAGAGAGAGAGAGAGAGAGAGAGAAGGGTGGTGTGATAAACCTCTTGTCTAGAAAATAGAAAATATACAGAGAGAGAGAGAGAGAGAGAGAGAGAGAGAGAGAGGGTGGTGTGTTAAACCTCTTGTCTAGAGAACAGAAAATATACAGAGAGAGAGAGAGAGAGAGAGAGAGAGAGAGAGAGAGAGAGAGAGAGAGAGAGAGAGAGAGAGTGGAGTGTTAAACCTCTTGTCTAGAAAATAGAAAATATACAGAGAAAAGAGAGAATAGTGTTAAACTTCTTGTAAAGAAAAATAGAGAATATACAGACAGACAGACAGACAGACAGACAGACAGACAGACAGACAGACAGACAGACAGACAGACAGACAGACAGACAGACAGAGACAAAGAGTGAAGGGTGGCGTGAGAAACCTCTTGTCCAGAAAAACAGAGAAAAATGGCGTGATTGCTTTTTCCAGAACCGTTGATTCGGCAGGTTTTGCTTTTTCACCTGCACTGGAGTCACTCTGCCACCACCACCACGGTTGAAACGGTGGTGCTGGCAGCTCGCCCCCGCGTGCTTTCTCTTTCTGAGATGCTGTTGGAAGGAAGGAAGAAAGGAAGAAAGGAAGGAAGAAAGGAAGGAGCCAGCGAGCAAGAGAGAGAGAGAGTTCCTTTCGGAAGCATCCTCGAAAAACTTTTGCAGGGAGAATCCTTTGTCAGCTAACAGCATTCCACCTTCCCCTATTTTTGAAAGGAGTCTCGAATTTTTGAATGTTTGTAGCTTGTGTGTATGTATGTGTGTGTTTCTTTCTTTCTTTTACAGGAACTGGCGACAATAAAGACTGATGATACTCTTTATATGTCTGAATATGGTGGCAGATTGTCATTCAGAAGTCTGTAGTTATTCGCTTATTCCGATAAGTAGGTAATGGTAGTTTTCCTTTATTGGTGGTGAAGTTATCGAATGGATGGCATGTAATGCATTTAGAATCAATCTAAAACTTTTTTTTTTTTTGCTGAATTGATTTGGTTTTGTAAGACACACACAAACAAACATATATATATATATACAATATATATATATATATATATATATATATATATATATATATATATATATATATATATATATATATATATATATATATATATTGATATATGCATATAAATATATATGTATATATATATATATATATATATATATATATATATATATATATATATATATATATATATTTATATATATATATATATTTATATATACATATATATATATATATATATATATATATATATATATATATATATATATCTTCTTCTTCTTCTTCTTTTAACGTGCTTTTATTCCCAAACACATACATGTGCCTTCTTTGAAGGACTTTTGATTTGGCTTTGTGTAGACCTGTGGTCTGTTAAAATTATGTTTCCTGTCGCATCTTATGAATTTTAAAAATTTAAATATTAACACATGATGTGTTTATGTTTTCCTGTCGCATCTTATGAATTTTAAAAATTTAAATATTAACACTGATTATGTTTTCTCGTAAAAAAATTAGGCTTGAATTAAAAGTCAGACCTAAAATATACCATGAAAATCAACTGACAAAATTCTAGTATAGGCCATAATGAAGAAGAGTAATTTAACTATTTAGGCGTCTGCCCATGGACATCCCTTGACAGGTCAATGTGGTCTGTTTGCCCTTCTTTGCAATATGGAATAGTTCTATTTTATGCCAGTAATTTCCTCTGACGTTTCGGCATTTCTTCGTCTCATTGTCCAGCGCGACAGCAAATTTGCACAGCTCGGCTGGAACCACACGAATGAATTGGAAAAGGGAGTTTGTTCGGACCTCGAGTGGGAGAGCTATAACTTTGTGGACAAGTGGTCTATTGTGAATGTCTTTGTCACAAGAGTAGCTTCATTTGGTTCGTTGTCTTCCCTGACGGGCATAATATGATGCGGAACCGAGATCTAATTAAATCCCATTGTTATGGGACGTGAGTGTATGATTCAGTGCCATCGTCATATTCACTGTTTCTATTTATAACAGCAAATGTGTTATCCTCAGGAGAACGAGGCAAATGGAAGTTCTGCTGTTCAAATCTCAAAGGGTTGCAGTTCTGGGGAAGATTGCGTCATCTGTGAGAGAGGGTGTGTTTAGATGAATTATCATGAATTTCTGACGTAAAGAGAGAAAGTACCCAGCAATAAAGGGTTAAAGAAGAGTATATACTCTAGTCGGATGGACAGAGTTTGCATTCATGCTAAACAGAAGGACTCTATTAGATTACAAGTGATAAAGGAAAAGAAAGAAAATTGGGCACAGTAGAGGAACGATTAATTAAAATGCCAAACGATGAAAAAATAATGGACTGGGATTTATATTTTTTGTTACATTTATATTTAAATTTTTTTTATATTCAGATTTTTATATTTTGTATTTGGTTTTTATATATCATATATTTGTGGGTCATCCATACAGTAAACAGTAAAATGAAAATCATTTTATGTCAAAACTGACTCATCAATTGGCACTCGTTCCACCCGTTTTTCCAACAGTTGTCAGTTTTACCAACATAATTGCATCGTCCTTTGCCAAAACGAAGTCACGCCATTTCCAGAATATGCAAATTCTCTTGCGTCACGCCTCCCGCCGCGGTTTTAACCGCTGATGTTGCCAAGTTGCGTAATGAAAGCAAAAGTGGTTCTCAAGAAAATCAAAAAGTTGGATTATGGTCGTCTGCTCCTTTTCATTTCGTACGGTGGTGCTGATATGAATTTAGAAGTTCGAATGTTCCATCTGAATCCTTTTCTAAATATCTTAAGATTTTAAATATATATTTTTGGGGGGCTCCACAAGAGTGTATATTTTTCTTTTTCTTTTTTTTACATTAAGTTCCGTTTTACAGTCGTTTCCGCTACGAAAATTAACAAAACAAAATAAAAAATTGAAAGAAATATGCGGTCAGAAGCGAAAATGCAATGCATTACCACCCTAACACTATTCTCCTTGCATTTTAATACATTTTTATCTGTTTATTAATTTATTCTTTTCTTTTTTTAATAAGTGGTATCCCTTCTTTCTGTATTTCCATTTACTTCCTCTTGCTTCTTCCTAATGCAGACCTTAACATTCTTTGGAAGATTGATTTCAAGTCACTGGCTCCTTTGGTGGGCTTGTTTCATATGAATAGATTTCATCTGCTGAATGATAGATAACAAATAAATAATCAGCATGATAATTCACTTGAGGGTAGACATTTTTAAGAATGGAATAAATGCATTTATACTCTAAAAAGAAAAAAAAGCGTTGGTCAAAAAAATGACGGAATTTTTGGACCATGAACGGATTGCAATTTTTTATTTCATATCATTTTTTATAAATAAAAGAAGCGAGTCCCAAATTATATTATAACGCTCACATACGCCAAGAGGCCCTTTTGTACACTTTGGAAAAACGCGAACACTTTCAGATTTCGAAAACATTTTTGGTTTTCCTCAATTTTTTTTTTTTTAATCTTATGCGCTGCTGATAACATGGTGAATATTCTGTTGGAAATGCGAATTGATTTACATTTTTGTCGACGGTATTCAAAAGAGGAAACGAAATCCTTTTCTAATGCGTTATTGATAAGAAGCGCAAATCTGCTCCGTAAAAATTGCATTTGTGAATTGTGAAAAAGCTTTTTTTTTTTTTTTACAAGAGTAATTACTTCAGTGACATTTTAGGTTTACTGAACTTTTCCCTATTTGTATGAACACTGAAGAGTCCTATATATATATATATATATATATATATATATATATATATATATATATATATATATATATATATATATATATATATATATATATATATATATAGCCTCGATGGCTAGGTCAGTAGAGCAAGGGCCTCGATGGCTAGGTCGCTAGAGCAGCAGTCTCGGACTTCATAGAGGTCTGTGGCACGGGTTCAAATCCACAGCTGACTGGTCAGAGAGGCGCCATTTTGCTATCCATGTAGACACCCCGGGATTGTGTATGTAATCAATGGATAGGTTTGCTGAAAGCAAATGGGTGTTACAGACTAATACACACACAAACAAAGCCACTCCAACATCTTCTAAAAACATAACAGACACCTCACATGTCTCGAACTGTTGACCTAACTGCTCAACTCTCCTCGCTGCTGGGAGAAAGGGAGCTGGGGATTTGGTACGATACATGTACACATGCGCTACCGGGGTCTAAGTGATGTCAGGCAGGGTAGCCAATCAAGGCCACAGTGTACCCCAATGCCAAATCAAAGTCCTTCAAAAGAAGGCATCGTGCTTACCCCATACAAAAATGGGAAAAGCAAAAATGGAAAGAATAAATATATATATATATATATATATATATATATATATATATATATATATATATATATATATATATATATATATATACATATATATATATATATATATATATATATATATATATATATATATATATATATATATATATATATATTTTATTTTTATATTATTTTTAAGGTACACCATATCGCACTTATGGCTTCATCTGTCCAGTTAATGGTCGAGATGTACTTAAAAGAGAATATTTACAGGACGAACTGCGTTTTCGGTCGTCGGTGCTTTTAATTTTTACTGGGTGGACCGTTAGATGAGACAGGAATCCGTAGGTGTTTTATTTCTGTTTTGATAGAAGGCCACTTGTGTACACAGCCCTAAAATGGAAGATAGCAGTATCTGCTAAATTTTCGAAATTGAGATATGCTCGTGAAACACTAATACACAAGTTACTGCAGTTCCAGAGTGATTCTTCAGTGCTTTATATAGGGGTTTCCATTTGCAGTATCTGCAAAATTTTCGAAATTGAGATATTCCACCTATTGGGCTCGTGAAACACTAATACACAAGTTACTGCAGTTTCAGAATGATTTTTCAGAGCTTTATTTAGGGGGTCCCATTTGCAGTATCTGTAAAATCAGTAGTAAGGCAAGGGAAAACTGAACTATCCACCATTTTCTCAGTTCTGTATTTTTGCAGATACTGCAGTCTTCCATTTTAGGGCAGTATATATCTCTTTCCTGGACAATCTTAACCCCAGAGCCCCTGTTTTTCAGGAATCACGGGCAGTATAATTCTTTCCTGGGCAATTTTTCAGGATTCACAGGGCTTAGGTCATTTCTCCTCCCTGGAGAGGCCAAAATATGGCTGAATACTGTTAGAAAAGATACATCTATATTTCTGTGAGAAATTCAGCATCACTTCGCCCGGTGGACCTTTTCCAACTCAGGTATACCTCGCCATTTGCTAATCTCCGTCATCAGAGTGCTTGCGCACCCTGTGTAGCCGCTGAGGACGCCTTGAAGGACACACGAAACAGCGATGTTAGACAGGACGTTTCAAGCAGAAAGGTTAAAAAAAAAAATTAGAGGACGAGGATAGGAAAGAAGGTCAAAAATATAAAGGCGCTTTTCCCATGGCTAAATCAAAAAAGGGAATATGTTTGTGAACGGTTGCGGTAAAGGACGAACATAATTGGAAAATTATGAACACCCACATTCAATATTCTTTCTGAAAGAAATTGATGGAATTTAGAATTTTTCCTTCCGCGATAAAAATGAGAAATAAATCACAGTTATATTGCAGGTAATTGAAATAATGCGTTGAAAAATCTAACGGGAGAATGTGGAAATATCTGTTCAGCTTGTTTTAATCTTTTTCTACCATGTTGAGGTTTTGTTTGGAAATATCAGAGAGAGAGAGAGAGAGAGAGAGAGAGAGAGAGAGAGAGAGAGAGAGAGAGAGAGATTTTGCCATACAAGCACAATACTTTTCCTCAGCTTGAAACAACAAACTATATATATTTTTTGTTTTTTTGTTCTGTTATAAGTGTTAATTATCTATCTTAAGGTTAACTGTTGAAACAGACTCTCTCTCTCTCTCTCTCTCTCTCTCTCTCTCTCTCTCTCTCTCTCTCTCTCTCTCTCTCTCTCAGTCATTGTGGGTAAGGCTTGGCAGAACGAGTCCTTTGGATAATGTTATGCGATGCTTTTGGTATTGTCATTTATTCATGTTTTTTGTTCACAATTTCACCATGTGCTTTGTTACTGTGGGATCGTTTACACCAGTGGTTCTGAACTTTATTCAGTGTATGCACCCCTTTCATATCAGCAGTC
>NC_089762.1:47023390-47035890 GCF_040412425.1 Macrobrachium rosenbergii | reverse complement strand
ACATTCTTTCATGTCTTATTATTTTTAATTCATTTATTTGACCTTATTTATTTTAATAAGTTTCTAGGACCTTGTTTGACCTTAGTAAAAATGGCATGAAAAGAGCTTTGAACCTACGCGTATTCCTTCCGTGTAAAAAAAAACAGAAATGTTTCCTACGTCCCACAAATCAGGAATAAAAGTATTCCACCCTTTTCGTAGCAAAGGGATAAAGAAGTACGTAATACCCCTGGATCAAAGGGAAAGTCATCTCAATCTGCCAGATTAACAACGGGAATGTAGGGCGACGAAGAATCCTTTGAGGGAAAAATGTCCTCTACGTCCTGTAGATCAAGATAAAGGAGGGAGAGTTTTCGAGAATCCTAACGCAGGATTCTTTGCCAGTGCCGTTCGGTCATTCTTGTTTTGGGAATGACTCTGAGATCCCCCAAAGAATCAGGAATCTGTGTTCTGTCGTCTACCTTTTGTTTGTGCCAGTTACCATTCCGCCTCCCTTCTCTTCTGTCTTGGGGAACGACTTTGAGGAACGACTTTGAGGGGCGACTTGGAGACGCGCGACTTCGAGATCTCCCAAAAGCAACAAAACCAGTGGAGCGAATGTCAATAACCTCGGAACTGCTTTTACCTTCCCTCCTCCTCCCACTCTTCCTCCTCCTCCTCCTCCTCCTCCTCCTCCAGCAGTAACGTGCCTTTCGTTTAGTGCACGCGATGCTTGAGTTAACATCTTAAGGAAACCTGGAGAGAGAGAGAGAGTAATAGGGCCTTACGTTGTGTGATGTCGATGCGAAGAACATCTCATCTCGAGATTAAACGCGGTGACCATCTCCTTTGATGTTAGAGCTCCGTCGATGATTTCTGCTACTCAGGTAATGGTAATAAGCATCGGGAAGATGTTTGGCTCACTTATAGATACTTTCTCGCAAACAGGCTCGTGTTTACTTCCGAAAGGAGAGACGCATGAGCATCTTCGAGTCGAGGTCTTGTTCCTCAACATGATTTTATTGAGCAAAGAAGAATCGCCTCGGTCATTCCCAAACAACAAACGCACTTTTGAATTGTGTTTTTGATACATTCTGTTTTGCTTATTTCTTTGTTGCTTATAAAAAAGAACAAATACTTATTCTTAAAAAAGTTACTTTACTAAGCAAAGCAGAATCACCTAGATTCATTCTCATATAACAACCGCACTTTTTAATTGCCTTTTTGATACATCCTGGTTTGCTTATTTATTTATTTTTTTTTTTTTTTTAAAAAAGGACAAATACTTATCCCTACAAAAGTTACTTTACTAAGCAAAGCAGAATCACCCAGATTCGTTCACATACACCACCCGCACTTTTCGAGTTCCTTTTTGATACATTCCGTTTTGCCCATTTCTTTGTTACTTAAAAAAAAAGACAAATACTTATTCCTAAAAAAGTTACTTTACTAAGCAAAGTAGAATCACTCACATTCATTCACATACAACACCCGCACTTTTCAAGTGCCTTTTGATGCGTTCTGTTTTGCTTATTTCTTGTTGCTTAAAAAAAGGACAAACACTTATTCCTAAAAAAAAAAATATTTTATCAAGCAAAGCAGAACCACACACATTCATTTCACACACAGCACCCGCACTTTTCATTTCCCTTTTTGATGCATTCCGTTTTACCTATTTCTTTGTCGCTTGAAAAACAAAAAAAGGACAAATTCTGGTCGCCATTGAGTGAGGAAAGCTCCTGCCAATATTGTGACATGTTGCCACAAGGGGGCCGGATGGATAATGGATACATTTGCGTGGGATACATATATAAACGCATAACACGAACAGACGTTTTTAGACGTTTGAATAGTCAGGTATCACGTTCATCCAGGAGAACGTTTTGAGTGCATCCTATCTCCCGATAAACGGCGTTTTGACAGGTGATGGCATCCGTGTCTGTTTTGAATGGAAGGAATGACTAAAAGCAATATTTATTACCGGAAAGATTTGCATACGTCGTGGGAAAGATATCGAAATACACACACACACACATATATATATATATATATGTATGTATATATGTATATACACATATATATATATATATATATATATATATATATATATATATATATATATATATATATATATATATATATATATATATATATATATATATATATATATATATACTTGCGTGCGTGTGCGCAATATATGTCCAGGAAGTTGATTCCTGCTGAACAAAAATAAAAGGCCTATTATTCACCACTACTTTTTTTTTTTTAATCAGACTTAAGATTAATTCCATTTTAGTATGTGAGAAAATATCTGTCCACATTTCTTCAGGTGCCACATTCTGGTTTACTAACTCCAGAACTCTTAAACTTTGCCCAGGTGATGTTGATCCTCATAAAATTCTTTAGAGGTTGTGTATTGTTTAATGGTTCTTTTATTTTGTAGAACGAATGGGAAAATGAAATTGAACACGAAAGCAGCACATCAATATCGAAGTACTGATGACGAAGAAAGTCTAACACAGAATATATAAACTGTCATATTCGATGAGGTTTTGCGTCCAGTAATGATTCTTCAGCCAAAAAAAAAAACAAAACTTGATCAACTAAAACTCGTTTCTTAAGACCTTTACTCTGTATTGTAAGTTCTAGACGGCTATTTCTGGCCCAGTTAAAGTAAAGAAATTCAACGGCCTTTCCCGGTACTGCACGTCCTACGTAATATTGTTTATGTATTTCAAGCATAATCATTGTCTCTTACTGAAATTTCAGTACCTTGGAAATTAAACAGAAGGAAATATTTTTCATTTACGAAGTCTTCATTCGTACTTTTCAGTTTCTCGGAAAGCTTTCCATTCTAAGGTACTCATTTTCTCTGGGTTCTTTTATATAATGTACCGTATTCATGCGAGTTCTTTAGAAGTGAGGATGTTAGCCCCACGCTGCTTTCTTAAACCCCCCAGTAGACGCTGGTACTCATTTATAGGTGGGTGGATTTCTGGGCGAATGCGGGTGTTTATTTATTTTACGCAAGGCACGTCTATTGTAGTATATTCTTGGGAATTTCAAGTTTGCGTATTTCCTCACAACGTTGCGTGAATAGCAAAGATTATCCTTTGAAAGTGTAGTTGTGGAATCGCCTGAATACGTTCAAATTTTTTGGGGAATGATCGACACAAAAATAGGAACTGGTTTTTCTCAGTGTCGCAATTAAGAGATTACGTTTCCCACTGTCCGCAGTCATTCATTAGTGCTTCTGCCCCCGGGGGGAGGGGGGGCGGTTAGAGCACTGTAGGCGTTACTAAAGGTTCTTTGCAGCGTCCCTTCTATACCTAGCTGCATCCCCTTTCACTCCTTTTACTGTGCCTCCATTCATATTCTCTTTCTTCCATCTTGCTATGCTTAACCCTCTCCTCACAATTGTTTTCTTAGTGCAGTTGCGAGGTTTTTCCTCCTGGTACACCTTTCAGATCTTTCTACTCTCAATTTCCCTTTCAGCGCTGAATGACCACATAGGTCCCAGGGCTAGGCCTTTGGCCTAAATTCTGTATTCCAGTTAGTGAGTAATCATAATCTCTTTATCATCATAGTACTGAAGTCTCTGGCTCTTGCAATTGGTTGTATCGTTTTCGTGGACAGTCGGAACGCGAATTTCTGCGAGTTACCATTGCAACCCAAACTCCTCGTTCAGTGCGGAGGAGTTGAAAATATATAGTGTTTTGCTTTTTTCGAACCGACATTGGATGATGAGTTATTCTGCGTCGTAAACGAAATTCGAAAATGTTTGTTTAACAATGTGTAAATGAAACGACATTGGCTTCTCATGTGACACGGGTGGTTTCTGATGGCGTGTAGATCAATTACTTTTATTTTCGTTAAATTACACAAATTTTGATGTCAAGAGTTTACAGTAAAGTAGAATTGTATAGATCATCTAACCTATGGAAGAGGTAACATTGTCAAAAATTAGCACCTTAGTGATAAGTTCCCATAAACATTCTTAATTATTTGTCGAAAACATAATGAAAAATGACTTAGCTTAAAAGAAATATGTTTTAATTCTGGCCTCAAAAAAAAAAAAACTCCAATTTCCACATGCAAATAAATCATTATTAGCAAGTAACAGTCCTTCCTCCAAAATCCCTAACGTCCCATTACGTGAGGTCACATCTGCCGAAAACTTTTGCGAGACCAAAATAAATTGTAGTAATGAACGTGACCCGCACTCGTTTCTAATTTAGAAACCTATAAGTCAGTTGTGTTTATCAAACACGTGAGAAATATCGCCTTGTCAGAAAGTCTGAGCTGCGCCACAGGCAAAATGGTGACATAAATCACAGGTAATTGTGTTTGCGAGGCCGTTAAAGAAACATTCCTCATCCGGCTGCCTACGGTAACCGGACGGTTTTGGGCCGCCTTGAGGAAATTTTTCAAGTAAATCAATAAAAAAAAAAAAGATTTAGAGAGAATAAAAGATTTAGAGAAGTCGAACCCCGTAGGGGGTTCGTGCACCTTATGCGGTGCATTGTAGGCATTACTCAAGTGCAGCGTGCCTTCGGCCCCTAGCTGTAGCTCCTTTCGTTCCTTTTATTGCACCTCCATTCATATTCACATTCTTCTATCTTACTTTCAACCCTCTCCTAACAATTGATTCATAGTGCAACTGCTTTGAGGTTTTCCTCCTGTTACACCTCTCAAACCTTTTACTGTCAATTTCAACTCTGAATGACCTCATAGGTCCCAGTGCTTGGCCTTTGGCCTAAATTCTGTATTCAGTTCAGTTCAATAGAGAGGTCGGAATACATCCATTTTAGAAATAAATCCATGCCACGAAGTGATAAGTAAATTATTTTAATATATAAAAAAACACTTAGTAAATTTATTGGCCTACGTATTGGGGCTTGTCTCTCGTCGTCTTAGGAACGGATGTGATTTCATACATATATACATACAAAATTCATACATAATTTTATACATAATATTTTATGTCATGTTTATATCATATATATATATATATATATATATATATATATATATATATATATATATATATATATATATATATATATACATACATACATACATACATACATATACATACATATACCTCATATACATATATACATATGTATATTACATGTGACAATGCATACAGGCCACAAAGAAAAATGAAAGAAGGACGTACCAACGTTTTCGTGTTATTCCAACACGTTCAAGACACACACACACATATATATATAGATTTACGTATGCATGTATGCATAGTCACTTTCTCTTCATATTCTATGTATAATCTGTATAATTTCCCATTTTCCGGATTCGCAAAAGAACAACCCGAACGTTAAAACGCTCAACTGTGTTTGTGAGACCATTAAAGAACCGACGAGCGACCTCGTTCTTTGTAGCAAGTTCATTTTTCAGACCTTCGGTACACAACCAAACCAAGTTAATTATCGCCGCCGCTCGCCTGAGCTGCTGTGATGAATTTTGTTAACGATTTCGTATGATTTGCGCCGCTTCCAATAATGCTGTGTTTAACTTTGTGTGTGTGTGTCATGTAGGAAGCTATGTCCGCCTCCTAATGTAATTAATTTGTGCCGGCTGGTTCCTTTTTGACGTTATGCTTTCATACATAATTATTCTGTGTTTGTTTGCGGGCATTTGCATTAATGGCAATATGCAGGCTTTCGGCTGCATCATTTCATACATAATTATTTTATATTTGATTTTGTTTATTTGTATTAATTTCATACATAATTATTTTGTATTTGTACTGCATCGTTTCATACATAATTATTTTGGATTTTTTGTGCATATGTACTAAATGGCAATATGCACGCTTTTGACTGCATCATTTCATACATAATTATTTTGTATTTTTTGTGCATATGTATTAAATGGCAACATGCACGCTTTTGACTGCATCATTTCATACATAATTATTCTGTATTTTTTCCCGCGCATATATATATTTATATTAAAGGCAAATGCACGCTTGTTTCAAGTGCGTGTCTATAAAGAAGTTCAGCTGATGAACTGTTTGTGTTCCTGATTAAGCTCATCCCGATCTTGCCTTCTGTCAGAGGACTGATCTATCATTGATGCCACTATTTAAATTCTCTGTGATCTAGGCTTGCCTTGTTTGAGCGGTCTTTTCCACCCGACAGAATTTCGAGGAATTTCTTTATTTCCTTTTGGGGGTGGGTGGGCGATGAGTGCGTTGGCCGAAATGCGTCGTCACACGTGAGTGTATGGGGTAAAGGCTGCATTCATGGATGTATTCGACATAGAATATGTCCTCATACATGAATGTATTGGCTAAAATGTGTCCTCGTACATGGATTCAGCGACCAAAATACATTCCCATACATGAATGTATTGACCAGAATGCGTCCTCATGATTTTTTCCTTTTAACCGCGTAATGTTTTCCTTTCTTCAATTGCGGTGTGTTGTAAACTATAAGCGTTATTTAGTCATGAAAGTCTTGGTTGTACTGCTTGTCATGTGGTTTGATTGTTTTTATATCAACAAAAATTTCCCTTTCGCTTTGAATCGAGTTAAAGAGAAAAACACGCCGTAATTCTTGCCACCTGGCTTCTTTATCTGATAAATCCTTATTAAAAACAAGTAAAAAATGAGCCGAAGTTTCTTCGGCACAATCAAGTTTTCTGTACAGCCGCTGCAGCGTATAATCAAGGCCACCGAAAATAGATCTATCTTTCGGTGGTCTCGGTATAAGGCTGTATGAGCCGCGGCCCATGAAACTTTAACCACGGTCCGGTGGTGGCACATCCTATATCATTGCCAGAGGCACAATCATGGCTAACTTGAACCTTAAATAAAATAAAAACTACTGAGGCTAGAGGGCTGCAATTTGGTATGTTTGATGATTGGAGGCTGGCTGATCGACATACCAATTTGCAGCCCTCTAGCCTCAGTGGTTTTTAAGATCTGAGGGCGGACAGAAAAAGTGCAGACAGAAAAAAGTGCAAGGAGAATAAAGTTCGGCCAGAATCAAGTGCGGACGGACAGACAAAGCCGTCACAATAGTTTTCTTTTACAGAAAACTAAAAAGTCAAATAAATAAATAGATCAATAAATAGAATAATATTAAAACTTCCTCAGCATCGTAGGCTTAGAACTCCTGCACTGAAAACTCTTCAGTGACGCAATATTTGCCCGTAATGCACCTCTCACATACGTTACGCACAGTTCCACATTTCCTGGATACTAACGCATTTCCGTTCCGGTTCCCCCTCCACTTATCTATAAGCCTGTTGTGCCCTCTCGTTCACCCTCTACTCTCTCCTCTCAAAACATTTTTCTTTTATATTCTCCTCCGTTCTGTTTTTATACTCAGTCCCACTGTAAATACTTTTGGTTCTTTTCATTTGTGCTATTCTTTATTTCCGTCATCTTGGTCACATACTTTGAAAGAGTCCATTACGCCTCGGTGGGCCTCAGAAGAGAATTATGTACCTAGTATTTAGTCTGACTAGTTTATATTGCCAGGACGGAGAGGTGCGCGGTCCTTGCACTCTCATCCCTAAAATCTTGCTGAAAACCATAAGGCTAACACTTGGAACCACCACAGTGGTGAAATTCCAAGGAATTAACTTATAACTTCTTAGGAATTTCATCGGGATGCTGTATAGTCATTGATCCTCCACGCCTGCGTTGGTCTTAAAAAAACTAAAAAAAAGATTTATTTCCATTTTACAATGGTTGTTACAGTTAAAAATGCAAAATCATCTTTTGTAATTTGACAGAAGTAGAAAGTTTGAAGACAACAAGTTGAATTTTTAACATTAAAATAGCAGTTATAGTCACTTATATATAAACATGTATATTTTATTGTTACAATACAATCTTATGTTTACACCTAAAAGTCATACAGTGTAAGGTCTTGTATCTCCAGTGTCCGGAGGTCTGCCCAGTCGGACTTCTCCTTCAAAGTATGATGAGAACCTCTCTGATCTTTTAATGTAAACCTCTTGTATGTTCCTTTAACTGTACCTCTGTTCATATTCTCTTTCTTCCATCTAACATTCCACGGTCTCCTAACAATTGATTTATAGCGCAACTGCGAGGTTTTCCTCTGTTACACCTTTCAAACCAGCTTACCGTCAATTACAGTTTCATTGCTGAATGACCTCATAGGTTACGGCGTTTGGCCTTTGGCCTAAATGCTATATTCAATTCATTTCAATTCAATTCCACCATGAATGGATATGTGAGTACACATTTGGTATGAGTACTCACTCATTTATTCTGTATCAAGAACCGCGATTATTTGCTACAAAAAAATATTGTCTACACACAGAAATGAAAAAGTTCATAAATGATGCAAACGGCTCCAGTACTTTTCAGGCTAAACAGATTTCTATTTCCTAGGATTTAATTAGATCCTCGTCCATCAAAACGCAATTAAATCGTATTTAGGCTACTCATTAAATATTCTAATCATACGAAACTTTAACCTTCCTAGATAGGAAATTAGTTTTCATAAATTGGTTCCGCTGTAAAGCTATTGGCTCCATAAAAGTCGTTGGATATTTATTTGATGAATCAAAGAGTCCATTGGGTTTCAGACGCTTTTATGTATTGATTTATATATTTATTTTGCAAGCTGTGATAAAGTCCAGGTCATTAGTTGACGTTATCAAGGCCAAGAGAAAGAGAAGGTCTGCTCGTTTCCCAAATCCCCTGTGTAGGCGGGGCTTTGTCTATCCCCTTATTGCGTTAGCCTGTGAATTGCCGTAATGAGCAGGTTGTACCTTTAAGATACGTCATCGTCTACGTAGCTACCTCAGATGGGAGGCGACTCCACCCACTTGGGTAGACCTCGTCTCTCCTGGCCTTGTACGTTATGATATATCTCGGTTCAGTTCATATATGTAAAGAGCGTAGTTAATGAGTTCCTGTGTTTAATCCTGGTAAGCTTTCATTTTGTCGTAAAATAATTATAAGAGTTGTATAAAAATATCGATATGGGTCGGCAGCGTTCTGATAACCATGGCTTTATTTTTTTTTTATTGTCTTTTTAAATCTAAATGTAAATTTCTAAAGTATATAAGACCTTCTGAAGATGAACCTTTTGATAATGGAACCATTTACTCTTAAGACCTCTTAAGGGGCTAGTGCCGTCAGTGTGCCTCACGCTATGCACTGTAGGCATTACCTAAGGTTCTTTGCAGCGTCCCTTCGGCCCCTAGCTACAACCCCTTTCATTCCTTTTACTGTACTTCCGTTTATATTCTCTTTCCACCCTCTGGTAACAATTGTTTCATAGTGCAATTGCTTTGAGGTTTTCTTCCTGTTACACCTTTCAAACCTTTTACTGTCAATTTCCCTTTCAGCACTGAATGACCTCATAGGTCCCAGCGCTTGACCTTTGGCGTAAATTTCATATTCCGTTCCATTCCATTTTACTACTAAGTATTATGAAAAATGTTTACGCTATGCCAAGTATTAAAGCAAACAGAAGTCAAGACAATGGAAAACGTTTTCCTCCCAAGCACATAAAATTCAAACTTTTCTTGCAAGCAATAAAAGTTATGCAAATTCTTCATTTTGAGCAACAGGAAAAATCAAAGGTTTTGCCCCTCAGGAACGAATTCGGTTTTACAAAAAAAAAAAAAAAAAAAAAAAAAAAAAAGATAATGAATTATTTCGCCCTACAGTCATTAACAAAAGTCAGTGCGTTTTATTTTCCATGAACCTGGAACAAAATGCAATTATATCATGTTTTCCAGAGAACATTTACAAAATGTATACCGTTTTAGCACAGCAGATTCCGACATTAAAAGTGACTTTCTCTTTGACAATACAGCGCAGAGTACTCTGCAAATAAATATAAAGAGAATCAGAAAGCTTTTACCGTGCTAAAAATAAGCAAATGAAAAAATAGATGCAAGCAAAGCCCCAAACACGTAATTATTTACACTGCTAACATCATAGTAATGCACAAGGTTGTGCATTGTCAAATTATTATTATTATTATTATTATTATTATTATTATTATTATTATTATTATTATTATTATTATTATTATTATTATTATTAAAATTTGTAATGCTATCATATTGTCCCCATAAATTCTAAATAAGCATTAAAATTATGTACTACACGCATAAAACGTTTGAATAAAATTAATAAAAAAAATATTGCAGTGAGCAATTTTTCAGTCAAGAGAGCTAGCTAGACCATATAGGAGATGCAAGATTTCATAGCAATAAGTCCTCGAAAAAATTAGCATTGTAAAGGAATTACACACACACACACACACACACACACACACACACACACACACACACACACACATATATATATATATATATATATATATATATATATATATATATATATATATATATATATATATACATATAAAACTGTGTACCTTTTACCCTTCAAGTTTGTTGTTCCACGACCATCGCAGTCAACTAACTACCGCACTCATGTGGTCAATCTCATGTGCATGTGTGTTTGTCCGTGATTATGATGAAGCACTAATACGATAAAGCACTGCGAACCGATGCTACTTTCAGCGCGAGAAGTCTCAACACCCAGCTTCCATGCGGGGTTGCCAGCAAATGAAATATTCTCAGCCCTCGATCAATCTATCGTCAGCCCCTCGATCACTCTATCCTCAGCCCTTCCATCAATCTAATTTCAGTCCCTCGATCAATCCATTTTCAGTCCCTGGATCAATCTATTCTCAGTCCCTCGATCAATCCATTCTCAGTCCCTTGATCAATCCATTCTCAGTCCCTCGATCAATCTATTCCCAATCCCTCGATCAATCCTTCTCATTCTCTCGATCAATCCATTCTCAGTCCCTCGATCAATCTATCCTCACCCCCTCGGTCCTCAGCCCCTCGATCATTCTCAGTCCGTCGATCAATCTATTCTCAGTCCCTCGATCAATCCATTCTCAGTCCTTCGATCAATCTTCCTCAGTCCCTCGATCAATCTATCCTCAGCCCCTCGATCGTCAGTCCCTCGATCAATCTATCCTCAGTCCCTCGATCAATCTGTCCTCAGTCCCTCGATCAATCCATTTTCAGTCCCTCGATCAATCTATTCTCAATCCCTCGATCAATCCATTCTCAGTCCCTCGATCAGTCTATCCTCAGTCCCTCGGTCAATCGTCAAATGAAATAATTCATGAAAGGGAAGCCGTGAAAATTCCCAGCCCTTGCCGAGAACATTTTGTTGCATCATCTTTATTGTGTTAAGGCCACTGGCCTTGAGTTCCCGAAGAGAGAATGACAGGGTTGCAGTGTTAAGTTCGGGTAGATCGCTTTTCTAGTTTTCTGTAAAAGAAAACTATTGTGCCGGCTTTGTCCGTCCGTCCGCACTTTATTCTGTCCGCACTTTTCCTGTCCGCCCTCAGATCTTAAAAACAACTGAGGTTAGAGGGCTGCAAATTGGGATGTTGATCATCCACCCTCCAGTCATCAAACATACCAAATTATAGCCCTCTAGCCTCAGTAGTTTTTATTTTATTTAAGGTTAAAGTTAGCCATGATCGTGCATCTGGGATAGGATAGGCCACGACCGGGCCGTGGTTAAAGTTTCATGGGCCGCGGCTCATACAGCATTATACCGAGACCACCGAAAGATAGGTCTGTTTTCGGTGGCCTTGATTATACGCTGTAGCGACTGTACAGAAAACTCAGTTGCGCCGAAGAAACTTCGGCGCATTTCTTACTTTTTTTTTTTTTATAATATGCGTGGGATAGATTCTGTCGATTTTCTTGACTTGACGTAATCGATCATAGTGTTCGGTCCTTGGGGATAGAAATCGACTCGCTCACCTTTTGTAAGAAACAAAGAGAGAGAGAGAGAGAGAGAAAGAAAGAATGAGAGAAACGAGATGATGAATATGCTCTAGGCAAGATGACGTCAAGATCTTACGCATATATATATATATATATATATATATATATATATATATATATATATATATATATATATATATATATATATATATATATATA
This sequence comes from Macrobrachium rosenbergii, assembly GCF_040412425.1. NCBI lineage: Eukaryota > Metazoa > Arthropoda > Malacostraca > Decapoda > Palaemonidae > Macrobrachium > Macrobrachium rosenbergii. The sequence goes on along the minus strand of NC_089762.1, from coordinate 47,023,908 downwards.
TATATATATATATATATATTTATATATTTATATATTTATATATATATATATATATATATATATATATATATATATATATATATATATATATATATATATATATATATATATCGTTTTGCTGCGTTGTAAGACGTTGAGGATTTCATAGTTCATAATGAATTCGACCGTCAATAAAGTTCAGCATCTTTGTAATTTAATTTATGGGGCACGAAATCATATTAAAAAATATTAGGAATTAATGTGATAAATGTATAGAATTTTTAACCCAGCTGCATTCGAAAATTTATTACCGATTACAGCTAGATTATTATTATTATTATTATTATTATTATTATTATTATTATTATTATTATTATTATAATTATTATTATTATTATTATTATTATTCAGAAGATGAACCCTATTCATATGGAACAAGCCCACCAAACGGGCCACTGCCCTTGAAATTCAAGCTTCCAAAGAATATTTTTATTATTATTATTATTATTATTATTATTATTATTATTATTATTATTATT
>NC_089762.1:46915890-47013390 GCF_040412425.1 Macrobrachium rosenbergii | reverse complement strand
CTAGCCTCGACAGTTCTCAAGATCTGAGGGCGGACAGAAAAAGTGCGGACGGACAGACAAAGCCGGCACAACAGTTTTCTTTTACAGAATACTAAAAATAGAAGAAAGAAAATCGTTATTTTCGTTGCAAATTGAAAATGTATATTATATTGGAAAAAGGTTTTGAAGAAATATGTCATCTGTGTCACCATACTCATACAGAGCATCCGTTAATAACACATTCCTCTGGCGATATTCCTTAGACAACAGATCAGTAGGTTTTGTGAAATACAGTGACAAATGTCCCTTTTTTGTATTCCAACAAGGCTACATTTCCAGTTTTTGTCTTTTTTCCTTCTTAGCTCATTTTTTTTTTTAAATAATTCACATAAAATCCTATCGTTTCTCTCAATATAGTTATTAAAACCATCACAAACTTCAGCGAATCCCTGAAATTTATCCTGAAGTTATTGATCATCCTTCCCAGCTCTTTTCTTTGTAGATAAGTCACATAAAATCCTATCGTTTCTCACAATATAGTTACTAAAACCATCATAAACTTCAGCAAATTCCTGAAATTTATCCTGAAGTTATTGATCATCCTTCTTAGCTCATTTTTTAAAATAATTCGCATAAAATCGTATCGTTTCTCACAATATAGTTAATAAAACCATCGTAAACTTTAGCAAATCCCTGAAATTTATCCTGAAGTTATTGATCATCCTTCCCAGCTTTTTTTTTTTTTTTTTTTTTTAGATAATTCACAGAAAATCCTACCCTTTCTCACAATATAGTGACTAAAACCATCACAGACTTCAGCAAATCCCTGAAATTTATCCTGAAGTTATTGAACTACTAATAATGGGTTGAGCCCCAGACCTCATTTAATATAGAAGTCAGCCATAATGATAATAAGTAAAAATGGCATAAAAAAAAACAAGACGACGTTGCAGTGAGGGAGCCACCTGGTCGGACATTAGCTAATGAGTTTTTAACACGGCGCGAAGTTTTCCTGGCTGAATGACTGGCCTGAGGATTGCAAACCTTCAATGGGCAAGTGCATGCAGACATTTTTGCTGATTAAACAGCATCGCTCTTGGCGTACCCAAGTTTATTTGGGAGTACATTGCCTCAGGCGTGATGGGGCAGAATTCTTTTCAGAATATGAATGAAGTGGGAAGACTTTTTCTTTTTTTTCCCTATACATTTTCGAAAGTTTCTGTATTGATTTTTCTTATATACTTAAAACGAATTCAGTTCAGTTCAACGCGAAACCTGTTCATGGTTATCGGCCAACTAGGGAATGACAAACGCAAAACATATTTCAGTCGTTTGTTTTCAAAACAGATCAATTAGTAAACTATCTGTCGGTCGGTTCCATAAGCCCTCAGGAACACTACTTTTCTCCTGCACCCCACAAGCGAAAGGCGTTCGAGTGACTTTTAGTAATCCTGTCCGCTTATCTGACGAAGACGCCTCCCAATAGCTGTGTCAGCATGAGGCTCATTTGCCAAGTAAGTATGTTATGATTGTGTTTCATTCCTCTTTCCGGATCATGTCAAGATTAGCGAACCCAACATCTCCATGTCAAGAACAGCGAACCCAATGATCCCCATGCCAAGAATGGCCAACCCCTACCGGTCCGAACTCCAATTCCACATGAGGGCTAGTACTGAACACGGCGAAACGCTGGTTCATCTACAATGTTTCGCCGTGTTTAGTACTAGCCCCCGGGGGTGTCAAATATATCTCGCCTTTTAGTACTAGCCCCTGAGGGATCAAATGTCTGGTCCCGAAGTGTTCATGTCTAGAACAGCGAACCCGATTATTCCCATGTAAAGAAAAACGAACCCAATAATCTTCTTGTAAAGAATAGCGAACCCAATAATCTTCTTTTAAAGAATAGCGAACCCAATAATCTTCTTGTAAAGAATAGCGAACGGAATAATCTTCTTGTAAAGAATAGCGAACCCTGCTGTGAGTGGGTTCGCTAATCTTGACATGATCCCTCTTTCCTAACCCTTAATTTTATTTCCACCAATAATTTTATCTCCCATTCTTCCTCTTTCTGTTTGGAAATCCTTTTTATTTGCAAAACCAAGAGAAAAATAACGCTCATTATCGAGATCCTTGCGATCATACAATTTTCCGGTCCGAGCGAATTGTTGTCGTTGAACTTGACATACCCTTTCGCTACTGTCGGATATGTCAATACTGACCTGTATTTTACTCGTTCGCTTATCACGTGGGTATGTGATTGTGTTTAGTAAAGTAAAATGAAACGAAGCCTACGTTTAACTTAATTGGGAGTATCTTCGCTTGCTTTCTGCGTAGCCCAATAATGTCGTGCTGGCAAAATGTCCGAATATCAGAGGCTGAATGCATTCGGTTAATAATGCTTTGATATATATATATATATATAATATATATATATATATATATATATATATATATATATATATATATATATATATATATATATATATATATATATATATATATATATATATATATGATATATATATATATATATATATATATATATATATATATATATATATATATATATATATATATATATATATATATATATATATATATATATATATATATATATATATGCGAAATGCAGTTGAATATTTCTCGCCTAAGAAATTGAAACCTTTTCAAATATAATGGACGTGATCTCTTCGCTGAAGAACGTATTGCTTCACCTGCGATTTGGAAATTCACCTTTAGCATACAAAGTCAACTCTCTCTCTCTCTCTCTCTCTCTCTCTCTCTCTCTCTCTCTCTCTCTCTCTCTCTCTCTCTCTCTCTCTCTCTGTGCCATATTCATTTCAACCTTTCACATATGAAATTAATATTTTCGTGACGGATAATGAGACACCATACATTATTCATATCCTAATAACAGCGCCGGTGAATAACCCCCCCAAAAAATTCTTGCAATAGCCTTAGTATTATTAATATTCGGTGATCGGCTGATGGCCATTACGGAAAATATTCTCCCTGGCTGAATCCAATTGGGTATAATTGTTGGAATGAAGACGGAAGTCAGCCTGTCCAGTATGATATTCAGGCCGTGGGAGTTTGGTATTTAAAGTTATTATTGTATCGTGATCTTTGGTATTTAAAATTACTATTGTATTGTAATCGTTGGTGTTTAAAGTTGTTATTGTATTGTAATTGTTGGTATTTAAAGTTGTTATTGTATCGTAATCGTTGGTATTTAAAGTTGTTATTGTATCGTAATCTTTGGTATTTAAAGTTATTTTATATTAATCTTTGGTTTTAAAGTTATTGTTGTATCGTAATCTTTGGTATTTAAAGTTAATATTGTATCGCAATCTTTGGTATATAAAGTTATTATTGTACCGTAAACTTTGGTATTTGAAGTTATTGTTGTATCGTAATCTTTAGTGTATATTTAAAGTTATTATTGTATCGTACTCTTTGGTTTTTAAAGTTAATATTGTACCGTATTTAAAATATTTTGTATATAAAGTTATTATTGTTTCGTAAACTTTGGTATTTAAATTTATTGTTGTACCGTAATATTTGGCATTTAAAGTTATTATTGTATCGCAATCTTTGATATTTAAAGATATTGTTGCATCGTAATCTTTGGTATTTAAAGATATTGTTGTATCGTAATCTTTGGTATTTAAAGTTATTATTGTATCGTATTCTTCACTTGATTTCCTTTTTGAATGTCGTAAGGTAAGAACGCCGAAAAGATAATCAATAGTCATCGTAGAATATAAACTGATTTACAGTCAGAGACTTCAAACCAGCTTTATTTGGCGTTAGTCAGCAAAGTTTGGTTACCTGGTCTTATCTGGGATGAAATGTTGACCAGTTCCACGTTACGGCATAGTCAATGATTTAAGCGCTAAGTTTTTTATTTTTTTATCATATCAGAACTTATACGAAGTGGGTGGAAATATGATGCTTTGAGAGACTACTGTACATTACTTATTGGTGTTCTTGTGGAGATATCATGTGTCACAAACCTGCATTTCATTATTCCCTCTTCTTATTTTTCTGTAAAAGAAAACTATTGTGCCGGCTTTGTGTGTCCGTCCGCACTTTTTTCTGTCCGTCCTCAGATCTTAAAAACTACTTAGGCTAGAGGGCTGCAAATTGGTATGTTGATCATCCACCCTCCAATCATCAAACATACCAAATTCCAGCCCTCTAGCCTCAGTAGTTTTCATTTTATCTAAGGTTAAAGTTCCCCATAATCGTGCGTCTGGCAACGATATAGGCCATGCCATCACCGGGCCGTGGTTAAAGTTTCATCGTCCACGACTCATACAGCATTATACCGGGACCACCGAAAGATAGATCTATTTTTGGTGGCCTTGATTATACGCTGTTGCGGCTGTACAGAAAACTGGATTGCGCCAAAGAAACTTCGGCGCGTTTGTTACTTGTTCCTTCACGCTCCAGATTTAAACCGAGTAACCATGTTTCCAATGTCTGGCTTATATATTCATGCTCCAAACTTAATTTTTCAGGTCTTGCTTTTTTTTTTAACTGTATGTCTATGTTTCTCTTAGTTAATATTCAGTAGCTGTCATTTGTTTTCATATTTCGTGACTTACGTCATGATTTATGTAACATTGATAATGTATAATGTATGACAGCCTTTATTGAGGTCTTTTGTACTCGTTCTCGAGCGTAACTTATGCATGTTTTCAAATTCGTAAAAAAACTCTCTCTCTCTCTCTCTCTCTCTCTCTCTCTCTCTCTCTCTCTCTCTCTCTCTCTCTCTCTCTCTCTCTCTCTCTTCCTTGGGTGTACGTTAACCCTTTTAATTGTTATATCCCACCATCCACTTCTTGCAAACTGGAACGTTCAATACATGGTAAAATTCAATGGTGGGAAGGAAATTCTTTCCTCTTATATGTCTAACACCGCATATATTATAAACGTCAGCAATCTTTCTCAAGATATCTCCCCTATAATTATTTCTTATTTAAGTATAATATACGTAAGGCTGTTATTCTGCATATATACAATAGATTCATAAATAGGTTTCAAGACAAACTGACATTTAGGCGCATGTATATAGCATGTGGTCCACTGGGTTATTTACTCTATAGCACAATATTTACCGTGGTTAGTGGATAGCTTAGCCTGTGGGTAATGGAGACGTTTATGGTGAAGGTATTACGCCGCACCATACTGTTCCTGTTATGTATTATGCAGGCGAGTATTATGGGAAAAGCTCTTAGATGTATTTTTTATCAAGGTGATGTGAACAGAATATTAAATGATGTCGAATGGCAACGTATTATACTTGAAATTATTTATAGCGTTATGTTTTGTGTATAAAAAAAGGTAATGTGATAAAAATTAATTCATATATATATATATTATATATGTATATATATATATATATATATACATATATATATGTATGTATATATATATATATATATATATATATATATATATGTATATATATATATATATATATATATATATATGTATATATATATATATATATATATATATATATATATATATATATATATATATATATATATATATATATATATATATATATATATATATATATATATATATATATATATATATATATATATATATATATATATATATGTGTGTGTGTGTGTGTGTGTGTGTGTGTGTGTGTGTGTATGAAACGATTTTAAATGAATTAACTTTCAAAAGCTCTTTTTGGTAACTCTGTTTTGGTTACGCCTTCATCCACTTACGTATTTGAGCATTATGCTGGACCAACATTATATACATTTATCTTGGTTCATGGTACATATAGTGGTTATGAACCATTAGGACAGAAGTTGCACTTTACCTGGCCAAGGGTTTGATTTTCAGTTCACAAGATTTATGCCTGGTGATTTATTTCTACTATTTGTGAGAAAACTGCTACTTGGCTCGTTTAAACTAATATATCATTCTGGTGTTTAACAATTGTTGCCTTCAAGATGTGTTCGCATCGTTAGTTAAGACTTTGTGTCGAGGTAAATAATATTGATGTTCCCTTATTTTTTTCAAGCAATTTTAATTTTTTTTTTTTTAATTAGTAATCTTGGCGGAGATTTGTGTTTTTTTTTTTTTTTTTTTGAGCGAGTTGCTTTGAGATTCTGAATGACTCACAGTCCCCAGCGCTGAATGACTGGCCCTTGGCCCTTTGCCTAAAATCCCATTTTCTACATATCCATTTAACCTTGAAATTCCTCGTTAAATTCCCCGATCTTAAATGTTGACAGTTAACCTTTTCAGTGCTGAATGACTCACAGGTCCCAGTGCTTGGCCCTTTGCCTAAAATCCCACATTCTACATATCCAGTCAACCTTGAAATTCCTCGCTGAATTCCCCGATCTTAAATGTTAATTTTTCAATCTTGTTTATTTTTAGCACGAGCTGGTCGTGGCCGCCGAGGCCGGAGGTCGAACTGTGCACACGATCGTGCAAGTGAGCGTCGAGGACATCAACGACAATCCCCTCACTTCCTCGAGGACAACCTCCAGGTCACCGTCATCGAGGAGGAGGACACAGACCTCCCTGCCACCATTGTGAGGGTGAGTGCCACCTGCCTTGAGTTCTGTCGCCATGACGGAACTCGTGAGTGCCACCTGCCTTGAATACTGGATTCTGTCGCCATGACGGAATTCGTGAGAATGTTTGTTGATTTATCATGATTTTAATGGGTGAATTTCACCTTTAACGAAGTTCATTTCAAAACGTTTGTATTTGTTTAAATGGTGGTAATGAGTGAAGCTCATTTATTTTTTGTGGTGGTAATGAGTGAAGCTCATTTATTTTTTTATGGTAATGAGTGAAGCCCATTTATTTTTTGTGGTGGTAATGAGTGAAGCTCTTTTATTTTTTATGGTGGTAATGAGTGAAGCTCATTTATTTATCTGGTGACAATGAGTGAAGCTCATTCATTTTTTCTGGTGATAATGAGTGAAGTTCATTCATTTAATTGGTGACAATGAGTGAAGCTCATTCATTTTTTCTGGTGATAGTGAGTGGAGCTCATTCATTTAACTGGCGTTAAAGGGTGAAGCTCATTCATTTAACTGGTGACAATGAGTGAAGCTCATTTCAAAGGGTTTATGTTTATTTAACTGGTGATGAAGAGATAGATATATTTGTTTTTTATGGAAAAAATTATGCGTTATGGGATAAACCAGTAATTTGGGAGGGGGAGGAAAATATTTCGGACCCCCAGGCCAAGAAGCCATTTACGTTCCGTGCATAATAGGGCCATTAGGAGTGACTTGCCCATTTTAAACCCGCCCCCTCTATGGGACCGGGTAGGAGGGGTATTTGTATTTCCGACATTGTGTACGAGTTTTTGTGCTTGGAGGGACATATTTTAATCCATATATTCGGCTGGAGAGGGAGAGCGTTTTTCATCCGTGTTATTGTCGTGGTACAAGGTTGGGGGGGGGGCATTTGGAAGCGCAGATGCTGCTATGTTAAAAGTTTCATTTTTTGAGTGTGCTTTCCCATGTTTGAGAGGGGCCATAATTGTGTATATGTATATGTATATATGTATATGTATATATACAGTATATATATGTATGTGTGTATCTATATTTATATATATATATATATATATATATATATATATATATATATATATATATATATATATATATATATATATATATATATATATATACATATTATATGAATGTATATATATATATATATATATATATATATATATATATATATATATATATATATAGAGTATATAAATATACACACACACACACACTAACTAAAGTTTCACCTCAAGATATTCATGTAATGAATCGTAAGACTTCAAAGCTAACTGAGAAACGGCATCTTTCTTAACCCGGGGGAGAATGATAAAAAAAAAACTTATCTTTTGCGTTTAGCAGAAACATAATCAAACGCTAATTGCAATAATGGATTTCCTATCTGATGTCTACCTTCCATCAACAGATTTGCAAATGATGGACGAGGGTAAACCTCGTCAATAATTGCGGTGCATGAGGGTTTCTCTCATAACTATCCTTGCAAACTTGCAATAATTAGCATTATAATTTGTGATTAGGAGAACCTTCATCAAAAAACACACATCATCTGGTTTCAGTATATCATTCCTTTTGATTTCCCAAATTAAAGTCCACCCAGTTAATCCAATCAGGTTCCCCATTATCAGGAAAACATATTTGCGCTTTGAGCTGTGCACTTTTTTCTGATTTATTTCGCAGGGTGATTGAAGGTGGATGATCAGCGGTTAGGTGATTAGGTATATCCAATCAAATCGTTTGCCGGAGAGGAAATCACTCTTTCGTCATCTCGGATTTATTTGTTTATGTTGACGGCGGTCATTTGCGGGCCTGCCAAACCGTTTCTCTTATCTGGTGTGCTCAGATCGTCTCTTTGGCTCCGCTCGGTAAATTGTTGATTGGTGAAGAATCATTTCCATTTCCCTTAAAAAAATAGATAATATGAAATCAAATAAAATAAAATAAAAATAAAGTTTTTTCCCCATGGTACAAGTGAAAGTGGATTTTTTTTCCGCTCGGCAAATTGTTGATTGGTGAAGAATCATTTCCATTTCCCTAAAAAAAAAAATAAAATGAAATAAAATAAAATAGAATAAAGTAAAGTTGTTTCCCCATGGTACAAATGAAAATGGATTTTTTTTTCCCCATCGCTAAATTGTGATTGGTGAAGAATTGTTTCCATTTACCTTTGAAAAAAATAAAGTTGTTTTCCCCAAGGTGCAAATAGAAGAGAATTTTTAAATTTTTTTCCGCTCGCCAAGTTTTGAATGGTGAAAAATGATCCCCATTTCCGTTTTAAAAAAAAATAAAGTTGTTTTCCGCACGGTACAAAAGGAAATGAATTTTATTTTTTTTTTCCGCTCACCAAGTTGTGAATGGTGAAAAATCACCCCCATGTCCCTTTAAAAAAAAATAAAGTTGTTTTTCCCCATGGTACAAATGAAAATGACATTTTTTCTGGGGGGGGAACATTCTTGTCACGCAATAATAAAAATTCTTGTTTTTTACTTTTTATTTTTTGTTTCCGTTCGCCAAGTTGTGAATGGTGAAGAATCATTGCCATTTCTCTTAAAAAAAAAAAAAAAAGGTTGTTTTCCCCATGGTACAAATAAAAAGGATAATTTTTCTTGGGGAGAACATTCTTGTCACGTAATAACGAATTTTTTTTTTTACTTTTATTTATTTATTTATTTATTTATTTATTTATTTATTTATTTATTTATTTATTTATTTATTTATTTATTTATTGCTTTGTTTCCGCTCGCCAAGTTGTGAATAGTGAAGAATCATTGCCATTTCTCTTTAAAAAAATAAAAGGTTGTTTTCCCCATGGGATATTGCTTCCTCGGGTGTTGGGAGGAAACATCCTTGTCACGTAATAATACCATGTTCGTTGTTTGCTTTTTTTATTTCTTTATTTTTTTTATTCTTTTATTTTATTTTTTTTTATGCCAAAGCTGAGGCAATTCAGCGTCCTTGCCTGTCACTGGCCGGCAGCTAGACAACAATTCGGGAGCCGCCGAGGAATTTGTTATTGTCTGAGAGCTTGAAGAGATTGTCATGGCACGCTCCATGGTAGAGTTCCTTTTTGCAAGATCTTCGTCTCTGTTGGTTTGTCGAGTCTGAAGGTCCACACAAGTCGTCTGCTTCTTTTCATACATTGCCATACCTAGTTATATTTAATAACTGATTAGTAGATGATGTTACATTATCAGAACCGGAAGTATATTGTGTGACTGCTGTAGCAAATTGAACTTCATTCGTTATCAAGAAACATTTGCAGTCGTCTGAATTTTTAAGTAAAAAATGTGCCGAAGTTTCTCCGGCTCAATCGAGTTTTCCGTACAGCAGCTACAGCGTACAATCGAGACCACCAAAAGAAGATCTATCTTTCGGTGGTCTCGGTATAATACTGTATGAGCCGCGGCCCGTTAAACTTCAACCACAGCCCGGAGGTGGCATATCTTATATCGTTGCCAGAAGTAGGATCATGACTAACTTTAAACTTGAATAAAATAAAAGCTACTGAGGCTAGAGGGCTGCAATTTGGTGTGTTTGATGGTTGGGGGGTGGATGATCAACATACCAATGTGCAGCCCTGTAGCCCCAGTAGTTTTTAAGATCTGAGGGCGGACAGAAAAAGTGTGGACAGAAAAAAGTGCGGACGGACAGACAAAGAAGCCACAATAGTTTTCTTTTACAGAAAACTAAAATACTGATTGAAGAGATGTATCATATTATAATGAATAAAGTATACAAAGCCGCCTGGACTTGAGCTTACAGATGGATATAATAGTTGTGAAATCTCAAAATGCGAAAACCGAAATTTTCCCAGTTGAATAAATCCATATTTGAAATTTTCATGGTAACCAGTAATTCATTTTGAGTACAAAGACAGCGAATTATTTTTAAGAAACCATCAATTCTAATAATGACTTAGAATATTTCATTACCTTCTTCGCTTACGAATAACACAGATGACATAAAGTATGGTTACCCTAATTTTGCAAGATGAATGAATCCATATATTAAATTTAAATACTAAAGGCAGCTATTATAACACCGATTTCAGCTTTACGGTCATAATAACCAATAATTCATATCAGATATAAAACCAGCGAATTAATTTTAAGGAAACGTGAAATCTAATAATGCCCCAGAAAATATCATTATTTTCTTCGCTTGCAAACAACATAAAATGATAAACTATGATTTTAGCTTTACGGATTTATTCAGGGCGTTATTGAAAGGACGTGTCATCCCGGCTTCGGAGCCATTATGGCCGAGTGAATATAGTTCCGGGGTCCCTCTCCGCAATGGCGTGTTTTAATAAATTGGAAACTCTCGTCCGCCAGATAAGGTTTGTTGATGAATCTGTTCCCCGATGATGGGTTTCTGTTGTTCCGCGCGGGTAGTATTATGAGAGAGAGAGAGAGAGAGAGAGAGAGAGAGAGAGAGAGGGGACTTGTTGCACCCATGCCAAAGAATTCTTTAGGGGTAATGGTATTGTAACAAGAGAAAGCTGTTGTTTTAAAAGAGAGAGAGAGAGAACTTGTTGCACCCATGCCAAAGAATTCTTTGGAAGTAAGGATATTATAACCAGAAAAAGCTGTTGTGTGTGAGAGAGAGAGAGAGAGAGAGAGAGAGAGAGAGAGAGAGAGAGAGAGAGAGAGAGAGAGAAAACTTGTTGCACCCGTGCTAAAGAATTCTTTGGGAGTAAAGGTATTATAACCAGAGAAAGCTGTTGTTTTGAGAGAGAGAGAGAGAGAGAGAGAGAGAGAGAGAGAGAGAGAGAGAGAGAGAGAGAGAGAGAGAGAGAGAGAACTTGTTGCACCCATGCTAAAGAATTCATTGGAAGTAAAGGTATTATAACCAGAAAAAGCTGTTGTTTTGAGAGAGAGAGAGAGAGAGAGAGAGAGAGAGAGAGAGAGAGAGAGAGAGAGAGAGAGAGAGAGAGAGAGAGAGAGAGAGAGGACTTGTTGCACCCATGCCAAAGAATTCTTTGGGAGTTAAGGTATTATAACCAGAAAAGGCTGTTGTTTTGCACGGGTATTATTATATGAGAGAGAGAGAGAGAGAGAGAGAGAGAGAGAGAGAGAGAGAGAGAGAGAGAGAGAGAGAGAGAGAGAGAGAGAGAGAACTTGTTGCACCCATGCTAAAGAATTCTTTGGAAGTAAAGGTATTATAACCAGAAAAGGCTGTTGTTTTGAGAGAGAGAGAGAGAGAAAGAGAGAGAAAAAACTTGTTGCACCCAAGCAAAAAGAATCCTTTGAAAGTAACGGTATTATAACCAGAAAAAGCTGTTGTGTCAGAGAGAGAGAGAGAGAGAGAGAGAGAGAGAGAGAGAGAGAGAGAGAGAGAGAGAGAGAGAGAGAGAGAGAAAACTTGTTGCACAAATGCCAAAGAATTCTCAGGAGGTAAAATTTTATACCCAGAGAAAGTTATTATTGTTTAACGTCTTATTTGCCAAGACCTTTAATGTCTGGCCCCATTTATCAGTTACTGACTCAAATGAAAAAAAAAAATTCATTTTACTTAATAAAAATGTTCAATAGCAGAAAATGGGTATATAATTTATAAATCTTGTCTAGTGAATTTCAAATCAAACACCTGAGTTCTTTTATAGTCTCATGAGGGATCATAGTATGTAGCCATTTTAAAAAGTTCCGGTTACAGCTCTGTTGTCATGGCAAGGCTGCCATTGTAGACCTGTTATGATTATTGAAATTATACCTTCTTTCGTGAAAAGTATTCTCTTAAGGGTGAACTCCAAGACAAATTCGAATACTTAGTCATCCTCGATTTTATTATGCGAAAATTCAATAAATTAATCATGAAATGTTCTGAGAACCTGAATATTTAAATTTCATAGAAGTTCTGTTTAGGAAAAAAGTGGATAAAGTTTTTTTTTTATTAATAAGGCATATGAAAACCTACTTCTCGAAACCCCAAATAACTTCTGATAAAATATATAAAATATTTGCATACAATCGTGGATATAAAAAAGTGATATTTAGACAAAAATTCGATAAAATTTTTTATTAAAAAGGCAAAAGGTACCCTACTTTTCTAACCCCAGAATAACTTCTGATAAACTATACACAAGCATTCCCGAATCTTTTTAACTTAAATGCCACCCATTAAAGAGAACAAAATCGTAAAACTATGAGCCATAAAGCCAAAGGAGAGAATATTAAACGAGAGAAATAACCCTTAAAATCGCACTAAACTTAATGACGGGAGGCAGCTCTCTCGTCGATCGTAAAACAGGACACTTAACATAAAAACAACTTCCACCTCACTTGGAGCCAAGGAAAAAGGGTGCTTACCATCCTCATCCTGGCATTCGGACAGAAAACGGACTCGGGGTTTTAAATAGGTGGTTCATATCCAACATCTTCTCAAAACATAACAGACACCTCACACGTCTCGACTGTCGACCTAACCCGCGCAACGTCTCCTCGCTGCTGGGGGAAGGGGCGCTGGTGACTGGTACAATACATGTACCTACGCTACCGGGGTCTAAGCGATGACAGGCAGGGCAGCCGATCGAGAATACAAAGTCTGCCCCAAAGCCAAATCAAAGTCCTTCAAAAAGAAGGCATCTTGCTTACCCCATACAAATGGGAAAAAAGAAGAAGATTCAGCCAGTGAGTGCAGATTATTGTAGCAGGAGCCAAATTTAGTTATAAAGTTGGGTCTCATGAATGAACACAAACAGTCACAAAGATTGTCCAGAAAGTTTAAGCTATGGCTATGCGAATGAAAATCCTCGATTTTTGTGGTATTTCAAGACATCTCTGGGAGAACAAACCTGAATATCTTAAGGCACATCTACTTATTAGTGTACTTGCTTTTCCCTGTACATTCCTCGATGCTAGCACACTTTCCTAGATCTCCCTCTTTCTTTCCAGAACGTCTGAATTTTATTCTCTCTGCATGATCAGACCATCTCAAAACATGTTGGTCAATATATATATATATATATATATATATATATATATATATATATATATATATATATATATATATATATATATATATATATATATATATATATATATATATATATATATATATATATATATATATATATATATATATATATATATATATATATATATATATATATATATATATATATATATATATATATATATATATATATATATATATATATATATATATATATATATATATATAAATAAATCTTCCACAAGACGATATGGATAAGGAGATGTTAAGATAGATAGACAAGGAGGCTACTGTTTCTTTTTTTCACATAATATATTATCATCTTGATTTGTTATGACTTCAATTTATGCTGGTTAACTAATCCTGATGCATTTATTTTGAAGGCAGAATTCTGTAGACATGAAATAATCTTACTGTGAACGATTTTATGATGCTATTTTTTTTTACATTTTTTCATCTTTTATATCAGTAATGTACATGGATAGGACAGATAGATGTAAATAGCTAGAAGGTTAGACTCAAGTCTCTATCTCTGATTTCTAGACTAAGAAGTCGAGAGAGAGAGAGAGAGAGAGAGAGAGAGAGAGAGAGAGAGAGAGAGAGAGAGAGAGAGAGAGAAGAGAGAAATAACTTACTTTCGGGACTTGAATCATTCCTCTTCTGTTGACTCTTTCTGAGAATATGTACGCATAAGTTTTTTTTTTTTTTATAAGGAAATAAGCCTTCGACATATTTATTTATGAAAATGGACATACCATATGGTATACATTTAAAGACTCCTGAACCCAGATATCTCTCGAGATTCTTGTTTTGAATTTCAAATAAAAGAAAGAATGTTATTCCTCGTATACGCAGGTTGAGAGTACACAGTTCACCCCGAGGTTTCAGAGAATCTGAAATATAAAATACATAGCATCTGTATTTACTTAAACAGAACGATGCCGTGTTAGTTTTGTGGATGGTCTCCTCCAACCACTTGACTTTTGTCAGAACAGAAGAAATTCTTGAGGAAAATGGCGGTCGGTTCTGAAGTACACCAATTTGACATGCGCTAGAATTCCATAAGAATTTACACACACATTCATTATATATATATATGTGTATATATAATGTGTGTATATATATATTATATATATATATATATATATATATATATATATATATATATATATATATATATATATATATATATATATATATATATATATATATATATATATATATATATATATATATAATACATATATATACATACATATATGTATATATAATTAGCCATACACCAAGTCTTGTAGGATGAGGTCGCGTGCCTCATACCTCACATCTCTCTCAGCCTTTTTATTTGCGTGCAATTGCAGTAAGGCACTCAGATCACGAAAACTCTTAAATACAAACGATCATGCGTATAAAGAGGTATTCCTGATGAACTATTGTGCATCATTAAGGGTTTTTTCTGTGTGTGAAAATAGGCATATTTATTTCGAATGTGACCACATTAGTGATGGTCTGCTGCTATAGTGGTTAGTGTCGTGGCATGCCACTCGGATGTCGCGGGTTCGCGTCTCCCCCAGGGCGATGAAAATCACTGGCTCTGTGTCATGATCAGTTGCTGCTGTAGTGTGGGGTCTGCGGTGGGAGGTTGAAACCAACATACTTTGGAAGCTTAAAGACTTTCAAGTGAATGGCCCCTTTGGTGCGCTTGTTCCGTGTGAATAGGTTTCATCTACTGAAATAATAATAATAATAATTAAAGCTCTCTTAAATTACAAATGAAAGCATTTGATTAAAGCTCAATTTCTATGAAAGACATTTAATGAAGGACAGAAATAAAGTCATTGAAATGCTGCCAGTTCCCTAATCATCTATTTACCAGACAGTTTTCTATTTAATTAATAACTGACTGGAAGTCTTATCTTAATTAGTGATCAGCAGTGAGGGTTTTCGGGGATTGACAAGTGCATTTAAGAGCTGAATTTTTCGACGATCTCTTTATCTCTCCACTTGGTCTCTTTCGAACAGAACATAGAATTTGGGCCAAAGACCAAGCGCTGGGACCTATGAGGTCATTCAGCGCTGAAGTGGAAGTTGAGAGTAAAACGGTTTGAAAGGCGTAAAAGGAGGAAAACCTCGCAGTTGCGGTATGAAACAGTTGTTAGGAAAGGGTGGATAGCAAGACGGAAGAAGGAGAATATCAACGGAGGTACAGTAAAAGGAACAAAAGGGGTTGCAGCTAGAGGCCTAAAGAAGGGACGCTGCAAGTTGAGAGATGTTGTTATTGAAATTTTTAGTTAAGAATAAGTAGATCCCCCCCCCCCCCCCGCCCCCCGTCTTCATCCTATATTCTTGCCAGCTGTTGACGGAAAAATAGGTCTGCTGAAAATGTAGGCAAAAATGTGCAAAAATATAGTACGGATTTAGGATATCTTTAGTATATTAAAGTATACTTTTTTATAGTATTTTTATGTATATAATATATGTATAATTATTTTTTTATTTTCATAGACCTTTGGCCATCAATTCTATGGTTGCATAGAATGATACAGGAAAACTGATGAAAACCAGTAAGCTCTGTAATCTCTATTGAAGGTGTTATTACAGTTTGACTGTTAGCAGCGACCCAGTGGCGTAGCCCAGGTGGCGCCAGGTGGGCTATGCCCCCCCCCCCATTTGACATTAAATAGTTGTATTAATTACAATAAAATTCCTCTTTATAGATGAAAATTCATTTAGATATTTTTTCCTTTGCAATAACTATCTTCATTTTATATATTCTACATATAATTTATCTATTAGGAGTATTCATTTATACATCTGGAGTTTATTCCTGTTTAAGAATCAGTATCTTGTGTAAAGTTTTTGACTTTATATTCTTATATTTATCAGTACCCTAATCCCTCAGTTTTTAATTTGAATATATATATGTATATAATACATATATATATGTGTAGTATATTTATATATATATATATATATATATATATATATATATATATATATTATATATATATCATCAAAAATTTGTGCAATATTCAAAATCGTCTTGACTGTTTGGCCCCCCTCCAATAAAAAATCCTGGCTACGCCACAGCAACGACCCCAGTGTACATCTGCACTTTAAACAAAACTAAAAGCAGTTGAACTTAATCGTTAACAGTTCCATTTAGAATGAAATATTTAGCACTACCTGCGCAAAAAATGAAAAAAAAAAAAAAACTGCCACGACCTTGCATTCTAACAAGTACAAAGTATAAAACCAGTAATCGAGAAGGACATGTACTTTTTTGATATTCTCTGTCTCTGCTTCAACTAGTTGACTAAGGGTCTAGTATCACTGTCTGTGTGAACCACGTAATAAGAAGGTTGGCATTATATAACCCCATTTAAAAACAGGTACGTAAAAGAAACAGTAAGAAGTGATCTAGGCTTCAAAATTCATTGAGCCTTTTAAGATACCCCTGAAATTGATAGTCAGATTTTCGAATAACTTGCGCTTATAACTCAATAAATAATGCCTCATTTTCACTATCTTAGCGAATTTGCATTTCCAGCGTTACAGCATTATATTTCATCAAATATACATTCCGTCTTATTATCGGGAACCAGGATTCATCAAGAAAAACAAAGTTGATACGAATGTTAAAAAAAAAAAAAGCTTTTCTACACACAAGGGCATATTTTAGACGCTCTCGCGTCAGCCTGACTGTATTTGACATTACAAGAGACGTGTGGGAAGCAAGTATTCCTCTCCTGTGCTCAAGAGAACGTGACCAATTAAAAAAGATGCTCTCAGGTCCACTTCCAGAAATGGAGTGTCGTTCAGGTCTTCGGGTTTTCTCTTTTAGGACCCATTAAAACTTGCATTAGTAATTTCCTGTTTCATTCTGGATACTCGACGCCCCCGTTTTCCTTTTCTTTAACCCCTGTCCTTATATTTAAGAAAGAATTAGGATTAGTTTAAGGAAAATGACTCCTGTCCTTATATTAGGGATTAGTATTCGTTTAAGGAAATGACTCCTGTTCTTATATTTAAAAAAATTAGTATTAGTTTAAGGAAAATGACTCCTGTCCTTATATTAAGGATTAGTATTAGTTTAAGGAAATGACTCCTGTCCTTATATTTAAATAAGAATTAGTATTACTTTAAGGAAAATGACTCCTGTCCTTATATTTAAAAAAAGAATTAGTATTAGTTTAAGGAAAATGACTCCCGTCCTTATATTTAAATAAGAATTAGTATTAGTTTAAGGAAAATGACTCCTGTCCTTATATTTAAAAAGAGAATTAGTATTAGTTTTTTTAGGTTTGAATACTAATGAGGGTTTGTTAGTGGATGATTGTATCATCTGCAATTTTTCCTTTACTTAAAAAGTCGGTGTTAGACGGATTTTAATCTTGCAGCATTAAACTAAATCAACCATAATTAAAAAAAAAAAATGTTTCTCATGAAAGGGATCTGTGTTGCAGCAAATTTCACACGTTTATCCATCTATTCGTTTGCAAGCCTCGTAGGGGGAGTAGCGCCGTCAGTGCACCTAACGCGGTTCACTGTAGGCATTACTTAAGGCGTTCGTTTGGCCCCTAGCTGTAACCCCTTTCATTCCTTTTAGTGTACTTCCATTCATATTCTCTTTCTTCCATCTTGCTATGCACCCTCCCGAACAATTGTTTCAGAGTGCAACTGCGAGGTTCTCCTCCTTTTACACCTTTCGAACCTTTCTACTCTCAATTTCTCTTTCAGCGCTGAATGACCTCATAGGTCGCACCGCTAGGCCTTTTGCCCAAATTCTATATTCATTCATTCATTCCTTTACGAGTCTTATTTAAGCTGTTTTCCTTTTGGATTATGTCGCGAGAAGACAGAACATGCCTCGTGAAGTCTCGCTCAGGCACGTTCTGCAAACGTCAGTGCCCTGATGCAGTTTGCATCGGCTGGGGCATTGATGCCGTGGGATAATTCCCCGAAGACGGATGAGAGGGTAGGATAATCAAAAGGGTTTGAATATTGCAGGTTTGGACACTGTGTTTTTCACTGGGTGTCTATATGTTCTCTCTCTCTCTCTCTCTCTCTCTCTCTCTCTCTCTCTCTCTCTCTCTCTCTCTCTCTCTCTCTCTCTCACACACACACATACATATATTATATATATATATATATATATATATATATATATATATATATATATATATATATATATATATATGTATTTATAATATATATATATATATATATATATATATGTGTGTGTGTGTGTGTGTGTATTTATATATATATATATATATATATAGACATATAGATATATAGATAGATAGATAGATAGATAGATAGATAGATAGATAGATAGATAGACAGATTGATAGATAGATATAGACATATATATATATATATATATATATATATATATATATATATATATATATATATATATATATATATATAAACACTCCCAGTGTAATTCTGTTTAAACGACCGCCATGCAAACTATTTATATTTACGAATACCGTAAAATCTATCCACGGTGTAGATAGATTTTCCATTTAAATCGAGAGAACGCGCACAGTATTTAAGCGCCTTTCATTTTCTGACTAATCTTCATTTGAAAAAGGGGGAGACGCAAAAATATCAAAATTAAATCACACTCTTATTGGGAAGGGGAGAGGAAACAAGATTTAATTTCCAAATCAGTTTCCGGGGGCGGGAATTTTCTCTCTCTCTCTCTCTCTCTCCCTCTCTCTCCCGCTTTGACCAATCAGTGCGAAAAAATTGTTGGAGTCAGTTAAAATTTTGTTTCAGGATTCTTCAATTTTGTCTTTTTAAACGTCAGCAGAGCACGAATCAAACGTTATTGTATCTAATAATTACTTACTGTTGGCTTAGTTTCGACGTAATGATTATTATAAAATGGCGATTTGAATCGGTGAAAATTTATTGACAAAAAACTTATTTATTCTCTGTAAACATCAGCAAAACACGAATCAAACGTTATTATATTTAATAATATCTTACTGTTGGCTTAGTTTCGACGTAATGATGATTATAAATTGGTGATTTGGAATCAGTGAAAATTAATTTTAAAAAATACTGTTACTTCTTCTCTGTAATCATCAGGAAACCACGAATCAAAAGTTATTATGCCCATACTAACTGTTGTCTTAGTTTCGACTTAGTGAAATGATTCATTGTATTTATCAACATAATAATTCATACAGATGTGATGAATATTTTTTATTAGTAGTGCTCATTTGTCACCAAAGTTATTATTATTATTATTATTATTATTATTATTATTATTATTATTATTATTATTATTGCTGCTCATCTCTGATCTTACAGAGTTTTTTTTCCGTTGTTAGCACAATTTATCATACATTTGTCACCAATATTATTATTATTATTATTATTATTATTATTATTATTATTATTATTATTATTATTATTATTATTATTATTATTATTATTATTATTATTGCTCACCTCTGATCTTGCAGAGGCCTATTTCGTTATTAGCACAATTTTTCATGTAGTCGTAGCCATTATTATTATTATTATTATTATTATTATTATTATTATTATTATTATTGCTCACCTCTGATCTTGCATTATTTCGTTATTAGCACAATTTTTTAGTTATCCATTATTATTATTATTATTATTATTATTATTATTATTATTATTATTGCTCACCTCTGATCTTACAGAGGCCTATTTCGTTATTAGCACAATTTTTCATGTAGTCGTATCCATTATTATTATTATTATTATTATTATTATTATTATTATTATTATTATTATTATTATTATTATTATTATTATTATTACTACTACTGATGTTCATCCCTGATCTCACAGAGGTGCCCGGGACTTCATAGCGCCCGACGGGGACAGATGACACATTAATCATCTAGCGATAATGACAGTCAAACCGGGTCATGTTGTAATGACTTTCATGTTTGATGAAAGTCATTACAACATGGGGGAGCGGGGGGGGAAAAATGAAAGTCGTCCCCAACTTAACCGATCATTTGTTTGAGTAATGAACGTGCGACATGTGTTATGATTATAACATGTACGCCCCCGCCCCACCCAACCCCCGCCCCCATACGGGGTGACAGTAAATCCCAAGACGACCCGTGAATCTGCGTGCGGCTGAAGGGAGACATGTTTATGTATACGTGAAATATACAGAAGAATTTATAATTTTTTTGTGGTAGTCTAGGACGGAAGGCATGTTCATGTATATGTGAAATATACATGAAAATTTCTCGTGTGTTTTGGGTGTATGTTTAGCGTGAACTTGCGTTTGTATGGATGCGTGTATGCATGCGTGTTTATGTACGTGAAATATACACGTTATTTGTTGTGTGTGTGTGTGTGTGTGTGTGTGTGTACGTTTACCATAAACTTTCGAAGACTTTCGAGCGATTAGAGAACTGTTTTTGTATACGTGAAATGTACAACTAAAATTTTTCTTCTTGTGTGTATGTATGTGTGTACGGTAAAGTTGCGTGCAACGAAAAACATGTTTATGTATACGTGAAATATACACGAAAATTTCTCTTCATGCGTGCTTGTGTTTGTGTGCGTATTTCTCGCATATTTTCCATCCCCTCTGACACGCGAACATAACGTATAATAATTGCCGTTATACATTCATTTGTTCGACCATTCATAATATTCCCCATTGCCGCCGAACAATTACAGTCTGGGCCGTAAATGCAATCCATGAATAGTAAACAATCATTCATTATTCATTCTCTTTGTCATTCATTATTCATTCATTTGTCACGATATTGCCGACTATTTGGGTCATTTTTTTTTTCCCAACCAGGCAGAACACGATGGCTCACAAACATTGCTGTTCCCGTAGGGGGTTACTGCCGTCAGTACACCTCATGCGGTGCACTGTAGGCATTACTTATGGTTCTTTGCAGCGTGCCTTCTTTAGGGCCCTAGCTGCGACCCTTTTCGTTCCTTTTACTGTACCTCCGTTCATATTCTCTTTCTTCCATCTTACTTTCCACCCTCTCCTAACAAGTTGTTTGCTAGTGCAGCTGCGAGGCTTTCCTCCTGTTACACCCGTCAAACCTTTTTACTGTCAGTTTCCGTTTCAGCGCTGAATGACCTCAGAGATCCCAGTGCTTGGCATTTGGCCTAAATTCTATATTCAATTCAATACACACATTGTTGTGACGGTAAATACATATTTTTTTAGAGCTGGAAGTCTAATGAAAAGTTATTGCATTAATGAATTTTCAGGTTTGGTCATCAATAGTAATATATTTGCTGTATCAACTTCATTATTTTGATGAAAACGGGGAAATGGAGAATGAAAGCAAAAGTCAAGCAAGAAGTGTGAAAATGAAGGAAATTATTGTTATTTTTTTTATTTATAAAAGTCTTGCTTTCTATATATATATATATATATATATATATATATATATATATATATATATATATATATATATATATATATATATATAAAGAAATTACTTTTAAGAAAAATCTTGCTTTCCGGATATTTATATATATATATATATATATATATATATATATATATATATATATATATATATATATATATATATATATATATATATATATACATATATATATAATATATAGAAAGTTCAAATGCATAAGTAACACCTAAAATTACATTTAAATTTTTTCTCATGCCTAAGAATATTTCATAAATCCTAACAATATAACACCAAGTGCTGACAGAGATCTGGACTCCCAAATTTCAGAGTTGGCCCCGTCAAAAATCTTTCCGGATAAGGAAACTTACTAGTCCCAGCCGCTGCAAAATAAACCATTTCTAAATCTGGACCTTTAATCCCATATTCCGATTTCCTCCTGCAGGTGCTGGCCGAGGACCCAGACAGAATAGACGATGGGCGGCTCGTCTACAGCGTAGGGGGCGAGGGCGTCGACGACCACGACCCCAAGAAGGCTTTCTTCACGATCAACCCCCATTCGGGAGAGCTCATCCTGCTGCGGGTAAGACTCACTTTCTTTCTTCGGGAAAGACCGACTTTCATTGTATACTGACTTTGTTCGGGTAAGACTGACTTTCTTTGTTCGGGAAAGACTGACTTTCATTGTGTACTGACTTTGTTCGGGTAAGACTGACTTTCTTTGTATACTGACTTTGTTCGGGTAAGACTGACTTTCTTTGTATACTGACTTTGTTCGGGTAAGACTGACTTTCTTTGTTCGGGTAAGACTGACTTTCTTTGTTCGGGTAAGACTGACTTTCTTTGTATACTGACTTTGTTCGGGTAAGACTGACTTTCTTTGTATATTGACTTTGTTCGGGTAAGACTGACTTTCTTTGTATATTGACTTTGTTCGGGTAAGACTGACTTTCTTTGTATACTGACTTTGTTCGGGTAAGACTGACTTTCTTTGTATATTGGCTTTGTTTAGGTAAGACTGACTTTCTTTGTTCGGGTAAGACTGACTTTCTTTGTACACTGACTTTGTTTGGGTAAGACTGACTTTCTTTGTTCGGGTAAGACTGACTTTCTTTGTATACTGACTTTGTTCGGGTAAGACTGACTTTCTTTTTTCGGGTAAGACTGACTTTCTTTGTTCGGGTAAGACTGACTTTCTTTGTATACTGACTTTCAGTAAGAAAGGTGGGGCTCCACCAAAAAAAAAAAAAAAACCCAGCTACTGCTACATTCATCTTTGAACTTCTAAACCAAAGATGAATCACTCGTACAGAAGCTTAGACAGCGTCAGATGCGTGCACAGAATTCATATATCTTAACCATGCACATCCTGGTCAGCCACCATAGTACAGCATTTCATTTGTAATCACATCGACTCTGAGCGCATTTCCATTATTAAACGTCGTGATTGCCTGCCTTAGACACGCACAATCCTTTCATAAGTATTCTCTTAATTGCCTGTCACGCAGCCTCAAAATCCCTTTCCTAAGATTTCTCAAAGTTGGATTAACCGCTTTCAGCTCCTTTTAATATTCTGATCTGGGTCCTCTGTATCCTGTACATTCATCTACTCTTTTGAGTAATATCCTCGTCGACGTCAGAATATTTTATCTTCAAAGATAAAATATTCCTCTGCATGTTTTAATCCAAGATAGATCTCCTCATTTACTTCCTTAAATTCACCACGAAATGTGTATCACTTCTCTGTGTTTATCTTTCACTTTAGTTTTATTATTCTTTCGTTTGTATGCTTTTATTATACAAAGCTCTTCTCCGCCCTGCAGTTTCACTATATAGATCTTTTATTCCTTCAGTAATCTGCTTATCTTATTGTCCCTCCTTGCACTTCTCTATTTCCGTTTTTGCTTTTATTTTTCCTCTTTGGGGATAATGATGGCCCTTTTTAGATGATGGTGTTCCTGGATGCTGCTTTCAGTTTTTACTGAGAGGTTCACTTCTCTCTATTACAGATATGAGCACAAAGTGAATCCTTCCTATGTTATTAGGATCTCATTTCATTTTTATTTTCGTTTTACCTGAAAATAATAAGCAGGTATACCTTTATCTCCTCCTTTTACACTATTATCTAGTTTTTATATGTACGATGTATCTGTAGATATTTTTAACAAACTTTTTTTTCTCGTTTTTGGACGGCGCAAACTATGTGTTCATACATAACAGGCACGCCTGTCTTGTATGAAAACTAACAATCTAACAAAACTAACTAACAATCTAACAGCAAAGCAATATCTTCTCTCCCATATATCTTTGCATTCAAATCACATAGCACATCCACCCTTGCTCAATTTCCAGTCCTGTTTAGATAAAGATGCAGGTATCGTCATGTACGTTCTCCTTCATTTTCACTTTTTATGGACCTTTATACATTCACTTGGGCAATTTTTTTTTTTATTTTTATACCTGCTATGCTAATCTTCAGATACAGCATGCCTGGACTAACATTTTTACTTTTTATTTATTGCCACGGGCTTCTTATTACAATAAAGATACTCCTCTTCTCTTTCCTTATATCACACTCACACCAAATACAGTCACTATTTGCTTTCTTAAATCTTAAACACTTCTATTTAGCAATAACTTCACAAAGAGGCATAGCATCGAGTTTCGCTCTCTATGCAAATATACTGTAATGCTCATGCATTTCTTTCCTTCTGTGCCACAATCTTACGCATTTAGAGCTCCAAGACTTGATATATTTTTTTGTAATTTAATATCTCTGGGTTGAGTGTCAGTACATCACATTGAATCAAGGGAAGGTAGCATACACATAGAGACTTGGCATCGAACCACTTTTCCTAAAATGGAGAGAATCCAAAGAAGAAAAACTTAGTGATCACTGTCACATTCGTGTTAAAATCCCTGAGTCTTGGGTGAACATCCTGTGCAGGAAAATTAGCGGCTTTGTATACTTGCACTGAGGTTCATCAGTAGTGTGTCGAGCTTTGGAACTTCCTGGATACTGAGAACCTTCCTTTACCAATTATCTCTTTCGCCCAGTTTATCCAACACTTTTCTAAGTCTTCGTTGCCAGGCAGCAAAAAATGCGTTTTGTTCACGCGTCGTAGATTCTTAATCCGTTTTGTTACTAAGATATATAAAATTCTCCTCCTCCTCCTCCTCCTCCTCCTCCTCTCCTCCTCCTCCTCCTCCTCCTCCTCCTCCTCCTCCTCCTCCTCCTCCTCCTCCTCCTACTACTACTACTACTACTACTACTACTACTACTACTCCTCACACTCTTATACCAAAACATTAAACTTTTCTGACTCTTTGCTATTAGTTTGTTGTGTTTGCAGTACCTCAAAAATCCATTATTCAATTTAAACTTTGCAAATCTAATCATACTCTTTTTTTTTTTTAATTCATATTTCTGTCTGGAGAGAGAGAGAGAGAGAGAGAGAGAGAGAGAGAGAGAGAGAGAGAGAGAGAAAGAGAGAAAAAATCTGGTACTTTTTCTTTACTTATTTTGCAGTTTCTCAAGATTAATTAAAAGTCCATTGTAACTCGATTTCAATGGCGATGGTTCTTCTTTTGTTTTGTGTCGATTTTGTTTCCTTCAGTAGTTGTAACTTTTTCGTACCTTTCGTTATTTTACTAGAAGTCTATTTTCCATCTTTGTGTGTATTGAAGAAAAGGCAAGAACCGCGCAATGTTTATCAGTTAATCTAACTCAGTGATGTAAAATCATGAGGCGTCCATTGATATTCCAGGCACGGACGATTTAAAAGTACTTTATTGAAGAAAATATTAAGGACAAAAGTTGACAGAGTAATCCCACCAAATTCTATGTAAGAGTTCTTTCACGAAAAGGGAGCCCAATTACACGAGGTGAAGAATATTAAATTATGAAGCTTATAGCAGAGACTCGTGATAGAAAATGCTTAATACTGTTGAATCAAATTTTCTTAATCTACTTATCAGCCTTATCATCTCTGGCTTGACTTAATAATCTAGGTGACGTTTTGATATTGGAATGTCAGTACAGCAGTAATATAAAAAGATTAACAATTGCTGTTTGTATTATTTTTATTTACGACTCTACAATATCTTTTTTGAGATCTTCGAAGTGTTATCATATTTTTTGTAAAAATAAAAATATATGATTATAAGAATTATTATATAATTGAAGAGTAATAGCACGATAATTTTTGGTGTTGCTGAAATCATCATAATTTTACTACCTAAAATTAATACTTTATAATTTATTGATAACTTTACTAAAAGTAGTGGTGGGAGTTAGATGAAAACTGAGATTGTGTATGAGATCTGAGCAAAGTTTCTTTTCCAACTGTGGTAAATTTTATCATAATATTATCCGTATATTATACTGCGACGTAGGGACATATGCATATATAATACTGTGACACGGACCCTCATCGGGCAACACTTCCCAGCACTCGCTGGGTCGTAAAACTGGTGCTCTCAAAAACGAGCAACTGGATTGCTCGTTGCCCTGATGAATATCGCCGTTAACATGTGGGAAACATCCTGTCATAAAATCTTTACATTAACCTCATTGAGACATTTGGCAGCCCCCAGTGCTGCATTGTGGAGGATAATGCGAGAAAATCCTCATAGCATTGCTTCACCCCCAAATTCCTCATAATATTGCTTTCACCTCCAAATTCCCTCACATATTATTGCTTCTCTCCAAAACTCTCTCACATATTATTGCTTCACCCCCAAATTCCCTCACATAGTATTGCTTCACCCCAAAATCCCTCACATATAAATGTTTCACCCCCAATTTCCCTCACATAATATTGCTTCACCCCAAAATCCCTCACATAGTAATGTTTCACCCCCAAATTCCCTCACTTATTATTGCTCCACCCCCAAATTCCCTCACATAGTATTGCTTCATCCTCAAATTCCCTCACATAGTATTGCTTCATCCTCAAATTCCCTCACATAAAATTGCTTCACCCCCAAATTCCCTCACGTAGTATTACTTTCACCTCCAAATTCCCTCACATAGTATTGCTTCACCCTCAGATTCCCTCACATAGTATTGCTTCACCCCCAAATCCCCTCACATAGTATTGCTCCACCCCCAAATTCCCTCACATAGTATTGTTCCGCACCCAAATTCCCTCTCATAGTATTGCTTTCACCTCCAAATTCCCTCACATATTATTGTTTCTCTCCAAAATTCTCTCACATAGTATTGCTTCACCCCCAAATTCCCTCACATAGTATTGCTTCACCCCCACATTCCCTCACATAGTGTTGCTCCACCCCAGAATCCCTCACATAGTATTGCTCCACCCCCAGAATCCCTCACATAGTATTGCTCCATCCCCAAATTCCCTCACATAGTATTGCTTCACCCCCAAATTCCCTCACATAATATTGTTTCACCCCCAGATTCCCTCACCCAGTCTTCCCCAAATTTCCTCACATACTATTGCTTTCACCCCCAAATTCCCTCACATAGTATTGCTCCACCCCCAGATTCCCTCACCCATTCCTCCCCAAATTTGCTCACGGGATAGTTTGACTTTATAGCTGGTTTTATAGGCCCTATGCGACAGATGTCTGGTGCTCATTGACAAACCGAATCATATCGTCGGCTTCATTGTCCTCTAGAAAATCCCGCAATATATATTTTTACGTTCCGTTCTCGGATTTATTCCCCCACATAAAGCTGTCAAGGGAGCTAGGTCTTGTAGCGTCTGTTCCAGTTAAAGTGCTTTATCGTTTTTATCTTTATTTTTTATTCTCTGGTGGAATGGGGAGAGAGAGAGAGAGAGAGAGAGAGAGAGAGAGAGAGAGAGAGAGAGAGGAGAAAACGTACGACCTGTGTTTTTGTATTCACTTAGCAATTTTATAACTATTTGCATAAGAACAGTTACGAGCACATCATATAATATAATTTATTTTTGTGAAGGAGGACGAAGACTTCCACAACACTATCAATACATGTCTGAGTTTGCAATAATAAGAAATAGCTAGGCTTTTTAATGTATAAATGTAGTTTGGTTTAATGTAAGTATTTAGGTGTAGATTTGTGGAGTTGTTGGGCCCGATTCATATTAGAATATGGAAAATTGAAAAAAAAATATATGCATTGACAAGCTTTGCAAATAATTAAGTACATTGTCTGCTTTCAGTTTTCAAAAGGCTTCTTGTTATGTTGAGAGAGAGAGAGAGAGAGAGAGAGAGAGAGAGAGAGAGAGAGAGAGAGAGAGAGAGAGAGAGAACGCCCCAAAGTAACAAGGTGTCATATAATTCTCAAGGACAGTGTTGAATTACTCGAGGGTCCGTGAATTTTAAAAGCTAAGTACTTTTTTCATGACTGCCTGAAATCATCGTAGTATCATAAACGGCGCCATGTCAGCGAACGACAAATTGCACAAAGAGTTGTGTCAAATCACCTGAATAACATCCTTTCAGTTAACCAAATCTAGTGCATTACATTTTCACTAAAATACGTGAGTAACATGACGGTCCTTCGAAAGGGCGAAATTATTATATCTTACCACTTAACAGTGTATATTGAGCAGCAGTGTTGCGATGTGTTATATAGAATACTCTGTGTAACACTGGGTAATAACACTTAATTCTGTGTCAGTCCCATCCTGATATCTTTTTTTTTTTAGGGCATTGCCGTAAGAGACATTTATAATTAAACATTACAGAGTTGAAGTCCCTTTATCGCTTGCCAATAACAATCTGTCATTCAGTCCTGAATTCTGAACCTGGTCCTGTTCAACTACGTGTTTGAGTGTCATTTGATACTTGAATGTTTCGAAAAAAAAAAAAAAAAAAAAAACAGAAAACCCATATATCAGTAGCTTTGAAAATCGCTTGGATTCAGCCGTGAACAATCGGGAATGTAATTCCGTTCAATTTCGGCATGAATGCGAGGATTGCGAGGCCTGAATGGAAGTCCCTTACTGATGAACCGATTCAGCATCAAAGCTTTGATTGATTTATGGAGATTAACATTGCACAGGGTAATAATGTTGGCCCATGTTGAAATTTACGGGACGTATCGACTGCGTTGTTCCTGTACAGCGTGGCAAATAGAGAAGATTCATCCTGGTACGTTTTACTATGATCGACATAATTCAATTTATTTCATGGCAATTGAATGGTATTTTTTCGAAGTATGATTAATTTCATCAATGTATCCAGGGAAGAATATAGAACCTTCTCCCCCTCCTTCTCTCTATCTTAGCAATGACCCTTAGATGTTTTATAAGGATATTATAAAAATCATAGTACAAATTAGTTATACCATTTCCCAACTTGAAGAGGATAATTGTGGGTTCCTTGAAATTAGGAACATAAGACTGGAAATTTCTTCGAGAAACACTTGGATAAACCATCGTGCACCTGGATGATCAGATAATTGGGCTACCGAGGATTTCACCTCACTTGATAAAAGACCTTGTTAGGCCAGATAGGTCAGGAGAGAAAAATAACTAAAAGAATGTAAATAGGAGATCTAAGTTGATGGTGTAATTTTCTTAGGTTTTTGCTTACCAGGAAAATGTGTAGACATTTTAGTGGCTAATGAATATTGATTTTCAATTTAAATATTTCATTAACTTTATACAATGTGAGTTCAGCTTATATGTATTTTTATCCCTCTGGCCGGAAGTAAAACAAGTAGAAATGGTATTGCTTAGTGAAAATGAAATACTTTATACATCTACTAACTATTACAAACACTAACCACAGTACAATATCGGTTTTATATGAGAAAAATATAATGATTATTTTTTTAAAATGTAAATGCAAATTCATCTAAATCCATTACTACAGAGATTTTTTCTTTTCCTCTTGCAGGCACTTGACAGAGACCCACCTTCTGGCCGAGATAAATGGGAGATCAGAGTCCAGGTACGGGATGGCCAACGCGTGCCCTCCTCCCTGGCAGCCGCCAGTGCAAGAAGACCAAAAGTATCCTTAGACCAGTACCCTACAAAGAGTGATTCTAGGGATAGCCCGTCTCGACGCCCCCCTACGTCTCAGGAGAGTCTAGAGCAGCGCTGGGGATTTAGGAAGTCCTTAGAACAGCATGGAAAGTCCCCTTTCCGCCAAGAAATGCTGAGTGACCAACCTTTCCCTAGTCCAGTGGGTCATTCTAGAATTGGCAGTTCTGCTCTGTCATTTTATGACGGACTGGAAACAGCAGATAGAATGACGAACATGAGGAAATCCGAAAGGCGCTTGGCTGATAAAACTGACGGCTGGGGCAACAGAGAAGTCGATAACACGAGCAAAAGTAATAGCGAAACACACTCTTCAAATCCAAAGAGAAATTCAAAAAAGAAGCTTTTCAGTCAGAGGAGACTGAAGGAAAGTGAAAAGAGAAGAAAGATGAGGGATAAGAACCATCAAAATAAGCTTGATTACCGTGAAAGAGGCCAAATGCAAGAAAACAAATTAAGAATATCACAGAATGAAGAGAAAAGACCCAAGAATCTCCGTTTGAGATTACCCTCTCACTCCCTGCTGAAATTCAAGCCTCCAAGACGTCCTAGAATATTGCCCAGGGGGTGGATAGAAGAAGAGGTCTCTCCTGGGAGTGCAAAGAGCAATTTCAGCGGCAGATGGAAGGCCTTCAAACCTAGAAAATCCTCCAGAACTGTCAGGTTCCCCTGGAGAAAGAAACACCAGAAGGGGTCACCCCCGAAACACAGACATTCCGCTGACCTCTACAGTGACCTCGTCAAGGTATCGTCACCTCCTAGCACTGACGTCGTAACTGTGCCCGAAGAAAAATATGGACAGCTCCTGCAAGAAAATGGCAAAAAGCACATCAAGAGGCACCAAGGTTCTTATTACAAAAGTCATAACACTAGCGATTTCATTTTGGGTTACTATCCCCTCAGAGAGTGTCCTTATGTATTTAGCAGCCTTGCACTTAACTCGACAACAGAGCAAAACAGCTTTCTTGGGAGTCGCAGAACGATGCACAGAGACTGCGCAGACCGTTATACCAGTGAGGGTGTCAAGCACCAGTTGCTTCCTCCAACAGTTCACAAACTGGATAAAGCCTTAATTCCGATTAGGCGACGCCACCGCCGGTATGTCAAGAGGTTTGCCCCTCTGGATAGTGGAGGATGTCAGGATTACGGAGATTTTTCCCTGGAGGATGAAGAGGAGGAGGAGGAAGAAGAAGAAAACCTCTTTACAGTTACTAGCAGAGCAAGAGACGCCCTTCCTGATCTGGCTGACGTCATCGCTGGTATCGGCGACGCGGGAGGGGGCGGGGGAGGTAGGGTCCACGTTGTCGAAACCGTCGTGACTGTTGTGGTGAAGGATGTCAATGATAATCCGCCGGTCTTTCCTAACTCGACTATATTCGGGGAGGTTCAGGAAAATGGACCCATTGGTAAGTACAGCTCAAAAATGTTCTTGGTATTCTGAGTAGTTCCCAAAATACTTGGTGCGATACAAGTAGTTTGGTTTCCAAATGAAGTATGTCTCTAATTATTCTTCTTTCTCCTTTTATTTTGTGCGTTCTTGTGGTGTGGCCAAAAAAAAGAAACTATATAATTACACTATGAGGAATACGAATATTCTACTATAAAGGAAAGAAGAAAGACCAACAATAAAACAAATTTTTCCCTTTTATTAATAATCCTACGTATTGGTTCCCTCCTCACTTTCATATTCACTTTACTTTTTCACACGTTTTATTAATTACACACACCTTTGTACTCCCTGCATATACATTTGAGCCATGAATGCAGTAACAAAAGCAGACTCGAAACCAGAAGAGTTTCCCTTTCCCTCGTATGACTGCCGTCCGAGTTCTGAAGCAATTGGAGCAAACAGTCCAGAATTGGTGTTTGAAAGGAAATGAACATTTCAGTGTCCTCCTCTTTGGTGTCAAAGCAAGAGTGACGGGGAGTAAATTGACTTTTTTCCAAGAATTTCTGTAGCTCTGAAGTGTTCAGTTTAGTTTTATGTGGCATTTATTGGTGAAGTTATGTCTTTTCATATAGAGGAGGCTAGGGGAGGGGTAGCCCTGTTAAAATCTGACATAAAAATCGTGTGCCTTATGTTTAAAAAATGTGTTCCTCCCTCGAGTGTTGCAGCCATTAAGTGAAAGCTTTGTTAACATTGTATTTCCCCCTTTTTTTATATAGCCTTTTTTTCTGTAATCTCATATTTATTAGTTCAATACTTGATACGAGGAAATTACGTTTGATAAATTTGCCAAGAGTGGTAAAAATTAGGCGCAGCTAGACGATTTAACATGCACCCTGTTCTGAACACCCATTAGTACAACTTTTACTGGACAGTTTGGATTTAAAAGCATTGAATGACAAAGCTCATTGTTTTTGCTGCATTATATTTTATAGTCAGTTATGGGTGACATGACTTTTCAGAGTAAAGGTTTATTTTTTATTTAGGCTTATAGTCGTATTGCATTCCTATGATTTGACAAGGGAATATAGACCAAGTGTTGAAATGGTATCACAGATTCTGAATGCCATTGTTGATACTTAGAAAACTAGGCATCACCTACAGGTAATGACAGACATTCTAAATCATTCATGAAGAAATTGAGATCAGTAATCCAATGCATATTCAGATTTTCATAATGAAGTCATTAATTAACTCTTTTCATTATGAAAACAATGTTACGTATTTTTCCCTGCACACTTGTCACTGAACTGAAACAATCTCACACTGTCATCTGGCAAAAGAAAGTAGTTCATCAAAGATTTTATCCCCTTTTTATTCTTATTATACCAGCAGAACGTAATATTCTAAGATTCATTCTGATTTTCGTGCTTGCTTTAACCGTTTATAAGAAACGAAGCTACCGTATTCTTCTTGATTAGGTACCCCACGTGCTTTAAAGCATTCGTTTTCTTCGGAGGGGACGACTGCGCCTAGAGAAAATGTGACTGTATAGTTTTGTATGCTGTTATTGTGGTTAGGTTATGCAGACTGGATCATGCCCAGAGAAGCAGCCCCACCTTCACCTTTATTTTAAGAGCCCATTTTATGCAGAACAGGGAAATTATTAAATTCAGGGCGCCATCTGTGACTATCTTAATGGTTTCGCTATATCTGGCTACCACACGTGGTCCTATAAAAGGGAAATCCTTAATCTGAAGTTATGTTTTTTTTTTTCTTTTGTAAAAGCGAATGTTTTTAAGAATATTATAACCCTCTACAGGTAGAAAGTTTCAGAGGACGAATGCCGGCGTTGTAGAGTTTTTACTTTTTTTTTTAACCGAATGTCTTTAAACTGAGCCTTCGCATGACTGTTGAGGTCCGTGGCAATGGAACTAAAAATTCAGGGATAGTATTTGAGGGGGGAAATGACTCTTTCCGCTGTCCCTTTGATGTCAGAGAGACCAACAAGGGGAAGCAAACGCAGTTTGTTGGTTTGCTAACGATTGATTCTAAGACAACATGAAAACGCGGGAAAAAAAGCGAAAGACCGACTCACTTGGTTTTGTTGTGTACAAACAAAAGTTCTCGTTACCTCTTTGCTGCCGTGTTTCCTTGACCAGAATTTGCACAGACTTTTCTGAAATGTCTGAGTTCTTAATTATTTGTATTTCCCGTTAGCCACACGTGCTACTGAAAGGAGAAAAACTGGCGTAGGCCTATAAAATCGGCATTTATATAATTGTGTGTGTGTGCTGGAGTGTATTGTGCTAAGAAACCAATTTTATACAGCATTCTTAGGCTCACTTTCTCCTTTCTTTACTGTTTATCGGTAAATAAAAGCCTTTTCTAGTATCTAAATGTCAAAACGAAATTTGGGAATTTTCTTAATGAGGATAAAGATGACTTACTGGAGCAATGGCATTCAGGCCGTGTCGTTCTTCCCAGTGTATTTACATAAAGACTCGAAAACCAGAGAGACTTTCGCGGGAGACGCCGTGGGGACATTAGTATTCTGTTTGGTACCACCCAATTAAGGCCCTGATCTTTCTCGTTTAAGACTCGCTTCTGTTGTGTTTGCGTCAATGCCTGTTAAGAGATTTCTATTATTTTACTTTAGCTTTTCGTGGATTGAAGGAGTTGCTTTCTTCATCTTAACTATGTCGCATTTTACAGAGATAAGCTCAGGTTGTACTAGGCTCAGTGTGAATATAGATTGCAAACCCAGAGAAATTTTATTCGCTGCTTTATGCTTTTAAGTCATTCTAGTGCTTTTGGGAGCAAGATATTTCTCTGCGAGAAAAGAAACCTTTGTGAAAATCAAAAACTTCATTCGTCAGACCTTTGGAGCAATGAATTCAATGCTTTGTTAGAAGGCTGCTTTTCAGTATGTATTTGAAAGCAAGGCCAAGTTTGTCAATGCCCACTTTCTAAAACTCTTAGTTGTCAACGCAAGATATTCAACTACGTCTTATTTCTTTTACTTCCGGGTGGGTAACCTTCGACAAGACGCTATTACGAGAGCCTTCAGTAAGTTCCTCCTTCATGAAATATGCTAATTACAAGTAATTGGTAATTTTTGTGAGATCAAACAGCATACGCAGCGGAGCCACTTGCTGTATTGTGGTGTGTAAAAACTGGCCACGATTTTCCTGCAGGAAGTTGAGCTCTCGTTGCGGGGAATAAGAATTGCATGATGATTTTTGATGCGGAAATGAACATTTTAGTGGCGACGTTTGATGTCAAAGCGAGGAGTGGGGAGGAAGTGGAAACTTTCCTAATTGTTTTATAACCGTGAATTGTCTTCATATTTTTGCTGCCGGCATTTGCTTGTTGTGTTGCTTATAAGAGAGAGAGAGAGAGAGAGAGAGAGAGAGAGAGAGAGATGGGAAACTGAATTCTCCCAAGGTTGACTATTCTGTTCTCTGCCTCTAAGAGTTTTCATAATAGACCATTTGTCCATTTATGTACTGCCCAATGTCTTTATATATATATATATATATATATATATATATATATATATATATATATATATGAATGTCTTTTCCTGTAATACTACAGTGTAATATGAAAATATATAAAACACTATTTAAACGTTGAAACCATATATTTCAGGCACTTGTTTCTGTGCCCTGAGTAGAATATGGACAGGTGGAAAGTTACAATGGTATATATACAAAAACATGAAGGTGTGGCCTTAGGCCTCCGATGTTAAGAGGTGGCGTTTCTTAAGAAGGAGGAGATTGAGTGGTTTTTGGCCTCATTAGCTCCCGTTTGGCGATGGATCTGGCGGTCGCGTTTCTTGGGTCATCTTCTTCATATATATATATGTATATATATATATATATATATATATATATATATATATAGTATATATATATATATATATATATATATATATAGATATAGATATATATAGAGAGTTAGTTATACTGAGTAGCTAACCAGGCCTTCTAAGGTATGTGCTAATGAAGAATAACTGTTCCATTGTATAAAGATAAAAGTGAAATTACATTAGGGTTAACAATACTTAGTAGGCCCATGCCAGAGATGGTATATGGAAGAATTTTGACTGAAAAGGTGACAGATGACATACGGATTGACAGGGGGGGATGGGGAAATTAGTGTAAGCTTAGACGTGAGAGAGAAAGGTTTTAGCTCAAGTTTTCTTTATGAAACAGTTGTGGGAGAAATGTGAAAATAAAAGTTAAAAACAACGTAGTGTTTGTTTAGAATCTGTGTGGGTAATATACAATGTGACTGGCGACAATTTAACAAATAGAAAATGTATGTGATCCACGACAAGTTAATTGTGTTAAAAGTGTCTGGAAAGGTTGAAAATTCCTTTACTTGTAACCTTGCCATTATATGCACAACAGTTCTGCCCTAAAATGAAAAGCTGCGGTATTTGTAAAATTGTCGAAATTGAGATATGCCACCTATTGGGCTCGTGTAACACTAACACACAAGTTACTGCAGTTTCAGAATGATTCTTCAGTGCTTTATTTAGGGGGGTCCCATTTGCAGTATCTGCAAAATCAGTAGTAAGGCAAAGGAAAACTGCAGTATCTACCATTTTTCTCAGTTTTGTATTTTTGCAGGTACTGC
The DNA here is from genome assembly GCF_040412425.1 of Macrobrachium rosenbergii. Lineage (NCBI taxonomy): Eukaryota > Metazoa > Arthropoda > Malacostraca > Decapoda > Palaemonidae > Macrobrachium > Macrobrachium rosenbergii. The sequence continues at coordinate 46,977,440 of NC_089762.1, read as the reverse complement.
AGTCTTCCATTGTAGGGCAGAATTATTATCATGACGTTTTCCCTGGTGTAATGCTGCAAGAACTCTTCCAAAAAAAGTTAAAACCGAAACAGCAAAGCCGGGATGCATTTTCCCGAGACGTGACACTGTACAGGACCTTTCCCTGAAGAAAGCGGGACGCCATATCTTAAAAACTAACCACAGAATTTTCTTGAAAATAATCTCGTTATGTTTCCCACACCCAAATTAGATGGGGCCAAAGCTATAAACTAATCTAATTTAACCTTACTTAGGGGCATGGCAAAAAAAACCAAGGCTGGTGCAGTATTAGCTATACATCTCAGGAGTCTGCAGCCGGGTAGAAAAAGTTGAGTTGAAAATAAAAGAAAAACTACAAATATTAGTAACATCTTAACAGAATGTATATCAAGACTCAATATTAAAAGAAGCCGAGAAGACAAAAGGAAATGCAAACGATAAAATTTCACACCGAGGAAGGTCAAGAAGAGTTGAATGTCGAGTGTTGAGATGGGAATCTCAGGGATGTAAAAAGATGCAGCACTGAAATTTGAAACGAGCAACCCAAGAGAAAAATAAAAAAAATAAAAATCCTTGGGGGCAAAGCTTCTTCATAGCTGTAAAGGAAGAAAGTAATATAAAACATTCCGTTAATAATACACATTTTACTGTACCTCCATTCATATTATCTTTCTTACATCTTGCTGTCCACCCTCTCCTAACAACCATTTCATAGTGCAACTGAGAGGTTTTCCTCCTGTTACACCTTTCAAACCTACCTACTCTCAATTTCCTTTCCAGCACTGAATGACCTCATAGGTCCCAGTGCTTGGTCTTTGGCCTAAATTCTATATTCCATCCCATTCCAATAATACATATGGGGAGTGTTAGACTGTGCAATAAATAATTTCAATGAATCATTATTAATGGGGGTATTCTTGAAGTGGGCCACAAATTAAGTCATTAATAACCCGGCACAATTACTGTATAAGGGAAGTTCGTGATCATTAATACTTGGAAGGTGATTTCCGAGAGAACATGGAGGAGAGAAAAATAATTTGAATGATTATGATGATGAAGCGAGCTTTCCAGCCCTTTAGCTATTGATTTACATCGTTATGTTTCGCTCTGTCCATACACACACACACACACACACATATATATATATATATATATATATATATATATATATATATATATATATATATATATATATATATATATATATATATATATATATGTTTGTAGAGAAAACTGTATATATATATATGTATGTATATATAAATATACATATAATTGGGTGTTTTTCTCTTATTTAATCTATTTTAAAGACTGTTTAGAATAACGTATTAGTTATATACATTATATTTTGTATTCCCGAGCGATTACAGCCTTCCAGGGAATTCTTTCTGTTTTAGGTCAGAAATGCAGTGATCAGTTATATGTTATATATCACATGATATGATACCATATGTTATATATTATATATAATAGGATACGTTATACGTTATATATTATATTATAAATTACTTCTAACGTAAAGACATGTCACATTCAGCTCTTCGTAGACTGAATAACAACAGCCTTTGCACCCAAACAGAGAACGCCATTGAAGAACATTCGTCCATTGAAAACGTATCTTTATCTCCTTCTTTGACAGATTTATCGGTGGCCATGGTATCCGCCTGGGATGCTGACGACGTCTCAGAAGGCACCAACGCCTACCTGACCTACTCCATCGAGAAAAACGTCATAGACGAGAGGTCCGGGCAGGCCATCTTCGCCGTCAACCCGGAGACGGGATACGTCCGCACCGCCATCTGTTGTCTGGACCGGGAAACAACGCCCGAGTATCAGATCCAAGTTGTGGCAGTGGACGGGGGCGGATTGAAAGGTAAGGAAGGCCGACATGAAAACACTTAAAACACTTTCGAAAAACAGTTGTTTGTGTTGTTGTTTCGTGCAAATGTCAAAAGGTAGCAAAGTGTTTGTGCAAATGTCAGAAGGTAGCAGAATGCATTTTCTATCGGAGGCTTTTATCTCGTCCGGATTTTCATAAAGACTTCCGGTAAAATCTCCGTGTAGAGGGATGGTGTTTTGGCGGCCTTTTGTTGATCGTAGTCTTCCCATTATATTGTGAGATCAGCATTGTAGGTCAATTGACTGTTAGGAAAGTATGAGTTAATGATATACCAAAGAAAGAAAGGACTTGGGGCCTTATTAATTCATGTTTTATATTCACATAATTTACAAGTTTACCTTCATGTTCAAACAACAGTTGGTTTCAAATTATTGTTACTTTGGTATCAGTGCAAGTTTAGCCTGATGGAATGGATACACATAAACAAACCAGATGCCATCCATTTTTAGGCGGTTAATTATATACCTGGTAGTTGTTCATTTATAGTGGGTCACATCCAAGATAGAGAAGGTCATAGGGCTAGCAATAGCATCCCAAAATACTAATTGAGATTAGAGGGAAAGAGGTTTATATTGATATGTACTCTCTAACTGAAATTTATAGCAGCACTGCCCTGGAAATTTTCACTTGTATTAATAGGCAGTAAAACTGAATCTAAGATAAAGGTGTATTGACAGACAGTAAAAGTGAATCTAAGATAAAGGAGTATTGATAGGCAGTAAAAGTGAATCTGAGATAAAAGTGTACTGATAGGCAGTAAAAGTAAATCTAAGATAAGGGTGTGTGGACAGACAGTAAAAAAAACAGCAACTTATCCAAACAATAGTCAAAGGATTTAGGTGCCCTCGAATTAGAGAGATTGATTCTGAATCTTTTATTCCATTGTCGAAATCAGCAAGGATTGATTGAAGTGGCGCGAACCCCTTTCAACTTTTGATTATGCGCTTCTCCATCAAAACTGAAAACGGGAGAGAGAGAGAGAGAGAGAGAGAGAGAGAGAGAGAGAGAGAGAGAGAGAGAGAGAGAGAGAGTCAGTGCATAATCAAATTTAATGATTAAACTCTGAAATTTGGACCAGGGGGACGAAGAACACTTCATCATGCTTCCGGTTTAGTCAAATCTAGAACGAAGTCCAGAGGTAATTGCAAAGAGACCATTTATATGAAAGCTCATAATTTCCCCATTAATGTTGCCTGATGTTTCCAGTTCAGAAATAAAATCAGAAGCGTATAAAATGCGCTTTGTAGATTTTGCCCAGATATTGACCAAAACATTTCCCGTAATTTTTTATTTTCAAAAAAACATCCCCGACGTGCAACAGTAGGCTATGAGAAATCATTTTCCATATTGGTATTCAGAACGTCCATAGAAATAGCTAAATGTGGGAGTCTGGATTATTTTATTTTATAGAGAATTAAACGTTTGCTGGTAGCTTAGCGCTTAAGTTGCAGTGATAAGAGTGGGAGTGTTGAATATGCTTTATAAATTCTAAATGAGAATCTTTGGAAGTCTACATACTTTAAATAAGGAATCGTTTAACATTATGACAATTAATGCTCCTTCTTTATCAGACTTCGTGAGTTTGATTTTTGGTTGTATAAGTCATTAACTTATCCGATATAGCGTTTAATTTTAAACCATACCACTCTCTGTATTACAAGGAAAATGGTGAGCTTATTCGCATGTAATTGTTCTGTTCATCAATTTACGTTTGGTTTTATTACTTGTTTCACTTTTAGAATATGATAGATAACGAATGATTTTTCATTCGGAAGTTTCCGTTAAAACACAATAAATACATTAACATGATTGTAATTTCTGCGTAGAACCTGTTTGGTATCGTATATTATTATTATTATTATTATTTATTATTATTATATTCGAAGACCCAGACCAGACCAGCCGCCCAACGCGAAATCCGAAATAGGGTGTGGGAGGACGGGGGGGCGGGCGGGCTCACATCAACCTGTTTTTGCCCGGGCAAGGAGAGCACAGTGAAACCTGCTTTCATACGGCTTTGAACTTGACATAAAAGATTTTCCGCCCAATTCGGGTCTCGGACGCCACAAAGGGACCCGCCATTAGGTCCTCAGCGGTGTATTCCCAGGTATTCAAAAATGTCGGAATGTCAGGAGGACGCGCGCGCGCGCCAAAAAATAAAAAAAAGTCTGCACCATTCCCGAACATATCTTTTTTGGGGGGAGAGAGAGAGGGAGAGAGAGAGAGAGACTTGGAAAGATATTGAAAGATATAGGTAGATTTATTTCTTTGTTTATTGATTAACTCAATTATCAGTTATTTTATGATTTATTCATATACTTTTACAAACCTAATATATTGCAAAAATGCAAGAATTTTTAGACAAGCTGCACGAAAAGATCTGTTTTATTTCTTAATCATTATTATATTATTATTATTATTATTATTATTATTATTATTATTATTATTATTATTATTATTATTATTATTATTATTATTATTATTATTATTATTATTATTATTACAAATAACGTAAACTAGAGAGAGAAAATATAACCCAACAAGACTTCAAAACTTCCTATGAACTCTTCATGACTGGTTTTTATTCTCTCTCGCTTTCTCTCTCATTGTGGGATTTTGCTTGGATGTTTGTGCACGGGCTTTGTGCAAGCAAAAGTACTCTGATGCTGCTCGCACACAATAGTTAAAACTTCTTTTTGATGTATCAGTCGCTGCTTTTAGGGATAAGGCCTTTGTAAAGAGGTTATTGTCTTCAATTCTTCTACGTTATGGTCGTATACACTGCTCTTAAATGTAAACGCGAGCGTGTTACGCCGAAATTCGGACCAGACTCAAGTGGAAGTTATTTTTAAGCGACTCCGGGTCGAGTTGGTTTGGAGCTCGAGAGAGCTAGGTCGTGATGAGGGATCTAAATGCAAATGTTGGTAATAGGTAAAGATATGGAGTGATTGGTAGATTTGGACTTCTTCCATGAAAAATTATTTGAAGAGTCTGGCATCATTTTTTTTTCTACAAGGGTTTTTATTCCTAGAAATGTTTTCTGTAATTTATGAGAAACTTTGTTAGATTATGAGGTATCATTCAGTAGAGGGAAGAGTATCTGGACTGATGTAATTTGTGAGAAGATATAAGTCTGTTAGAATGGTTTTTTAATTGTTCCTTGATAATTTCGCTCTTTAATATAAAAAAGAGATTAGTTTTCAGACAACCATTTTTAGCTACAGGTTAAAAAACTCCACAAGTACATAATACTTACACCTGAGTTACCTAATACTCTTTTTGTGTACTTCCTCAGGAACGGGAACAGTTGTCGTACGTCTGGCAGATGTGAACGACAATTCGCCGCGAATAACTCGTGAAATTTGGCAGGTTGATGTCAATGAAACCTGGGGACCGGGCCCCCCTCCCAACACCACCCTCCTGCAGATAACCACCCAGGACCATGACACGTCGAATTACTTCTATTATAGAGTGAGTATTACTCTGTTGCTTGTGTTATGGAGTTATATTGAACCTTCTGTTATAGGAGGGGGTTTATTTAGCCTTTCTTTTCCTTTATTCCATTTATTATTGAATGATATCAGTGTTACCTTATGGCATGATCTGTGACAATGGATAGAATACTAGAGAGAAAGATGCTGTGTATTTTTACTTTATTATTAAGTGGTATCACTGCTACCATATGCCATTAATCTGTGACAATGGGTAGAATACCAGAAAGAAAGATGCTGTTTATTGATACTTAAAATATATATTTTACTTTACGACAAAGACGGGGAATTTGACCATTAACGCTTTTTGTTTTACTATCTCTATTTTATCATTCTAGGTTTAAATATTTACAGCCTGCTGGCACGATTTACATCCCAAGAATTTATCGAAATTAATAGCGTAGAATGAGGAAAAAATGCAATTATTTTAGGAACTGGGAGAATGTAAGGAAACCAGAATTTCAGTATTTTGTTGGAGACTTCCTTAGGAATAACTTCAACATAATCAAGGCATTTCAGCCTCTGATATCAAACCAAACTAGACGGTAGGGTTAGAAACGATTATTTCGAAACAGCAGAATACTAATAGCCTTGTAATTTTCATGTTCATTTAGCCAATATAATAATTTACTAAGACCTGCTATTTATTTGTATAAAGCATTTGATAAGATTGCCCATGAAATACTTTTCCCGAAGAATAAAGGGGAAATATGGTTGGCTATTCTGGGTGGGGGGAGGGGGGGCTACGGGTGGTAGGAGGTCCTCTAAAAAGGGGCCCTTGGGGGTTAAAAGGATGATGGATTACCCAATTCTTCACGACATACCATTCTGTTGCATATTGCTCCTACAATGGAAGTCTGGAGGAGGAGGAGGAAAATTCGTCTCTTTCCGAGAGAAATGTAGCTGAAAATATCCATATCTCATCCCATTTCCCTCGAGATCTGAAGGTCTTCGTATTCGAGATTACAGTGATTCTCAAACTGGGTGCCGTGGCATCCTTGAGGGCACAGACAGAGCCAAGGGGTGCCGCAAGATTGTCATGAATTTTGTCGTGGTTGGATCATCTCAATGAACTTTTGTAAAATAAAAAAATTTGCAGAAGTTCTTCATATAATTATTATCAGTGTGTCTACTCTAATATACATTATATATATATATATATATATATATATATATATATATATATATATATATATATATATATATATATATATATGTATATATATATATTTGTGTGTGTGTGTGTTAATTCATGCGATATGGTGGGATGGTGAAGAAGGGTTGCCACAGTAATGATTACATTAGTTCGGGCGCCATCAAAAAAAAAAAAAAAAAGATTGAGAACCACTCTCTTTGATATTTTTTTAAATCATGGTTTTAAAGAAGCTTTAATTTTGTAAATCGAAAGGGTTTAAAGAAGATTGGCTGCTAATGCCTCCAGAAGTCCCATTTCATTGTATCTGTTGTATTTAGAACGTAAATGTTTAATAAGTAAGTCAGCGTAAATTAGAGAGAAATTAACCTTTCCTAAATTGTTAAGATAGTTAAAATTGACTTTTTTTCCTGCACTAACTTGTATTTTGTCATATTATTACCTTTATTATTATTATTATTATTATTATTATTATTCTATTAGAATAATAATAATAATGGTAAAAACAGAAAGGTTACCACAATAATAATAATAATAATAATTATAATATTATTATTATTATTATTATTATTATTATTATTATTATTATTTTATTTATTAGAATAATAATAATAAAAACAGAAAGTAAATGACAAATGTCATTATTATTCTCAATAATAATATTAATAATAATAATAATTTTAATAATTATTATTATTATTATTATTATTATTATTATTATTATTATTATTATTATTATTATTAGTAGTAGTAGTAGTAGTAGTAGTAGTAGTAGTAGTAGTAGTAGTAGTAGTAGCAGCTACAGCAGGAATAGCAGCAGCAGTACACTAAAAACATGGCCAAATGTTTTTAAGAGAAAATACTCTCTCTCTCTCTCTCTCTCTCTCTCTCTCTCTCTCTCTCTCTCTCTCTCTCTCTCTCTCTCTCTCTCTCTCTCTCTCTCTCTAATTATTCAGCCGGAAACGAAACCTGGAAGAATGACGTCCATCCCACCTGAATGAAGGAAAGTTTGAAATCGGCTACAAAATTCACGTTTTGGAAGAAAAGCTAAAATATGCAAAGTGTTCCTTCTACCTGGAAGGTTTGGAGCCGGTTAGGCTACGCGGGGGGCGGGGGCGCCTCCCCCTCTTCCTTATCATTTCACTTGATGTATGCAAACACCATTATTTCCTTTCCCCAGATAAATGGGTTGTCAAAACACTGTGTGGTGGTCTCTCTCTCTCTCTCTCTCTCTCTCTCTCTCTCTCTCTCTCTCTCTCTCTGCCTTTTCTCGTTTCATTTTTTTCTGTATTTTCGTTATTTACTTCCTTGTTATCCTGTTCTCTCTCTCTCTCTCTCTCTCTCTCTCTCTCTCTCTCTCTCTCTCTCATTTTTTCTATATTTTCGTAATTTACTTTCTTGTCATCATATTATCTCTCTCTCTCTCTCTCTCTCTCTCTCTCTCTCTCTCTCTCTCTCTCTCTCTCTCTCTCTCTGCCTTTTCTCGTTTCATTTTTTTTATGTATTTTTATTATTTACTTTCTTGTCATCCTTAAAACCACTTTCATTTCCAGCTTTATCTTTGCCAGTATTTCTCATATTTAATTTTTCTTTGGATTTCAGTTTTATTTCTGGGCACCACTTTGATTTAGTTTTATTACTTTCCTCCGTCGTTAGTTTATCGTCATGTTGTAGGGTCTAGGGACTTACATTTAGTTGTGTCCAACAAAGTATGAAGCGTGGAGGTAAATATTTAGTGAATATTATACATCGTGCAAGTTTTTACATTTAATGTACTCTGGCAAATAGAGAGGGTCTGTGCTTTATATAGTGCTTTTGGGTACGGTATACAATGTTAAGTTCTAACTTCTTCAGTATGTTTATTTAGTAAATAATGCACCCTTTCCATGAAATTGCCCTTCGTCAGCAAACACTGAGATCATTAGATTACCTGAGATTACCTCCAATATCACTGTCGGGGATATATTCCCCAGCGACTGTGTCAATTCCCACGACACGTGTAAACAATGCCAATTAATTCGGTACGGTAATAGACACCAGGAACGGGGTGATTCCAGTCAAATATACTGACTTTGGTTCCAGCCTAATTTCATACGATAATGATCAGGATTCCAGCCAAATCTATAGACCTTGATTCCAGCTTAATTTCATAAGCTAATGGACACCAGGAACGAGGTGATTCCAGCCTAATTTCATTCGTTGATAAACACCATGAACGAGGTGATTCCAGCCAAACCTGCAGGCCTTGATTCCAGCCTAATTTCATATGGTATTCAGGCATTTCAGTTGAACGAGGTGATTCCAGCCAAATTTCACCTTGATTCCAGCCTAATTTCATTGATAAACACCAGAACGAGGTGATTCCAGCCAAACCTGTAGACCTTGATTCCAGCCTAATTTCATATACTAATAGACACCAGGAACGAGGTGGTTCCAGCCAAACCTGTAGACCTTTATTCCAGCCTAATTCCATATACTAATAGACACCAGGAACGAGGTGGTTCCAGCCAAACCTGTAGACCTTGATTACAGCCTTCTTCCCTTTCTTATCCAAACAGGTCGTGGAGGGGAGCGGATGGGGGTGGCAACACTTCGACATGAGGACTCAGGGGACGGCTGGGGAGCTGTACGCCATTAAAACCCTCGATTACGAAGACCCTGAACACCGGAGAGGGTTCCGATTCATGGTCCAGGTGACGGACAGGGTGAGTAGTGACTGAGCCTTTGACTGGTGTTTGGGGAAGCTTCTCTCTCTCTCTCTCTCTCTCTCTCTCTCTCTCTCTCTCTCTCTCTCTCTCTCTCTCTCTCTCTCTCTCCAAGGTTCTTTCGTTTTAAGTCGAAGCATTTTTGGGGTGCCTTACGCTTTGATTCTTATTCATATATATATATATATATATATATATATATATATATATATATATATATATATATATATATATATATATATATATATATATATATATTATTTCCTTTTGCTTGTGGTCGAAACATTGGTTTTTCCTTTTAGTTAAGGTCGAAACTGTTTTTTTTCTTTAACTTTTGATTCTTCTGTTTTTCTTTCTTTTGATTCTTCTATTTTTTTTATAAATGATTTACTCTTACTTTTTATAGTTTGTATGTATGATTTTATGCTTATGACAAAATGAATGTGAAATGTATATTTTATAAAAATTCTTTTTAAATTGTTGGCTAGTAATCGATGCATATTTTTTTATAATTCTTTTTAAATTGTTAGCTTGTAGCTCTCTCTCTCTCTCTCTCTCTCTCTCTCTCTCTCTCTCTCTCTCTCTCTCTCTCTCTCTCAGCACAGGTTTATACCTTGTACCTAGAAAGTAAAAATCATACCCACAGTTCAAGGAAAAGAATTAATCATCTTTTTTTTCGAGCCTGAGAAACTCGATCCTTCGCGAATGGAATTCTTAATCTGCATCATGTTTTGCCTTTTGATTAGGATTTTGATCTCTCGGTAAATATAGCCCAAGGTTGAAATGGTTGTCTCTCATTCAAAGGAAAAATAGGAAAGTAACAAAAGAGGTGTTATTTTGAGTCTGTCTGACCGTGGTCTGAGCTAAACTTCGTCGAATAAAGGTGTACATTCGTAAGAAAGTGTGGAAATGCAGACCTCCAATTTCATGCGGTGCACTGTAGGCATTATTTAAGGTTCTTTGCAGTGTGCCTTCGGCCCCTAGCTGCAACCCCTTTCATTCCTTTTACTGCACCTCCTTTCATATTCTCTTTCTTCCATCTTACTCTCCACCCTCTCCTAACGATTGATTCATAGTGCAACTGCTTTGAGGTTTTCCTCCTGTTACACCTTTCAAACCTTTTACTGTCAATTTCCGTTTCAGTGCTGAATGACCTCTTAGGTCCCAGTACTTGGCTTTTGGCCAAAAAAAAAATTCTCTATTCAATCCAATCTCCAGCCTTAAATATTTCATTTTTCTGCTTTCTGCTTCCTGACGTGGCATATAAAATTTTTTAACCTTTATTAACCTTTAAGCTCCAAATATTTCTCCGTCCTTTCCAAAACTCGTAACTTTGACCGTCTAACCTATAACCATGAATTGTTTGCCATGAATGCCCGAATTGGTAACTTTTATCATTTAATGGCCCGATGCCTTGCTATTGACTTCGGATAAACCAACTTTTGAAGTCCTGGCTTTTCATTTTTGATATCCCCAAATATCAGTAACCTTGACTCTCCCACATTTAACCTTTTAATCATTCATGGTTAACGCTAGTGTTTTTTTTTTTTTTTTTTTTTAGTTTTGAAGCTTTGATGCTAATGTAATAGCAATGTTGAAGTAATAAGTCATGGTTTTTCTACATATATGTGTCCCGTCGAGGGGTTAGTGTCGTCAGTGCACCTCATGCGTTGCACTGTAGGCATTCACTTAGGGTTCTTTGCGTGCCTCGGCCTAGCTACAACCCCTTTCGTTCCTTTTACTGTGCCCCCTTTCATATTCTCTTTCTTCCACCTTACTTTCCACCGTCCCTTAACAACTGATTCATAGTGCAACTGCTTTGAGGTTTTCCTCCTGTTACACCTTTTAAACTTTTACTGCCAGTTTCCGTTTCAGCGCTGAATGACCTCATAGGTCCCAGTGCTTGGCCTTTGGCCTAAATTCTATATCCAATTCAATAAATATATGTGTGCGTGGGCGTGTGTTACGAAATTACTTTTAAGGCTTTGAAAACTACATCAAATAATCCTTCATCCTCATCAATAATTATCTAGTAATGAAAGCATTATCAGAGTCTTATTAACTTTGAAGGGAAGTGAGTCATTCACTGGAGGACCGAATTTAATCACGAAAAGAGCTTTCGATGTAGTTGAGTATTAAGTTACTGAAGCGTACTTGACTTTAGAAATCGATTTTTCATCTACGTTTGAACACCAGTTGATTATTTTAATTTTATGCCGGAAGGAGGGGAAAAGGAATGAAAGCGTGTGGCAGATTATTTGAATTTAATTCTTCATGGGATTATACTATTAATTCTATATTATTGAACACTATTACTTTATATTAATTAGAGGCTTAGTTGAACTTTATATTGATGAGAGACTTAGTTCCGAACGATGTTATACAGATGTTATACAGAAGTGAAAAATTCTCGATACCGATTCGTTAGTTCAGGCCACTGGCATCGACACGTGCTCAAAAGAAAACCAATATTTATCTTCGCCACTTTGTACGACAAAACGGTATTGCTTTTTCAAGGTCCGATTCGCCTCCGTGTAAGGTCAGAGTGTGGGGTAGAACAATCTCTCTCTCTCTCTCTCTCTCTCTCTCTCTCTCTCTCTCTCTCTCTCTCTCTCTCTCTCTCTCTCTGTATAACCTCTACCTGTTTATCCATGCCAAAAATAAACGTCTCCCGCTACTCTGTGTTGGATATAATAATTGAAGATCCTCCGATGTTATCAGGTAAGGGATATACCATTCTTTACTCTCCTCTTGACGGGGTCTGGTTATCTATGAGCCCGCCTCCCAAAGTGCCAAGTTATAACGCCGAGGCTTAAGCTTGCGTGTACTTTGCAAGCAGGAGAGAATCTTTCCCATGATAGGTAGTACCTCGCGGGTAGTGCCTTGCGGGTAGTGCCCCCCCAGGTAGTGGAGCCATAATCGTGAAACCTGGAGGCCGCCTAGATTGACGCGGGCGCTCGCGAAGCCTGATGAGAAACGGGCGTAAAGTTATATTACGTTGTTGGTATAAAACGGTGGCGATGGTGCATGCGAATTTATTTTTGGTGGGGTAAACACGAAGTAAATAATTATACGTGAGATTATATATGATTTTATATATATATATGTATATATATATATATATATATATATATATATATATATATATATATATATATATATATATATATATATATATATATATATATATATATATATATATATATATATATATAATATATATAAATATAAATATAAATATTTGCCATTTGCCCGAGGAGAGAGACAGCCTGGTCTTTGAATTATAGCCTTTATTTTCCACATTTCGGCGTTTCTCTGTTCTCCCTTATATTTGATAGAATTCCCGAGAAATAAGTCAAGGTCACGAAAGGCATCAAGAATTGAAAAGAAACCGGTCTCATATCATTCCTCAAACCTCAGGAAGGTGGAAGGGCGAGAGAAGAGAAAGACCCCCGACATCGCTTGACCCAAAAATCGAGCAAATTAGCCCCCAGGGGGCGGAGGGGGAGGGGAACGATCTTCTGGAGCACTCTAACTTCTTCAAGGAATCAACGAACGGGAAACGGCACGGGGACTGTCTGAGCATAAGTGCTCTCTCTCTCTCTCTCTCTCTCTCTCTCTCTCTCTCTCTCTCTCTCTCTCTCTCTCTCTCTCTCTCTCTCTCTCTTTCCGTGGTACTGCTTTAATAAAATAAAAATTACTTACTGCTCTCTCTCTCTCTCTCTCTCTCTCTCTCTCTCTCTCTCTCTCTCTCTCTCTCTCTCTCTCTTGGTGGTACTGCTTTAGTAAAACAGAAAGTACTTACTGCTCGCTGTCTCTCTCTCTCTCTCTCTCTCTCTCTCTCTCTCTCTCTCTCTCTCTCTCTCTCTCTCTCTCTCTTGGTGGTACTGCTTTAATAAAACAAAAGTACTTACTGCTCCTGTCTCTCTCTAGTCTTCTTCCTTCTCTCTCTCTCTCTCTCTCTCTCTCTCTCTCTCTCTCTCTCTCTCTCTCTCTCTCTCTCTCTCTCTCTCTCGGTGGTACTGCTTTAATAAGACAAAAAGTACTTACTTGCTGCTGTTTATTTTTCTCTGCCTTCTCTCTCTCTCTCTCTCTCTCTCTCTCTCTCTCTCTCTCTCTCTCTCTCTCTCCCCATGGTACTGCTTTAATAAAAGAAGAGTTACTTCCTGCTGTTTATTTTGGTTGCCTTCTCTCTCTCTCTCTCTCTCTCTCTCTCTCTCTCTCTCTCTCTCTCTCTCTCTCTCTCTCTCTCTCTCTCTCTCTCTCGGTGGTAATGCTTTGAAGAAAGTAAAAAGTAAACTCACTACGGTTTAGTTCGGTATGTAGAGAAACAGCTCTTTTATAACTTCCTTAATCATCATTGTAAGAAGACATGTAGTTTTATATTATAATTTCCATATCTGGTTGCTATTGTTGGTTTGCTATTTATAGATAATTATTTTGATCACGTTTTCATCGCGCTGTTAAGCACTTATTATTCAAGTGAAACTGCCGGTCTCAGAGATTAATTTAAAATTGAGGCAACAGTTGAATATTATATTTAGAGTCCTAAGGCGTTTTAGTAATCCCCAGTGCAAGCCTTTGCTAGCTGTGGAACGCGTATCTAAAAATATTAGGATATTATGAAGTCAAGAAGAGTTCATTGTGACCATTAGACGCCGTAGACCTGATAAATGTGACCTGTAGACTTAGTACAAATTAATTTTGTGATAGATAATAATGCGTATTGATATAATCATTCATATATTTTGCGTATGTTTTAAATAGTATTTAGTACTTGTCTACTACTGCAAAAGATTTTCATATGTACCTATTGTTGACGATAGCAAAAGAACAACACATATCCTAACCTGTAAGTTAAAAAAACCTTTATAATGATCACCATTCCTCGAAGCACAGACGTAATTATGATCATTATCAGAAAAACATTGTAACCTCGGGGGTTACTATTTATAATGCTGGCGATTCGATAAATCCTCTTCCCATATTCTTTCTTGGCCTGGCCGAGTGATATAATGAAGACCTGGCATCCTCTTCGGGAAATCCCCCCCTGACAGAAAGCAATTCATTATACATAGAGGCAGATTCATTATGACATCTTGAAAGAATACTGGGTCGGCTGAGGTTCAAGGCTCGCTTGTAGAGGGACGTAGGGATGTGAAAAATCTTGATGGATTATTCAAAAGGTTTATCTTACGCCGAATTCCGTAGCTGTGAGCATCAACTAGAATTATTTATCTTCCCAAATCTGTCTACTTAATTAAATGGTAGACGAGCCTGGCGCCCGCTTAGATTAAAGATGAACGGTCGGGTCTTAATTTGTTTTTTGTTTTTTCTTCAATAGATTTTGATTATATAAAGTACAGATAATATAGTATAATGCGAGCCCACGTTTCGCTAAACTACCATTATTGTTAAACTGAAGTGGAGATAGATTTAGCATATTAATATGATGGAGTAAATCAACTTTAACAAAAATCAAACCGAGGCCAGGACCTGTTAACCATATCATATTTCATTTAACTAATTGAACTATATAACTTCATTACAAAATGAAAACAAGTTCGCGGTTTGAAACTGATTTTCGAGAATTGAACTCAGCATCTGAAATTTTAATATATAAGTGAAAACTGAAAACATGAAACGCTGTGATTTAAATATATCTTTAAAAACTGTGGCATCCTCATCCTCTGGGTTAAATTGAACTGAGGCAGACGTGGAACACTTGAAAGACTTTATAAATAGAGATGCACGCGAGAGACGGCGAAAATGCAGTCAAAGAAAGCGAGAGGTAGTAAGAGGAGAGTCGGTGAGCTTTAATGGGATAGGTACGTTACGTACCAGGGTCCTGGTACGTTATGTACCCAGGGGTCCTGGTACGTTACGTACGGGGGGGAAGTCCCTGGTACGTTACTTACAGGGGTGGGGAGCCCTGATGCGTTACGTACCGCCGGGGAGGGTCCTGGTACGTTACGTACCGCCGGGGTCCTGGTACGTTACGTACCGCGGGGCGAGGGAGTCCTGGTACGTTATGTACCAGGGCCTTGGTACGTTACCTACTGGGGTGGGGGTTCTCCTGGTACGTTACGTACCATGGAGGGTCCTGGCACGTTACATACCAAGGGTGCCCTGGTACGTTAAATACCAGGGAGTTCCGGACAGGAAAGATAAATGGTCCCTTTAATCAATCGGATGTATTCTCTGGGAAGAGAGAAGCCTTGTCTTTCCTATTTTAAATGAAGAAGAGATTAGATCCGCAGAAGCTTTAATTAGATGTTGACTTAAACTTGTGGGCAAAAAGAGAGAAACAAAGAGTTTGTTAGCGTGTGATAAATTGGGGAAAAAAATAACGAGGTATTTTAATCAGTCGAGTGAATTATTTCGGAAGAAAGGATTCTTTTTTCTCTCTTTTTTCATTTAATACAGTTACGGTTCGGGTTGCTCATGCGTGGGATAAAAGTGGGAATATGCTTAGGAAGTTGATGATTATTCCAAAGAATAAAGAGAAAGAATAACTCCTTGAACTACGCTTTTCTTTCTTGTGTTACAACTCAAGCTCAGATCTTTACACCTAACTTGAAGGACACTTCGTTGTCAAACCTCGTCATCATAAATTCAAGAGCAAAAATCTCACTAAAAACAAACACGAGTTTTTTCCCTAGTTTCTCCTTCCCAAGAAGAGTTGTGAAAAAAGAATTGAGAAGGACTATACCACTGGAGAATAGATGTGTCTCGGAAGGGAATGTTTGGCAAGTCCTTCTTTGTAGATTGTCTTGTTTTTTTTTTTTCCGTGTCTTTGTCACACGTTGTAGTTGCATTACCAGCAACACATTTTTTTGCTTTAAAATATTGTGCAATTGCGTCGTTGTTGTGTCTGTGAAACTAATGGTATGTCGTTGTGGAAGTACTTCGCTTCCTTGAAAAATTATCGTACATCCTTCTTGTGGGATGTCAGTTACTGAAAGAACATCTGTTTAGTTTTAAATTGTTCTTAGCTATTTTATAGAAGCTTTGTATAAATTAGCATAGTCTTGCTTTCCGATTCAATACTTTTTTTCATAAAATCATAAACGAATAAAAAATTCGTTCATTTTATAATATTATGGGTTTGGATATCATTAAGAGTTTCTTGATTTGTACTTGACTGAACGAAGATGAGAGTCAGAGTTGTGAAGGCTTAATATTTATAATAAATAAAATGAAATATTATTCTTTGCCTGCTAATCCTTGCTATGATTATAATTTATCCACCAAATGATTTAATCAATATCAATAAAAAGAACAAGTAAACAATGCGCCGAAGTTTCTTTGGCGCAATCGAGTTTTCTGTACATCGTATAATCAAGGCCACCGAAAACAGATCTATCTTTCGGTGGTCTCGGTATAGTGCTGTATGAGCCGCGGCCTGTGAAACTTTAACCACGGCCCGGTGGCGGCCTGTCCTACAGCGTTGCCAGAAGCACGATCATGGCTGACTTTAACCTTAAATCAAATAAAAACTAATGAGGCCAGAGGGCTGCAATTTGGTTTGTTTGATGATTGGAGGGTGGATAATGAACATACCAATTTTCAGCCCTCTAGCCTCAGTAGATTTTAAGATCTGAGGGCGGGCAGAAAAAAGTGCGGACGGACAGGCAAGGTCATCTCAATAGTTTTCTTTAACAGAAAACTAAAAGTGAAAGGCATTTGGTCTGACATTTGTGAAGTACAGAAAATATATGACAAGAGTTCTTTCAAAGCAAACGGTACACTGAGGATGTTTTGGTAAAACAAAGTAGAAATAGAAGATGCGAAACTAAGACTATAGTAAGCTATTTCTTTTTATCTAATTACTGGAGATCCTTAAGCAACTTTAACTGAGTTTGAATTTGTGTGCTATTCTCGGCCTCTCAAAAATACAAGCCAAGAGAATTATCGATTTACATTACTCGTTCAGTGGACTCGCATTTCTTCAAGTTATGAAGTTTTAACTGACCGAGAAAACTGTTATGTGTAACGTGCTTGCAAGTTTTGTACTAATGATGCTCCCACATAAAGTTTCTCAGAGAAGTCTCAAACTTATGCGAGCCAAAGCAGCGACGCTGAATGAACTGTTCTACATTTCAAGAAGCAAATCCATTAACATCACTAAGCAAACATACCTGTCGAGTAACTACACATTTCTGTCTTCGCGCATAATGCTAGGAATTCTGGGAGTGAAAATGAGTACTGCGGCAGCGAGGACTTCTTGCATTTCAAGAATTCTTTTTTTTTTTTTTTTTTTTTTAGCTTTCAGTAGAGGTAAACATCTGTTGAACATGTAAATGAAGTGGGTTTCGAATTTCGTATCCTCATTAGCCTACATTCTCTTTGAATGTCCTGTGTGTGTGTGTGTTTATTTGTGTGTATGAGCGTGTGCGTGTGTTTGTGTGTATGTGTATGCGTTTTAAACACAGTTTTCACAGAGAGAGCCTCTAATATTCGGTAACTACTTTGCCAGTGGATATGAGGAAATGTAAAAAAAAAAAAAATTACAATATTCGCACCCAAGATTTAACCTCTTTTTTTTTAATTCAATTTTTTCCTTTTTTTGTGTGTGTTGTCGAATCTTCACTTTCACCTTTATCAATATTTTTAAAACTATTTGATATTATCTGAGAATTAGAGAGTTCGTATTGAAGGGAATGCCTCACGTAACGGTACTAAGACGTAGAACTGAATGACTTAGGTTTTTACCGTTAACAAAATATCTTCCTGCAATATTGAATAAATTGCTTTAAACTTTATTAAGGAAAATAAACTTAGAAAAGATCGAAGTTCCAATTTAACGTGAACGTAGCTATTGTGACATAAAGATATTAATTTTATCAATAAGAAATATTAGTTATGCAAATTACAAATATAGTTCTGCAAATATAGTTACTCATCCAATTCGCTACCGCCTATTTTTTATTTTAAATAAATCCAAGGGGATAAACAAAGTAGTGGGTAATAAAAACAAAAGTCAGGCACTGAGATACACAGCCACCCTGGCCATTATTTTCTAAAAGACCTAAAACCCTGGCGAAAAAGCCCTGAGATTTTACCTCTCGGCCTCGCGCGGTCCCAAGGCGAGAGGAAAATTTTAGGCAGCGGGGCTCCCGGAGAATAGGCAGCTCCCGAAAGAGATTTTTTTTTTTTTTTTAGGTTGGTCCTCCTTTATAGAATGTACCTTTTGAGTGTTTTTTTTTTTTTTGAGTGTTCCGCTTTCTTGGAAAGTCTCGTACGTAATTTTTAAATGGAGTTTGATAATTATGTTTTTTTATGGAATGTAGTTTGAATCTTTTGCCTTTTTGTAAACTGTGGTAAAAATCTTATAATTTACTCGATTTTCATTATTTTTTTTCTCATTTTACGCTATGCTCTTGTATCATTGAGTTAATTATTATCAAATTTTCTCGTTCCCGTATTTTGTGTAGTTTTATCTTACGACAATTACAGGCTCAGCATAGATCAGGAATTCGTCGTGGGATAAATAATTAGATAAATATTTAACAATTACCGGCCAGGCCGGAACACAAAATCCATCGGTTGGCCATAGCTTTATTAATCTGTATGTCCTTCTAGCATGGAACGAGTATTGAACCTAACGACTCTCTGTGATTAATTAAGCGTCTTATAGAGATTTAGGAAACTTTCCAATCGAGCGGTAGGAACCTCAAGGAGATTTAAGATTCCTTGAAGGAACCTCTCACCCTTTCCCCTCCCCTCCCCACCCAATCCCTCAGCCCCCCTCCCCCCGTGTCTATCATCTCTCCCCATACAGATTCAGTGGGAGAGTTTTTTTTTAATTTTCTGTAAAAGAAAACTATTGTGCCGGCTTTGTCTGTCCGGCCGCTCTTTTCCTGTCCAACCCCAAATCTTAAATACTACTGAGGCTAGAGGGCTGCAAATTGGTACGTTGATCATCCATCCTCCAATCATCAAACATACCAAATTGCAGCCCTCTAGCCTCAGTAGCTTTTATTTTATTTTAGGTTAAAGTTAGCCATGATCGTGCGTCTGGCACCGATATAGGTCCAACAACACAGGCCACCACCGGGCCGTGGCTGAAAGTTTCATGGGACGTGGCTGAGAGTTTCATGGGCGTGGCTGAAAGTTTCATGCAGCAGTATACGCTGTACAGAAAACTCGATTGCGCCGAAGAAATTTCGGCTGATTTTTTACTTTGTTTTTTTTTTTTTTTTTTTTAGGTAAATTGGAAACCAGTACCCAGCAACCCACGTTTCTAGATGATATTGAATGAAAACCTCTCTTTCTTTTTATATGTCAACGGCCTACATTGGAAATTTTTTTTTTTTTTAGCTATGTCGTTAGAATTATTAAACTATTTTGGGTGCACTGGAGTTTATGAGGTTGTATTATTTGGATTCTTGTTTGCCCCATTTACTTGTTCGACTCATAGGTCCCACCGCTTGGCCTTTGGCCTAAACTCTACTATCTTCCATTCCTACATATCGAAAGTAAACAAACCACCAACGCCCAAAAAATGACCCTGACTGCACGAAGGATTTTTCCTGGGGGATCCTCGCGTGTCGTATACATTTCCACCGACACGAATCTTCCTCCCATTTTCGTAGAAAGAGAAGACTCGCATTACGGAATCCGTTTCCGTACGCGGACCATGATTACGAATTCGTTTCCGTACGCGGACCACGGTGATTATGCTCTTCTTCTTATTTTGTTGAGAACGAATCTTCTCCAAGTTACAAATGCTCTCGGGTTTCAAAGGGGGGTTTTCGTATAGAATATTCAGAGGGATCATGATTATGTTTTCCCGTCGGAATTCTCAGTTGAAAGGACGAAGTTTCTCGTTAATGATGTATGATGTTTCCCGGAAAGGCCGAGTTTCCCCGGATTTTGGAATTTTGCGGAGATCGACTTCCAAGCGCTGGAAAAAGTGCGCAATTTGTGCATTGGTGCGTTTTAGATGTTGCTAAATTCTTGCATAAGTGAGATGTGTTTTTTTTATTTTACTTTTTTTTTATAGAAGATGTACAGATCGTTATATTTTTTTATTATTTACATGTGTTTCATATTGGAAATTTAAATATGATTCATATTGGAAATTTAAATATGTTTCATATTGGAAATTTAAATGTGATTCATATTGGAAATTTAAATGTTTCATATTGGAAATTTAAATATGTTTCATGTTGGAAATTTAAATGTTTCATATTATTTTATATATGTATGGGCAAACTGTCTATTTCAGACTGCAGAAAAAATGTGGAATTGTTGAAAAAATGCTTTTCTGAAGAAAAAACAAAAAAAAGAGGCATTATAGCCTGAAATTATAAAAACCCTTGATTTTTTTAATAGGTTTGAAAATATAAAGATTTCCATGGCACATGTATGACCGATTGAAAATTAGAAATGATTATAAATGAAGCTGGAAATATAGGTTACGACGGCGAAATTTTTTTTACAAAAACTGTCAGGTGGATGATTAAAAAAAAAAAAATAAGCGATACTCAGAAGATACGTATAAGGTGTGCATGACTTCCGTCTGAGTGATATTTTCTTCAGAATTCGGTTAACGGGAAGAAAATTATTAAACTTTTAAAGCCATTCATAACTCTCTCATGCTTATTCATCTTCTTATATTGTTTCTCTCAATCTGACATGTTCACAAATCTCCGTCACATTTTTGTGTAAGCGGTTGCGTGGCAATAATTTTTTTTTTCTAAACCCCCCCCCCCCATGTCACATACAAAAGAAACACTTTTATCAGTTAGTCGCTAAATCCTTAATGCAAATGTAATAATGACTTTAGAAGGGACGAGTTTCTTTCCAATTATGTTCATAATTTCCTGGAATTTCCAGGTTTCCAGAGTTACATTTTCGAAGTCTGGCTGACTGTTGGCTTTTAACATTAGGAGAAAAAAAATTAAGTTAACTTTTTCAGCGCTAATGACACTTAATCCGGTAATGTCCTGGAGCAAATGAAGAGCCGAAAGAGTACGCCAGTCTAAATTCTTTATCGCCTACAATGATAAAATTTTGTTAACTTGATAATAATTTTTTTTAAGTTCACTGATGGCCGTAGGAATTTTAAAACTAATTTGTATCGCTACTCGAGAACTTCTTACAACTAAAGAGTTCCGTTTTCTTTCAGTTTCTGTATAATTAAGCCTGAGACTGGAGTTAGTTGTAAAGTTCATTAACAGATTAGACTGAATTTCCAACCATGTTTTCTGGGAAAAGTTTTTACTTGTCAGTTTTGCCTGATTTTAAAGAATACATATTTACTTATAACCCTGTAGGGGTGGGGGTAGTGCAATCAGTGCACCTCTTGGAGTGCACTGTAGGCATTACTAAAGGTTCTTTGCAGCGTCCCTTCGGCCCCTAGCTGCAACCCCTTTCGTTCCTTTTACTCTCCCTCCATTCATATTATCTTTCTTGCATCTTGCTATCCACCCTCTCCTAACAATTATTTCATAGTGCAACAGCGAGGTTTTCCTCCTGTTACACCTTTCAAACCTACCTACTCTCAGTTTTCCTTTCCAGTGCTGAATGACCTCATAGGTCCCAGTGCTTGGCCTTTGGCCTAAACACTATATTCCATTCCATATTTACTTATATATATATATTTTTTTCACTTTTCCATTGATAATCTTAGTTCACAACCGTGAATGAACAGCTGAACTTATTTTTTTACTGTATAACTTATACTTGTATTGTTAAGTTAACTTGTATTTGTACTGTTAAATTCATGATGGTCATTACGGATAGAGGTAGAACATAGTTGTATTGTCAATATTTAGTCTCTAAAGTTATGTAAAGTTATTCAAAACTGGATCAAATTCTAATTTTATCGTTAATTGTAATCTCGCCGAGAGTAATTTCAAATGAGTAATTAGAGAGAGAGAGAGAGAGAGAGAGAGAGAGAGAGAGAGAGATAGAGGATTAGAGTGATTCCCCTACATTAATCTCTTGTTATCCAGATAACGACGTAATATTTTCTCGACATGATTTTAAGTAGTTTCGAGAGTAGCCAAAAGTGCCTTGTAATGGGATAAAATTCTATACTTTTACTGCCACTTCGGCCGTTGATAACAATTTCATCGCTCAACGAGAAAGTAGATAAAAAGTGATCGCTAATTCATTATTCATGGATGGGGCTGAAGGATGTACTCAGACCCTCTCTCGTTTTGAATTTTATAGGTAATAAACTCATCGGCTTGCCGTAACCCAGTTTAGTTATTAAAAAAAAAAGAGAGAGAGAGAGAGAGAGAGAGAGAGAGAGAGAGAGGAACTCTTCGGGTTACCATAACACTGTTATTGTAACTGAATTGGGTCGCTGTACCATAGTCAGTCACCTTTTAGCGTTGACACACACACACAAACACACACACACACACACACACACACACGCACAGAGAGAGAGAGAGAGAGAGAGAGAGAGAGTCTTCGGCTTACCATAACACTTGTTATAAATGCATAAGTCACTGTGCCATAGCAATCCACATTTTAACGTTGAGAGAGAGAGAGAGAGAGAGAGAGAGAGAGAGAGAGAGAGAGAGAGAGAGAGAGAGAGAGAGAGAAACTCTTTGGCTTACCATAGCACTGTTATTATAAATGCCTTACGTCACCTTTTAACGGAGAGAGAGAGAGAGAGAGAGAGAGATGGGAGAGATTCGGCTTACCATAACTTATTATAAATGCCTCACGTCACCTTTTAACGTAGAGAGAGAGAGAGAGAGAGAGAGAGAGAGAGAGAGAGAGAGAGAGAGAGAGAGAGAGAGAGAGAGAGAGCAAAACAAGAAGTTTTGACCTGTCCTTCCACCATCCTCCTCTTCAGCATTGTCTACCAGGAATAAAAGCCTTTTGCGCAAGAAAAAGAAAAAAGGAAAATGACATTTTTTCTTTCTTGAGTCTCCCATTCCCAAGACGGAGCAAAGAAAACTGGAGACGACGAGCTCTCTGGAGAATAGATGGTTCTTGAAATAGAATGTTTTGTGGCGGACGCTCTTGAGAGACTGTACTTCTTCATTTTGTGTGTTTGTGTCTGTGTGTGTGTGTGGGGGGGTGTGTTTGTGTTTCTGGGCATGTTTTTTGGCTCTGTGTGTTTGTGTCTGTGTGTGGGGTGTGTTTGTGTTTGTGGGCTGTGTGTGTATGTGTGTGGATGAAAACTAGTGTTTTGGGAAGATACTTCCTTTACGATTCCAGCCATTTCATTTATAACGGATTCGCGTGGAATATTCAAATGCTTCATTTTGTGTGTATGTGATTGTGTTTGTGTATGTGTTTTTGTGTGTGAATAATTATGAGTGGAAACCAGTGTTTTGTGAATTTCCTTTCCGTTTTCAACTGTTTCATTTATAACGGATTCGCGTGGATTGTTCAAATGCTTCATTGTGTATGTGTGTATGAGTATGTGTTTGCGTATGTGTATGCGTGTTTATGTGTGTATGATTATGAGTGAAAACTAGTGTTTTGGAAACTTCCTTTCCATTTTCATCTATTTCATTTATAACGGATTCGCGTGGAATATTCAAATGCTTCATTGTGCATGTGCGTGTGTGTGTGTGTGTGTGGGTGGGTGCAAATTAATGTTTTGTGAGGTTATTTCCTGTACAATTTCAACTACTTCATTTGCAGCGGATTCCGCGTGGAATATTCAGATGCTGTGTAATTTGCTCTTTTGTCATAATTTGTGTCGAAACGACGAGACTCTCTTTAATGACGCTGCACATAATTGTATGGAAAACCCGGGGTTTCTGATTTGCATTTAGAATCACGAACACAGTTGGTTTGTTAACACTGGAAAGATACTTACTCCTTTTTGTTACTTATCCTTAATGCTTACGTTTGTATTCAGCCTTATTTTTATATTAATAATATTTCAAATTAATTCTCATATGAAAATGATTAGTATCTCTTTAATCATTGGTGTTTATTGTTCTTCAAGTTTCTAGCATTGATGTGGAACATCGTACTTTTTAATTTTTTGAAGTGAGTTGTGTTCATTTAGCTTCTTATTTTTTTTAAATAATGAAGTGAATTAAAATTGAATTGGTCAAATTCAAAATAGCCATTGTTTTGAGGAAAAGCCAAAAATTGCTCAATATGGAGTTGCATTTAAGAATAGCTTCAGAGATCCACATATACAGTAAATTGAACATTAATTTCATTCTTATATTTATTTGCCACGGAACAGTTTATTATTTGATCTGTTATTCCAGTTAGATGACGAAAGAATGCAACCCCTTTCATTCCTTTTACTGTACATCATTCCATATTCTCTTTCTTCCATCTTACTTTCCTAACAGTTGATTCATAGTTCGACTGAGAGGTTTTCCTCCTGTTAAACCTTTCAAACCTTTTACTGTCAATTTCCGTTTCAGCGCTGAATAACCTCATTGGTTCCAGTGCTTGGCCTTTGGCCTAAATACTAGATTCAACTAAATTCATATTCAGATTCATTATCACTAGTTAAGTTAATCTCCGTTTAATTTCAGGAAAGTTTCATCTCACTACAGAGTCTCGCTAAACTCAAAACTATAACTGGGAGCAATGCAGGAAATTTTCCTCACTTTTAATGAGTTTTCTGTTTTCTCTCTCTCTCTCTCTCTCTCTCTCTCTCTCTCTCTCTCTCTCTCTCTCTCTCTCTCCTCTGCGAGGTGTAAATAATGATTAGATATGCAAATGGAGTAGGTGTGGAATCTCGTGAAAGTCTCCAGTCTGTAATCTTTTCCCCTTGCTTATTCTGTGCTTGTTCAGAATTTGGTTTTATTATCACCATACTTTAAAAATTAAAAAAGGATGTCCTACTTATGATATTATTATTTCAGAATCTGAGTTTAATGTCGAATTACTGTGAAATAATTTTTTTTTCTTATAACTAAATAACCCAAGTTTGCTTTATTCACTTTTCATGTTTAATTATATTTGATTTTGTAGGGTATGATTTTATTTTCGTCTTTTTTTTTCAAAAGAAATTATATTTGTTCATTTTTATATTTTTATTCGTCTTTCATTTATGATCGAATATCAGTGAAATCCTGTAAAACATTAAGTATCAGTTTACTGTTTGTTTATTTAGATTAATCAGTATTCATTTGAATTAAAAAATAAATATATTTTATGCCACTGAATATATTATTTATTTTATTTGTGAAAAAAATAGATTTTATGCCACAGAATGTATTATTTATTTTAATTAAAAAAATATTTTATGCACTGAATAGATTTCAAATTGGATTTTCGAAGAAAAATAGATTTTATGCCACTGAATATATTTTATTTTCGAAAAAATAGATTTTATGCCATTGAATATATATTATTTTAATTTTTGAGAAAAAAATTATGCAACTAAATATATTATTTTGATTTTTGAGAAAGAATTATGCCACTGAATATATTATTAATTTTAATTTCGAAAAAAAAAAAAGATTTTATGCCACAAAGTATATTTAAAATTGGATTTAAAAAAAAAACAATTCTATCCCACTGAAGAATATTAACTAATAACATTAACTCATAAAACGCTCTTTTACTCGTAATCATCTATGACTAACAAATAGCAGAGGGTAAAAAAATTGGCTTAATACCATCCCGTTGCAAAAATGAGATCCAATTAATTTCCGAACTGAACTCATCAGGATAATCAGACGCAGCAAAAAATCAGGAAGAGAAGAAAAACAAGTTTAATCTTCCATTCTGTCGTATTGCCCTGATTCTTCGTTGTGATTGGCCGGTGGGTACTTTTTTGACGGTGATGATTGCGATTTTATGCTGCTGGCGTTGACGGGTTACATTAGGAACGAGCTTGATGGCGAGCGCTGCGCTGGAACCCGGCGCTGTGTGCCAACATGTCTCCCCTACCTACCTGGTCCCCTACTTAACCTGCCCTCACCCCAGGGTGGACAAACAGGTTTTGCAGGAGGAGGGTGGATGTGTCATGTCTCCCCTACCCTCCCGATCTCCTACCTACCCTGTCCCCACTCGGGACGGACAAATAGGTTTGCAGGTGGAGAGTGGATGTGCCATGTTCCCTCTACCCTCCCGATCCCCTACCTACCCCGTCCCCACCCGGGGAGGACAAACATGTTTTGCAGGAGGAGGGTGGATGTGTCATGTCTCCCCTACCCTCCCTATCCCCTACCTACCCCGCCGCCACCCAGGGAGGACAAACAGGTTTTGCAGGAGGAGGGTGGATGTGCCATGTCTCCCTTACCCTCCCGATCTCCTACCTACCCCGCCCCCACTCGGGGCGAACAAACAGGTTTTGCAGGAGGAGGGTAGGGCTTACCCTCCCGAACAAACAGGTTTTGCAGGAGGAGGGTGGATGAGTTACATCTCCCATACCCTCCCGATCGCCTACCTACCCCTCCTCCACACCGGTGCGGACAAACAAGAAAGATCCACTAGGATTTTATTATTATAGATGTCGGGGGTTTCAGTGTCACTTTGGGAAAGGAATGCATATTGCAACTTATCTCCTTTAATTTTGGCAAGTATGTCTTTGGAATACCAGTAATATTATGAAGAGTGGTACAGTGACCAATTCCACTACATTTTTCTCAAGTTTGATTACACACCGAGTATAAAAAAAAAGAAAATAGATGAGATAATGTGCAAAAAGTCAAAGGCTTACGCAATTTTATGAGATTGAAAGCCTCTACAACAAGGATTTGTAAATCAATAGCAGTCTGTAATTCCAGTGAATAAATTTTGGAGAAAGGTGACACTCTAATCAGTGTGGTTTATGGTTTTAGCCTACTTTTGGCAAGTGTACTTCGTATGCAATTTTAAATTTCATTTTCGAATGCGGAAATTTCTTGAGCAAAAATACATATGAAATATTTGTTTATTAATGTAAAAAAAATATACGCAACCCCGTTTAAAAAATGGGATTTTCTTTAATGATGTAAAGAGTTCCTGGATGGAAACATTTCCCTGCTTCTTGAACTCGTCAACTGTACTTCAGAACTTTGACAGATCTTTATATTATCACTGAATTTTAAATTGATAGATTACAGAGAGTAGATGCTGTTAGGTACTCCAGTGACTAGAGGAATGTAATCTTTGGTGTTCCTCAGGGTAGTGTTCTTGGCCCTCAAATGTTTTATACATATGTGGGGTTTGGTCTAGAAAACAAGTTGGTTGCTTATGCAGATGATACTACACCATTTTTATGACTGTGGTGGCAGATTCTCGGCACAGAGATTTAGCTAAAGTTGGTGATTGGTGCAGTTTGCTGGGAATGAACTTGAACCTCAAAAAATTAAGTTAAGATTGTTAGTAGAACAGGCCATTGAATTATAACATGTTTCTCTATATAGGAGAAATATGCAAGTGAACTGGGTTAGGTTTGCATAGGTAATGGTGGTCGAGAAACAAAACTAGTGAGATAAGAAATTATGCGAATGTTAACCTGTCTCTCACTTGCTAATATCGTGATCCACATTTCAGCTAATTCAATATTCCTTTCTGAAAATGGGCCATATCTCGATTTTAATCATTTTCGGTCAAAACTTCGAATACATATCACTTTACGTATACATATAAAGTAAGAATCGTGTCTTGATATTTGTTCAGAGATAACAACAATATTACGAATAAACAGTAAAGAGATAAACATGAAACTTGAACAGAAATATTGCGAATAAACAATCAAGAAATAAACGTGGAACCTTAAATTCGTTGCTATGCACAAAGCAGACTTCTGCGCGAGTCAGTCAAGCGTAATTCTCCTCTTAATGTTGCGAGAGGAATTCTAAAATAAAGATTGAGTTGGGGGGGTGAATTTGTTCCTTACTTTTAACGAGGTTTCTCTGCGCTTTTGTTCTTCTCCATCCCACGAGAAATATATATGGATTAAACATGCAAATGGAGTGGATTATTCTTACCTAAGCTCATGAATCCGGCAGTGTGTCTTCTTCAAAATTAGGGTTTTTGTATGTGGTGGGGGGAATTTGTTTGAAATAGATAAATTATACCGGAAAGATATTGGAAAATTAAGAATGATTAGAATAGATTACCTGCATACACGTAGTTCTACCTTCATTACACTAGTATGCAGTATACATTTAGATGCTGTGAACAAAATATGTTTTTCATATATTTTTTTTTTATTTATTTATCTTTGGCATTTTATCATTACCATCTTAGTGTATTTCACGCACTGATTACTTGCTTATTCTCGTATATCAAACACATTCTTTGATGATGTTTTAGTTGGTGGTTCCGTGAAACATTATGCAAAATTTGATACTAGTTTTTGTTGCATTTGTTCCTTCATTTCAGAAATATCTCATTAGCATAAAAATAATTAAAATGCTTTGTAGATATATCTTTGTCTCTGCACTGATTTGGGTGATCAAATACTAGAGAAAAGATTCTCTCTCTCTCTCTCTCTCTCTCTCTCTCTCTCTCTCTCTCTCTCTCTCTCTCTCTCTCTCTCTCTCTCTGTAAGTCTTTTGTATTCTCAACATACGCCTCATTAAAGGAAAGGTGTATATTTCATCCCGTTATCAAAAAAACTGTAACTTCCTTTTCGCAAAAATCATGAACCGAGCAGTGCATATTTAGCAATGCTTTGCACATGTAATATTTGATCAACGCCGCATAATCACACTGATCTTAACCTCGCCGTAGCAACGCCGTTTTATCTTGCAAAATTCTTCGTTGCACAAACTCATCTTTCCCCTTCCAGAGACTTTTGCCTTTCGCTTTTGTTCTGAAAACACGTAATGACCGCTTTTAATACGAGTTAAACAAAGGAATACTTTCCCCCGTAACGAGAAGGGGTGAATTCAGAAGCCGAGGGAAAAAAGGTGGGGTTGGTCTAGCCTACGCGGACTCACTGGAAAGAGAGTCGGGAAACAAAAGGAATTTAAAGCAAAGGAGAGATCATCTAGACGTCATTGTTTTTATTCACTTACGCCTGAACGCTGGGCGACGTGAATATTCTCCATGGCCAAGTAGCTCTCGAGGGTTCTTTATTTTCATTTCTTTGTGCCCAGCGTCAGTATTATTAGGGGAAACGTACTATGGAGGCGAATCCGTTTCGGGTAGGGGGTTTGACAAGAAGTTTCTAGGAATCCAGCTGAATAGGGATTATGAATGGAGGGTGAAATGATTGGTGTTTGCAGGTGGCAAATTGTTAGTTTTTTGACGAAATTTTTGTGAATCCAACTGGAAAGGGATTATGGATGGAGTATGAAATTTGCAGAAGGCAAATTGTTAATTCTTTGGAAAGAAATTTGTAGGAATCCAACTGGAAAGGGATTATGGATGGTGTGAAATGACTCATGATGATGGCAAATTGTTGTTGGCAGATGGCAAATTGTTAATATATATATATGTGTGTATAAATATATATATATATATATATATATATATATATATATATATATATATATATATATATATATATATATATATATATATATATATATACATATATACATATACATAATACACATCCCCTCCTAAAATGTAGCGACTGAGACAGAGAGAGAGAATGACAAAAGTGAGTGCTACTCTCGTAACGTCAGCACAGCCCCCGGCAGAAATTTTAACAGCACTATATATATGACAACTCATTTCGACTTTTCTCGTTAATGTATATATATTTTTTTAACCTGAACAGACCCACTGTAGAGTATATTAAGAAGCTCTTTTACTCGCTCGAGGGGGAACTCGGAAAAATCTGGACCCGTCAAAATGAAGGTATCATTATATTCTCCGTATCTCTGTCGGAAATTTTTCTGCCTCTCGGGTGGAGAGGAAAGAGAAAGCCACGTTACTTTCCCTATTGTTATGGGCTGACTCTAACGTTTCCTCCCTCTCTCTCTCTCTCTCTCTCTCTCTCTCTCTCTCTCTCTCTCTCTCTCTTGTGTCATCTCTCTCTCTATATAATTGCCTCAAAGACACCCCTCTCTCTCTCTCTTTCTCTCTGGTGTCATCTTCATCCTTCATGTGGTGGCTTTGTGTCATCTTCATCCTCACATATAATTGCCTCAAGGAGCTCTCTCTCTCTCTCTCTCTCTCTCTCTCTCTCTCTCTCTCTCTCTCTCTCTCTCTCTCTCTCTCTCTCTGGTGGCCTTTGTGTCATCTTCATCCTTCATATATAATTGCCTCAAAGACCTCTCTCTCTCTCTCTCTCTCTCTCTCTCTCTCTCTCTCTCTCTCTCTCTCTCTCTCTCTCTCTCTCTCTCTCTCTGGTGGCCTTTGTGTCATCTTCATCCTTCATATATAATTGCCTCAAAGACCTCTCTCTCTCTCTCTCTCTCTCTCTCTCTCTCTCTCTCTCTCTCTCTCTCTCTCTCTCTCTCTCTCTCTCTCTCTCAGCTACGTCGTCATCTTCATGCTTCATATATATTTACTACAAAGTCTCTCTCTCTCTCTCTCTCTCTCTCTCTCTCTCTCTCTCTCTCTCTCTCTCTCTCTCTCTGAAACTCCCATCTCTTTGCTTTAATTTTCTCTGTTTTCAGAAGAACGACCTTCATAAAATTTTCCCGTTTGCTTTAACTGAGTTCGACATCACAATAATGGCCTTTAAATACAAGTTTATCTTTCCCTCATTCGACCTACTGTAATGGCCTTTAAATATAAGTTTATCTTCCCTTTATTCGACCTACTTTCTACTCCTCCAGGGTCGAGGCGGCTGGGCAGATCCACGTCACACAGACACGGCGTGGGTAGCAGTCAGTCTCGTGGACCTGAACGATAATCCTCCAGTCTTTCGGCGCCCTCAGGCTCAGGTCACCGTCAGAGAGGACACCTCCCCAGGGACGCTCCTCGCTACTCTCCCCGCCCGGGATCCTGACATGGTAGGTGAGCTTGTATGAGAGAGAGAGAGAGAGAGAGAGAGAGAGAGAGAGAGAGAGAGAGATAGAGAAGCAGGCAGGCAGGCAGCAGGCAGAGAATAAAGCCATGCAAAATAAATAAAATAATGAATAAATTACCGTTAAGATGAATATTAAGGCAGGCAGGTATACCGAAAATTAGTATAAATTACATGCAAAATAAATGAAATAATAAATAAATTACCGTTAAGATGAACAAAAGCGTGAGAGAGAGAGAGAGAGAGAGAGAGAGAGAGAGAGAGAGAGAGAGAGAGAGAGGAAGGCAGGAAAAGCCAAGTAGCAGTGTTATGTCCTATTTCAAAATATAAAGTGAGAATAAATTACATGCGAAATAAATGAAATAATGAATAAATTACGATTAAAATAAATACAGCGAATAATTAGGATTTTATCGGTAAATATTTGTCCTTTATTATTTAAAGAAGATTTAAAATATTTATTCTCTTTGTCGCGAAGACGAACTTGTTTACTTCATGTTACTCGATGTCCAATTCCGCTCTCCACCACCAGGGAGGACAGCAAAGGGTGCAATACCGCGTCGTGGGCGGATGGGGAGCTCTGTCCGTCGACGCGGCTGGGGGCGTGAGACTTTGGAGGGCCTTGGACAGGGAGGCCGCCGGCGGGGAAGTGGGCGTCGCCCGAGTCATCGGCGTGGACGAAGGATACCCGCCCTTGTCATCCACAGCGACTCTGACGATATCCGTCACGGATGTCAACGACTGCGCCCCTCGACTGCAGCCTCCGACGGTCCTCCACGTCACCGAGGGCATCCAGGCGACGCGCCTCGGGGTACTGACTGCCACGGACGACGACGTTTGGGCGCTGGGGCACGGGCCTCCGTTCAATCTCTCCATCTCGCCCTCCAACCCTACTCACGTCCTGAGGCTGCTGAGTCTTAGATATAATGCGAGTGAGTTTCGAGTTCTGCTGGTTTTGTAATCTTGTTTATTTGGTAGAAGATACAGGGATGAGGTGAGGATAAGATAATACTTATAATCCCACTATATATATATATATATATATATATATATATATATATATATATATATATATATATATATATATATTTATATTTATATTTACATTTATATTTTATATTTATATTTGTGTGTATGCAAGTATGTGTATGTAGTATACTATAGCCTCACACTTACACTTTTCAACTTTGAAGTTAGGCATATTTAAATGAATATATATATATATATATATATATATATATATATAATATATATATATATATATATATATATATATATATATTATATATATATATATATATATATATATATATATATATATATATATGTGTATATATGTGTGTATGTATACATATAATATATGTATATATATATGTGTGTTAAAGGGTTTTGCAAACTCAACTGAGGAAATATTTTCCTTTTAGAATCCTAATTTTTTTAGAATCCCCAAAAATACTTCCTAACTTATTACGAGTAATCTGCTGGATTAAAAAAAATCAATACGATTACTGAGCAATTCTGCCTTGTCCACCAATCCTCTTTTTTTGTTACGGAAAAATTAGGATTAAGGCTGTAAATGCAGATTGATTACATTCATTAAAATGGCCTAATTAGCTGGGAGATTATTTACTGGCAAAATTCTCACGTGTTTAAAATTCTTTACAGTTTTCAATACTAATTAGATAAAACATGAAAAATCCTCTTTTGAATTAAGGGGATATGGAGCTAAATGCTTACTGTTCTTCGACTCTGTTATTTTTATATATATATATATATATATATATATATATATATATATATATATATATATATATATATATATATTTATATATATATATATATATATATATATATATATATATATATATACATTTAACATACATACATATGTATGTATGTATGTATGTAGTTTTAAGTACCAAAGGATTTTAATCATACAAGTATATCCAAAAGTATGTTTTCCGCATCTGGTGTTATTTTTCCTTCATAAACTTTCGGTATCAGTATTAGTGATTGTTTTTCCCGAAGAGGTTTCAAGTTTTCTCTTTTATACTACTTTTTATATAACCTTATCTTTCGTATTTTTGAAAGAAAGTTTGTGAACGCTAAGAGGTTTCAAGCTTTCTCTTTTATACTACTTTTTAAATAACTTTAACTTTCGTATTTTTCAAAGAAAGTTTCTGAACGCGAAGAGGTTTCAAGCTTTCTCTTTTATACTACTTTTTATATAACTAGTTATCTCTCATGTATTTCAAAACGAGTTTGTGAACGCTAATAGATTTCAACCCTCTCTCTCTCTCTCTCTCTCTCTCTCTCTCTCTCTCTCTCTCTCTCTCTCTCTCTCTCTCTCTCTATCCCATCAAGGCCTCGACAGCGGACGCGGCGGAGGCGAAATGTGGACCACGGGACCAATCGACAGGGAGGTATACCCCCACCTGACGGCGGAGGTGGTGGTTTCGGATGCCGGGGGCCTGGCAGCCACTCACCCCGTGACAATCGTCATCGATGACGTCAATGACAATCCCATGAAACCCGCGGCTAAAGCTGTCTACCTGTGGAAGACTCAGGTATGGAAGAGACGAGACAGGTCTTTCTTTTTTTTTCGTTTTGGAATGAGAAGACGACGCGCCAGTGTGAAAGGAATGGAGAATGAAAAAAGGGAATTTGAGGTTTTGGCATCATGGCGTAATTCTGTTGATTAATGTTATATGTATGTATATATATATATATATATATATATATATATATATATATATATATATATATATAAATATATATATAAAATATTAATAATATATATATATATATATATATATATATATATTATTTATTTATTTATTTATTTATTTACTATTTCGTCATTTTAATTATATATTCATTTATTATTTTATCCTCTAATTACTTATTTATTTATTTATTTCAGTGTTGTATTTGTTTATGTAGTAATTTTATTTTATATATAATTGTTTCATTTTATTTTCTTACTTGATTATTTTACTTTATTTATTCAAATATATTTTTTTTTATTTACGTCTTTATTTATTTACCACTTTTGGAAAAAGATACTCTTCAAGTCTTTTCGTAATACACTATGATATCTTAACTTCAAGATAGAAAAACCAAGGCGTTAAAAAAAAAAACTCCCTTTTCACTTCTACATAAGTAGGAGGAAGTTTTTTTTTTTTTTTTTTTTTTTTTAGAAATTTGAAATGAGAGGGAACCTGGTGTTTGAAGGGCATTCATATTCTATGAGAGATATTAACTGTAATATTTAAAAAATAAGTATTTGTTTGTGGAGAGAGAAGGTGGATTTTTTTCCACAGAAATGGGGGAAAAACGAGGACCCATATCAGCATATAGAGTAAAATATTAACACGCTAAATTTTCTCATATCACAGATTTTTATTTATCATGTCATTTCCCAGTTTATCAGTGATTTCCTTTCCCTCGTGCGCTCTTCTGTCTATTACTTTCTGCCCTTTCAACCCTTAAGTGGTTTAACACACACACACACACACACACACACACACATACACATACATATATATATATATATATATATATATATATATATATATATATATATATATATATATATATATAATTATATATAAATATTTACATATATACTGTATATATATATATATATATATATATATATATATATATATATATATATATATATATATATTATATATATGCATGTATGTGTGTGTGTGTAAACCTACAAGGGTCATTGCCAGAAAAACAATTAATCATGCATTTCATGTCTCACAACTGTTTATTTTACATGCCCCAAAGCCAGTTTAATATTCTATCATCCGAACCGACCCTCCGGAAACTGGTTACACCATCAAATATCTTCTGTTTTTTTTTATTTTCCCTCCAGCTCCCTTTATTAATTCCTTTTATTGTTTTTATTTTGTAATGTACTCCGCACGGCAAATTCATTTTTATGTTTAAATGCACCATTTTTTTTCCCCCGTTCGTAGTGGTTGATAATATGTTTTGCACTTGTTCTTTTTTCTTTCTTTTCGCTGTGTAATTGTCCCAACAGTTGTTAGATGGAGTCTTTTTGATCACTGGTGGCTGAGAGGCAATAGGTAGGTCTGTTTTTTTTAAAGAGTTTTAAACTTGCGCAAATGTCAAGGTCACGTATTGTACATTCTGCCCTAAAATGGAAAACTGCATTATCTGTAAAAATTTCGAAAAATGGAAACTGCCAGTATTCTCTTGAAACACTAACTGGCTTTGCAGATTTCAAATGATTCTTAAATGCTTTATTTGAAGTCCCATTTGAAACTGCAGTAATCAGTGTATTAGTGTTTCTACCATTTCAGTCAGTTTTGCATTTTTGAAAATACTGCGGTTTTCCATTTTAGGTCAGAGTTATAGACGAGGTTTCTGAGACTCTGGCTTAGGCTAAAAGCATTTTAATTCCGGCGAGTATAATGAAGGAAATGCAGAATGGAAAGGTTTTAAGAGACGTAACTTAGGGCAAAAACGTTGAGGGTTAAAAGTTTTTTTTTTTTTTTTATTTTTGAATATTTGGTAGTGCTACCAAACCATTAATCATTACTAGTTCAATGAAGCAATTACAGTTCCGGTTCATTACGTTGTATGACATTAGGTATACATGCTTTTATCACGGAATTCGTTAATCCATACTTACTTATGTAGTCAACCCACAGCCTCCGTAGGGGGCTGTGCCGTCAGCGCACCTCACGGGGGCCACTGTAGGCATTACTAAAGGTTTTTGCAGCGTCCCTTCGGCCCGTAGCTGCAACCTCTTTCATTTCTTTTACTGTACCTCCATTCATATTACATCTCTTCCATCTTGCTATCCAACCTCTCCTAACAAATATTTCATAGTGCAACTGCGAGGCTTTCCTCCTGTTACACCTTTCAGACCTACCTACTCTCAATTTCCTTTCCCGCGCTGAATGACCTGATAGGTCCCAGTGCTTGGTCTTTGGCCTAAATTCTACATTCCATTCCATTCAAGCCATGCTAACACATCCTAAACACGATTAATGGTAATTTTTTCTTATTTTTTTTTTTCTTTGAAGAGCGGTGGCGCCGAAGCAGCCCTGGGCCGCGTCTACGTCGAGGACCCAGACGACTGGGATCTGGAAGACAAGACCTTCAAATGGGCAGGAAAGCCCCATCCGCTCTTCACCCTCAATCCCCAGACAGGTGCCATTTACGCCTCGACTCAGATCAGGGAAGGAAGGTGAGTTAGCCGCTTCTTGAACTTTCAGTTAGCATGGAGCAGTAGTTCCTGTTCAAGTGATGTCTTGCCTACGTGTGGTTTGACGGAATACAGTTTTTATTAGTTTTCTGTACAAGAAAACCATTGTGCCGGCTTTGTCTGTCCGTCCGCACTTTTTCTGTCCTCCCCCAGATCTTAAAAACTACTGAGGCTAGAGGGCTGCAAATTGTTCTGTTTATCATCCACCCTCCGATCATCAAGTTTACCAAGTTACAACCCTCTAGCCTCAGTAGTTATTAAAGTTAGCCATGATCGTGCTTCTGGCAACGCAACAAGACATTCCACCACGGCCGGTTGAGAGTTTAATGGGCCGCGGCTCATGCATATTATACCGAGACCACCGAAAGATAGATCTGTTTTCGGTGGCCTTGATTATAAGCTGCACAAAAAACTCGATTGCGCCGAAGGAAGGCGAGTTGCTTGGCCGGCCTTTTGCAGTTTTGATTAGTTGTGGTTTGACGAAATGTTCTTTTTTATTTATATTTAATCCACTGTGAAAAACTAGCTATAACTGATTACTTTTGTTTAGCCACAGTATCCCCTTATGTAGATATAGTTTCCCGTAGGGAGATAACTTAGAACTGGAGCCAATTTTTACTGTATGTCGTTTTTGCTTAAAAAAGAGATTTTTTATAATTGTTTTTACCCGTAATTTAAAATTTACAAATTACCTTAAGCATTAATTATATATCGTTGTGCATTTGTTGATAAAGATGATAAAATCACAGCACCTGCATTTTTTACCCCGTAGTGGGGTAGTGCCGTCACTGCAGCTCATGCGGTGCACTGTAGGCATTACTTAAGGTTCTTTGCAACGTGCCTTCTTTAGGTCCCTAGCTGCAACCCCTTTCGTTCCTTTTACTGTACCTCCTTTCATATTCTTCCTTCCATCTGAACTTTCCACCCTCTCTTTATAATTGATTCATAATGCAACTGCTTTGAGGTTTTCCTCCTGTTACGCTTTTAAATTTTTACTGTCAATTTCCGTTTCAGCGCTGAATGACCTCATTGGTCCCAGCGCTTGGTCTTTGTCCTAAATCCTGAATTCTAGTCTTGCATTTTTTAAAACAAGCACTCACTCACATCATTATGACCTGACCATCGACCTAGGTATGACCTGCACTTCCACGTCGCAGACCGCGTCTGGGGTCAGCATGACGTCAGCGCCAACGTCAGCGTCACCGTCAGGAACCTGCCGCCGGAGGCCCTCGCCCACGCGGTTCCGGTGACCCTGTCTCCAGCCACGCCGGCGGCGCTGACGGCTGGGTGGACGCCCAAGGTAATTAGAGTAGTTGTAATTAGTCCTTTAATGAGGCTGCGTGTATGATTCTGCCATAGGTAGGGTGGTATGGAATATGTCTGTAATTTTAAATAAATACTAATTGTATTTATTTGGCCCTGTAAAATTAAATAGTTCTTAAAACTATATATAATAAGGCTAATAATGATGACTACTGTTTATTTTTATTATTCTATTATAGTTTCCATTAACCTAATGTAAATGGTATGACCTATTCTCTCTCGTCAGTGTAAAACAGAGGTGTTATTGTAAGTACATTTGTAACTATTTTTTTTTATTGAATTTACACTAAATCACCCATTAACCACCACGCCCTTCTTGACCCCATTCCCCCCTCAGCAAGGTGGAGGCGGCCTCGGGACCTTCACGTCGGGAATATCCAAAATCCTGAAGGAACCTTACGACGCCATCGAGATAGTGAGCGTCTACGGCCATCCTACATTTCGATCCTACGTTCTCCATGGCTTTCCCGGTTCCTCCTTCAACGGTGGCGCTGGAGTCCTACGCCAGCGCCTTCGCCCAGCCATCCTCGGCGCCCTTCGCCTGCGTCTGGGTGAGCGTGAAGGAACCCAAGGGGAGATTCATGGATCCCGTGAAGCTTCAAGGACTGCTCGCCCTCCATATTGAATACGTGAGTTCATTCAGTGGCTTTTATATATATATATATATATATATATTTTATATATTTATATATATATATATATATATATATATATATATATATATATATATATATATATATATATATATATATATATATATATATATATATATATGACTTGAGTGGTTCGTGTCCATCTTGAAGGGTTGTTTTGGAGGGCCCTGCTGATGGCCCTTGTTGGGTTTATCAGGCGGGACCCATTTATGTGTTAGATTTTATACTTTTCTTGGAAAAAATACTGTTTCTGTGTCGTGCCTTTTCAAAAATTAAATTTATGTGATTTTTTCTTGAGCATGTCTCAAGTTTCACATTTTTTTACAGTGTTCTTGGGCCAGTTTATGAAATAGACATTTTTCAAGTTAAGCTGTTCTAATATTCGAGGTGTTAAACTTAGCGGAGACGGAGAACATTTAGCAAATAATGTTTCTCTTTTTTTTTGGCGGGATTTAGGGCCAACAGACCAGAATAGAGTGAATGGAATTTGTTTAATATTCTGTAGAGAAAAAAATTAACCCTGAATAGGGTTTAGTTTATGTATAATACACCTCTCAAACCTTTTGCTGTCAATTTCCGTTTGAGCGCTGAATGACCTTGTAGGTCCCAGTGCTTGGCTTATGGCCTAAATTTTATATTCATTTCAGTTCACACCGCGGAAACTCTTCCTTGTGTTCTAGAAAACCCTGATTCTTATATGAGTTTATTCATTTCAATGGGAAAGAAGTTCTCCCGAAAACTTTTAAATATGGTAATGAGATTTCATGCTGATGTGAGATAAAAAAACATAATTTATAATGATGAAGTTTGAAAGGGGACTGAATATTTATGACAAAATTTTGTAAATGATTGAAGCTGAAATATGACAAAAATATTGTAAAAAAAATAAAGTGATTATTACGATACTGATGGTTTGACCCGAATTAAGAATAAAAATAATATGACAGTGATATTGAATCGTTGATACAAGCAGCATTATATATTCTGCATTAGATAATAATTTGGAAAACTCTTAATTTTCTCTTGAAAAACCTAACGGACAGTATTCCTTTAACTGTACCTCCGTTCATATTCTTTCTTCTGTCCTGCTATCCACCCTCTCTAACAATTGTTACATAGTGCAGCTGCGAGGTTTTCGTCCTGTTACACCTTTCAAACCTTCTTACTGTCAATTTCCGTTTCAGCGCTGAATGACCTCATAGGTCCCAGCTCCTGACCTTGGCCTAAATTCTATATTCTATTCTAAAGGACAGTGAAAAATGTCATCATTCCGTTGCTATAAAGTCTCAGTATATATATATATATATATATATATATATATATATATATATATATATATATATATATATATATATATATATATATATATATATATATATATATATATATTTTTTTTTTTTTTTTTTTTTTTTTTTAATTCATCAAAAGAATGAAATATTCTATGAAATTCAGAGAATGGAGAATCATTTATAACGGAATACAGTGAAAAAAATGCATCATAAATTAAATTTTTACCTCCTCGGAATATTATCTCGGAAATGGGACAATTTGTGTTGGTGTTTTGAATGAACTGCTGTGAGATTTCTCTCAAGGTAACCTACTTGAATTATATGATAAACAGAATTTCTCTTGCTTCTTCTGAACCTATTTTTCACACACACATATATATATATGTATATATATGTATATATACATATGTATATACATATATATATTATATGTATATGTATATTTTTATATATACATATATATATATATTTACAAATTATATATAAATACACACACATACATATGTATATGTATAGAGAGAGAGAGAGAGAGAGAGAGAGAGAGAGAGAGAGAGAGAGAGAGAGAGAATACATGTGGCCTCAAGTGTCATGAATGTAAGTTTTCACTCCACGAATCTATTTCCAATCCATCGCGACCCCTAATCCCATCACGCGTATGATTTATCACCAGCTGGAGAGCGTCATGAACCTGAAGCTCTCTCTGGCGATGCCCGACGAGGATGGCGAGGGTAGGAGAGGGAGCGCATCCGGCAGAAGACCTGGAGGAGGCGTCGTAGTGGGAGGAGGAGGAGGAGGAGGAGGAGTGGGGGGAGGAGCAGACCCATCGTCTTCCAACCCTGAGTCCATCGCTTCCTTGGCTTCCAAGTCTCTGCCTCTACAGGTGGGTTGTCGTCAATTTACTAGAATATTTGGTTAATAGATATAAATAAAGAAGTATATAGAAAAAGATGATGAAAATAAGGAGTAGCAGAAGTAGAGATAATTATTTACTAAGGTTCGTGAAAATGATACATTCTCGCGTTAAAGAAATAAAAGATAAATATATATTTGCATAAGTGCATAAAATCTCCCCCTGACTTGCACTTCTTTCGAAGAGAATGCTAAAGTAATTGCTTGGATCTTCATATGAGTAATTTTGTGCAAAAAAAGCATCAACGTCTGCAAAGTAATTTAAAGTAAAAAACATCTGCAAAATATCGTTTCAAGTGGTTTACGTTTGTCGTTACCGGAAGCAATTTGCACTTCGTGATTCATGGCTCAAATTTTTTTAAATTATATCGGCCGGGTAAATTGATTCCCATGAAAGCAACGCTTGTATTTTCTGTAATTGTTTAGATTTTTATCAGTTTAGTGGACACAATCTCGAATTTTGTTTTCATATAGAAACTGATATAAGGAAATTGGAGATAATCTGTCATTCTTGTGGACACTTTCATGCGGCATATTTTCAGGGCTGCATATCTTTCTATCCGAGCCGGCTATCTTTCTATCCGAGTCGGATATTTTTCTATCCCAGTCGGATATCTTTCTATCCGAGTCGAGTAGCGGATCAGGCAATTATTTTTATAGCAATCACGAATGAAGTGTAAACGAATAGATTGGAGAGCAGCAAGTTTTAATCATGGTGTTTATCTTAATTATATGATTAATTTTCTCACATCTATAATTAGCACTGGTTCCTGTGTTCTCAGGTAACGCTTTGAGTATTCAGTACTAACTTAGTGTTGCATTTCTTTGGGAATAATTCTATAATTTGTTTTTTCTCTCGTGATTTTCACTGAAAGGCTTTCAAAGAAAATTGATAACATTTTCATAGTGTCTTCTCACAGAAGACTGAAAATGAACGAAAAGACTGGAATTATTTCGAAACGACAAAAGCATTTTGGAAAAAAAA
Organism: Macrobrachium rosenbergii; assembly: GCF_040412425.1. Taxonomy (NCBI): domain Eukaryota; kingdom Metazoa; phylum Arthropoda; class Malacostraca; order Decapoda; family Palaemonidae; genus Macrobrachium; species Macrobrachium rosenbergii. The sequence continues at coordinate 46,935,946 of NC_089762.1, read as the reverse complement.
ATTGAAATGGAAATCTGTTTTCTTTCGACGATTTTCGAGAGGGAGAGAATGAATGAAAAGAAGAAATCACTGCACTTACCTTTCTGTTTTGTTTTCACATTGTGTACAGAAGACTTTTGTACACTTGCTTTTGTTTCACATCTCTCTCTCTCTCTCTCTCTCTCTCTCTCTCTCTCTCTCTCTCTCTCTCTCTCTCTCTCTCTCTCTCTCTCTCTCTCTCTCTGTGTTATCTACCCTCGCGTATCGTTTAATATTAATCCTCTGTGTCTTCACTTGGTCTTGCAATACCCCCTTTTCTTTAATATTTATTTCAATTCCTCTTTTCTTGTATTAATTTTTTTTTCTTTTTTATCTTTTTATTAATGGGGCGGTTCGTTTCTTTTAACTGTTGCACAATTAGCCAAGAGTATTCCTTCCCTTTCCCCGTTTTTAATTTATCCTCTCTCTCTCTCTCTCTCTCTCTCTCTCTCTCTCTCTCTCTCTCTCTCTCTCTCTCTCTCTCTCTTCCTTCCTGCCATTTCGTCTCTTTCATTTCCTTTCTAATTCCCCCTCCCCTTTCGGCTCGCTCAGTTTTTTCTTTTTCCTTTTTTTTTTTTTATCAACTTCAAGACTGTTTATGTTAGTGTCGTTTCATTTTACATTCAGATTTCTGTTTGATATATATTTTTTTTTGTCTCTTTCGCTTCTTTTTTACGTCTTGATTTTTATTGCTTCTTGTTTTTAATCAGCCTTTGCTCTTATCCCTTCCGGTATTTGAGGGTTTCAGCCGCTTCCGATATTTATTTAATCTTAACGAATGTTACTTGAGGAAAAGGATAACAGAGGTCTCTAGCTTTTGAGAGAGAGAGAGAGAGAGAGAGAGAGAGAGAGAGAGAGAGAGAGAGAGAGAGAGAAGGGGGTTGGTCCAGTAATGGTTCGTGAATATATCATCACCAGTCGATCTTCCTAATCATTTATTCTCTTTATGGGAATGAGCATGTTATTCAATTAAGTCTTTTCCCGGGGAGAAAATACCACTGCGTTTGCCTCTGAGTGAGTTTATGCAAATTATATTTATTTCCGTTGAAGTTTTTTTTCGTTCATTGTTATTTCTCGGTCTTTTATGTTCGATTGTTTAATATTAATTACTTGGTAATCAAAATTGAAGGAAAATCATATACGTGATGATCTAAGTTTGCATGGATATCAAGGAAGAACTTTCATTTTTATTAATCTTTTTTTTTTTTACCCTAATTCTGTGAAGATATTGTAATTCCATTTGTTTTCGTCTGATGGCAATGAGAAGTTTTGCCACATTTTGTAAATACTATTTTTGAAGCAGGTGTGTGGGCCTTTTTCTTAGGCCGAGTCTTGGTCTTAACACTTTAATTGAAGTTGCTTTTCTTTATAGTATTACAATTTCTTTAGTTAGTTTATAGAATCCATTCAGTGACGATTTCGGTTTAGAAGGGTTCTTTGGTAACTCCTAGAAGCACAGATTCCCTTCCAGTTCTCCATCTGAAGGTTGATTCCGTGCTTATTCCAGAAAAAATTTCGTTTTTTGACATCAATCGCTTAACCTTATTATTTTTTTTTTTTTACTCTAGGGACCTATTAATTTGAACTTCTTTTGATATAGAAGAAAATTAAAAAGTCTGCGACCTTTTGAGGCAGTTTAGGTCTGGGAGGTCTAGTATGATTTTAGTGTTCCTTTATGAAAAATAAATATTAAAAGAATTCATTCTCCCACCCTCACGAAATTCTTTGCCATTGTCATGACTTGAAGCCATAAATCCTTGTTGGTTACTGGAAAAGTTTCGCGCCCAACACTAATTAGGAAAAGGTTATTTGTAGACTTAAAGGAAGGGGGCCACTTCTGGTCTCTAGATAGTTTTTTGTTCAGTCAGTTTCGAAAAACTGCTCACCTCAAACCTTGTGGTCGGTCCTGTTCTAAGGGTGAGATGCTCCAAATATTGTTTTCTTGTGGGTCTTGACTTATTTTGCAAATTATACTACATATATATATATATGTATATATATATATATATATATATATATATATATATATATATATATATATATATATATATATATATATATATATATATATATATATATATATAAATATATATATATATATATATATATATATATATATATATATATATATATATATATATATATATATATTAGGTGTACCAGTTATTGTTGATCTCATAGGAAAGTTTTTACTTATCCCTGAGTTAGCTATTTTAATTTATATAAATTTAAGCATTCACCTGGATCGTCAGAGGAAACCTTTCCAATTGTTTTGAAGTTTTCCTTGATGATTTAACTGAATATTTTATATATATGTATGTATATTATATATTATATATTATATATATGTATTATATATACATACATATATATATATATATATATATATATATATATATATATATATATATATATATATATATATATATATATATATATATATATATATATATATATATATATATATATATATATAATCATTTGCAACAGGTCGTGGACACAAACACAACATCGTTAGTAACGCCTCGTCTGACCCGCGCCCAAGACTGCCACGCCCATTCCCGCGAGGTAGACTTCAGCTGCACGCCCACGTCCTGTCTGAATGGTGGGCGGTGCGTCAGAAACGATCAAGGAAACAGGTAAGAAATGAGACGATCCTGTGAATATGTTTTAAGTAGACTGAAAGATCGTAGAAGGTGAGAAAGCTTAGACCATATGGGAAGATGCTATGCTAATGGGATATATACTGTAGTGATCATTGTCTAATTTACTGATAATAAGAATTACTATTATTATTATTATTATTATTTTTATTATTATTATTATTATTATTCATACAAATTCATAATTATTATTATTATTATTGATGTAGTGTAAAAATATATTAAAAATGTGTATTTTTATTATTATTTACAACATCACATAATTTCACCATTATTATTATTATTATTATTATGATGTAATTGTAAAAATTATTATTAAAATTATTATTATTATTATTATTATTCATAAAAATCTCATAATCGCACGAGTCATAAGCTGATGTAAAATACATTAAAAATATTATTTTTATTATTATTTATACATCATTTAAATTATTTATTATTATTATTATTATTATTATTATTATTATTATTATTATTATTATTATTATTATTATTTTGCTGAATAAGATGGCAGCCTTGGTTGCATTAATCTTGTAGATTATACTAAATTCTGTTACTGAAGAAGAAAAAAGGCTAATTAGAAGAGTTGAACCGATAATCTACAAGATTAATGCAACCAAGACTGCCATCATATTCAACAAAACATGTTTGAAAGAGGGTCTATACCCAAAGTATTATTATTATTATTATTATTATTATTATTATTATTATTATTATTATTATTATTATTATTATTATTATTATTATTCAGAGGATAAACCCCTCTTCTTATGGAACAAACCTACAGGGGCCTTTAACTTGAAATTCAACCTTTCTGAGAACGTGGCGTTCCTATGAAAAAAGCTACGGAAGATAAAAGGAAACCTCCAGGTAAAAAGCATGAAACGTAATCAGACAATAAAGAAGAAACAGAACGCAACTTGCAATTGCTGAAATTGAAGCGAACGGCAAAACACAAGATCCTCTTAATTGAAACATTCAGAAGTGAGGAAGATCACAAAGGCACTTGTGTTTAAGTGGTAAACCTTGAGAGGGACGGAGGACGGATCTGAGAAGCTGAGATGGAAAAATAATAAAGTTTGAAATGTGTGAGAGGAAATAACGCAGGAAAAGAGTCAGTCGAGGGGGGAAAAGGTTGGGAGACTAAATGGATAAATAAATCGAGGGGAGAGATTAGTTCAAACCAGGTGATATGCAGTATGCTGACTATCCCGTGTGTTCAATGCTTGCATGCAGTAATGCTTGTATTTTCAAGTCCTGGAGATTTAATGATTGAAATCCGTAATCTCTCTCTCTCTCTCTCTCTCTCTCTCTCTCTCTCTCTCTCTCTCTCTCTCTCTTCAGGAGACCACGAATTTCAATGATTAAATCGAGTCCACAATGAAGCATTTCTGTGCAGAGCGTGTTCATATTATTATTATTATAAATGTGTAATGTACCAAATCATCACCTGAAATATATATTCTACTGAGTAATGGAGATAGAAGGATATTTGAAATCGAATATTATCACCAACAAAAGTTATGAGAGAGAGAGAGAGAGAGAACTTTCTCTGCATTTTATTAAGGAAGAAAGGAGGTGGAGGAGGAGGAATTGGTGGTCGCCTCTCACCGATGTCCAATCATTGTCCGCAAATTGTTTTCCACAAATACCATTCTCAATATATTTCCCGTCTTCATCGTTCGGTTGTCCCGTCTCTCTCTCTCTCTCTCTCTCTCTCTCTCTCTCTCTCTCTCTCTCTCTCTCTCTCTCTCTCTTCTCGGTGGTGATGGAGTGCTCGGGGGAAAGAGGAGTTTTTATCCTTCGTGGGGGCGCGAGTTCAAGCTGCCATCTATCAATATCTGTCAGTTTTTACAAAGATGTCGAGTAGCATTTAGGCTGTCTGAGGGAGAGGAAATTATTAGAGATTAATTCCCATTATTTCTGTCTTTATTTAGTTATTTTCATGTATGATCTCAATGCTAACGTGTGGTATTGTGTGTAGGCAAGGTAAACGATTCTTTGCTTAGGTCAGCTGAAGCGAAGAGAATGTTTCTGGACAATATTGGCCCTTACTAGAAATGCCCATCCATTTCTAGGATAAATAAAACCTTGAATAAATGTTCTTCCTTATTTTTCATGTTAATTGTTGATATTTACTTGAAGAGCCTCAATACAAGACCAACAAGAAGCTGTTCTGTCGTGTGTGAAGGCTTCCGTAACCATTATTATTATTATTATTATTATTATTATTATTATTATTATTATTATTATTATTATTATTATTATTATTATTCAGAAGATGAACCCTATTCATACATAGGCAATTGATTTGAAATTCAAGCTTCCAACTAATATGGTCTCCATTTGAAAAAAATTACAGAAATAATAGGAAATAGAAAAAGAAGAGAAATAATTTAAGTACAAGGTGAATTGTTCCAGGGTATAGTAATCCATTGCATCTTCGCTCGTATTTTAGGATAATTTTATTTTCCTTTTTTCAACGAATGGGATCTGGTGACTAGCTTTGCGAATTAAGGAATTTATTAAAAGGCTGTCTCTTTCATCCTCGGCAGGTGCATATGCCCAGGGATTTCCTGGGGTCCCCAGTGCAAGATCCTGAGCCGGTCCTTCTCGGGAAATGGGTGGGCGTGGGCGCGGCCTCTGCCCCCGTGCTTACCCATGACCCTTTCAATTCGGGTACTGACAACGAACCCTCGCGCCCTCATTCTGTACTGGGGCCCCCTCTCTTCTACCTCCGCCCACCCGCATTACCCGCCCACGCCCATGCTGGCGTTGCAACTCGTGCAGGGACATCCCCAAGTGCTGCTGGAGGGTGCTCGCGGGCCACTTAAGTTGGAGATCAATACGACTTTAAGTGACGGAGTTTGGCACACACTCCACTTGCATCTCAATTCTCAGGTAATGTTTTTTTTTTCAATTCCATGATGTAATTTTTTTTATTGGTTGCCATTGTTTATTTTTTATATTTTCAACATTTGTACTTTGTTTCCGTTATTCGGATATCACTTTTATATACCCTAATATTTTTATTTTTAATTCCAGGTCGTAATTTTTTATTGGCTCCTCTGATTTTTTTTTTGTTTTCAACATTTGTACTTTGCTTCCGTTATTCGAATATCATTTTCATACATTAAATTCAATCTGCATTATTTGGGATGCTGGTAGTATTGTTGGAATTGTTTTATCTGTTATGAAATTAGTTCATGAACTTCATATGAGCTGATAATTAGGAATTGAATAATTCTACTCGTTTAAATTTACGTAGAATAACATCGCTAACCGCAAATAGAATTATATGGAATGCCTCATTTGATAAGAGTAGCTTTTAGTATTTTCGAGAGAGCTTCCGATTGTAATGCTCTACATAAAAAAAAGATTGTCATGAATTGTTTTTCCTTCAGTTGCCATCTTCTATTTATCTGAGCATGTGGAAAGAGTTCTAATACTACATACAGGCTTGCTATGTTGTTGGATTCTTTTGATTTTAATGGTTTACATAAAACAATACTGTCATGAATGGTTTTAAATTCAGTTGCCATCTTTTTATCCATCTGAGTTTGTGGAAAAAGTCCTAATACTATGTAGTACAGGCTTGCTATGTTTTTGGATTTTTTCGATTGTTATGTAATAATAAGAAAAGTACTTCCATTTCCCCGAATCCTCACAGGGGGTGACGCTCATGGTAGACTACTGCGGGCGCGGCTGGATGGCAGATTCCAGCAACGACTCGCACTGCATAGCTCGTACCCCGTGGGTGGACCCCGTGGCGAAGCAGAACTGGGGAAGCAGCAGTTACCCTCTGCAAATAGGGGGCATGGCTCATTCCCCACCTAGGGCGTCTCATTTTGGGTGGTCCGCCTCGCCCATACAACAGGGGCTTCGTGGCTGTGTTTCTCATTTGACGGTTAATGGACAGGTTTGTAACACCTGAGGGTGATGGGGCTTTCTGTTAGTTTATCTGTTCTTTTTATCAGGAATGTGGGCTACTAAGTAAGTATAGTATTTAGCTAAGTAATCTGCTTAGTAACTCTTTGCATATAGGCTATAGTTAGAGTAAAAGAAATGTGTAAAATTGGAGTGTAAATCACGTATGGATTTTTAGTTACTTTATTGGTTCTTTGCTGTCAAGTAGAATATCTTCTAAGTTAAATCACAGACCACTATGGACAGCTCTCCTTGGCCTGAAGGATTAGTTATTTCTTTATTGGTTCATTGGCTGGTCGGAGAATCGAACGCGGGGCCAGCAGAGTGCTAGCTGAGAACGGTACCCACCCTCCCAATGAGGAACTAGAATATCTTCTAATCTTAACTTGTTTGTCATATGTAGGATCTGTCATAATTAAACTTCTTCGGCAGTTTGCTGTACATATGGTTATATTTCTTACATTCATGTATCTTCTTTCTGTCATCCGAAGCTGGTCGACCTGGGAGAACCTGCCTACAGCAGCAACAGCAACAGCGGCTGCTTCCCGCAGGAGGAGGCCTGCCTCACAAAAATAGGCTTCTGTGGGGTTCGAGGTCACTGCGTTGCGGGCCTGAACAAACCGAGATGCGAGTGCGAGCCTGGGTGGACCGGAGAAGGCTGCAAGGCGCCCGCGGTGCCAATGTCCCTTGGCACCGACTCGTACATGAAGATGGCCCTGTCTTTCAAACCCGATCCGTATTATCTCAAGGCCCAGATGAGGGTGAGGCAGTCGGCGCCTTCCAGCGGTCTCCTCATGCAGCTGGCTTCGCATCACCAGTCAGTCGTTTTAGATATTAGGGTTAGTAATTGTAGACTTGAAGTTTTGCTTTAAAGAGAATGATCACAGGCGTTCGTTACTCCACTTTTCACTTGTTCCTTAATCTAATTTTGAGCATTGAGTTATGAAATCCGAAGATATCACAGCTTAAGTGAGAATGTTTCCTAAACAGGAGTGGTTTGAAGAGAAGCCTGTCAAATTCTTGGCCTATTTTCCTCTATTTTTTTAAATATCTGGAATGATGTCACATTTCCATGATGTGTCATTCCAGTTACGTGGAGGCATCGTGTGCGCCTCCCTTTCCGGGACGGCGTGGAAAACGACGGAAGCCTGCGTCGAGGGCCACCTCCTCTCCGACGGGGAGTGGCACACGATTTGGGTAGAACGTCATGGCCACAATCTCCTGGTTTCGGTGGACGACGGCGATGGCTGGAGGCACAACGAGACCCTGCCGTCTCTCGTGGTCGCCTCCAGCAGAAGCGGAGATCAGCAAGACCTGGCTTCTGTTGCTCCCGTGCCTCTCGTAGTAGACAAGCAAGATGGCGTCACGGTTGGTGGTCTTCCCGAGTACGTCGGTGTCAGTTTAGTTACGGTCCATGAAGACCTCAATAATAGTAAGTCTTCGTTTTGAACGAGTTTCCAGCCGTAGCGTCTTATCAGTCGAATTTGCCTAGCACATTTTTAGTAGTGTTTGCTACAGCTTCCCAATTTATTTTTGCTTGCAGAAATATATTACCTTCAGTGCAGTTTTCAGTTATTGGTTAAGTAATGTGTACATTTTCGTATCCCAATACTACTTTTCCTTTTAATCATTCTGAATAGATTTTTAAGAAGGAAAATATTTATGGAAATGCATCTCAGATTCTGTACATCCTTGCATTTCCAATAGAGAAATTATTGAGGCTTAATATTTTTTTAAATGGAAGCCATTTTACGAAACGATAAAATCTATTAAGTTCCTCTCAACCTCCTCCATCCAGTTTGCATGGACGACATACGCGTTTCGGGTCGTCCCTTGCCCGTGCCCCCTGCCATGAATGGGACCAGCTGGGGCCAAGTTACCACTCTACAGCAGGTGGAACAAGGTTGCCAGCCGCCTGACTTATGTGCCAACACGACTTGCCTTCCACCACTTGCCTGCCACCCTTCTTGGACTCATGCGACTTGTAGGTCAGTGCACCTGTTTTTGAAATGCCTCAGTAATGTGTATTTTTCTCAACTGGAGCCTATGCCGGCTTTCATTTTTAGGAATATTAACGTGAGCAGATAAATCCAGTAAATAGTAGCTTTATTTCCATAAATTTGAATGAACTGGCTTATGATTTTATTTCGTTTATAGTTTAAAAAATATAGTCATTAGTCTACTCCTATCCGTAACCTTGAGCAAATAAATCCAGTAAATATTAGCTCTATTTCCATAAATTTTGATAAACAGGATTATTATTTCATCATCAGTGATTGGTACAAGGCCTCAGACCCCTCCTATATAGTGGACTGAATATGTTGAGAGAGAGAGAGAGAGAGAGAGAGAGAGAGAGAGAGAGAGAGAGAGAGAGAGAGGTGCATGACAGTAAACTGTGTTGAAAAGCTTACCAGAAGCTAGCGTTCTCATAATAACACTAATAGAAGTTCTGTCATTTTCTTTTATATTGTGCAGCTGTGGACCAGGAATGAAACTAGTCGGTGGAATCTGCCAGGACGTGGACGAATGCATTTACGAGCCGTGTTTGTTCGGAGGTACCTGCAGTAACCTGTACCCTGGGTACAAGTGTACCTGCGGACCTCACCACACCGGCGAGAACTGTCAGTGGACCAGTCTCTCAGCCCATTCCCAGTCGTTCGCTCCTCCCTTGGTGATTGCTGCCGTAACGCTCTCGCTTCTTGTTGTAGGTGAGTTCCTAAAGGAAAAAATACTGTAGTGACACATTCTTTAGGCGATGTTGTTTGTATTGATTGTGTCGTCTTAAGAATAACGTCGGTTTGGTAGGAAAAAGGAGCATGTCTCGAATAACCGCGTACGACAACTGTTCCTCTGTTCCTCTCAGCAGTGATGAGCTGGGTGATCGTGTAGCCTACATTTTGCATGTATGCATTCACGGAGTTTTTGTTACCTATAATGTTGAGAAGTGTAAACTTGGCACCGAAGGTATATCCAGACAGTTTTTAAAAGACATATTAAGGAAACCTTGCACGGGGAGAATGACAAGAAACCTTGATTCAAATGATCAAAACTATTAGCTTTAGACTCAACTTCCGTCGAAGACACAGCGTACCAAAGAGTAATTGGCAAAATGCAATATTGGAAGCTTTAGGTCTATTTTCAGTGGTAGGGGATGATAGTCAACAAGCAGTGTTTCTCATTTGGCACCTCTTTGCATAAATGTTTTTTTTTTTTAGCTTGGGCCAGGTTTTTTTTTTTTTGAGGATTCAAAATACTGTAGTATGAGCATGAAACTGCTGTTAAAAATTCATTAAATGTATAAGAATGATATCATTAAATGTATATATATATATATATATAATATTATATAGATATAGATATATATATATATATATATATATATATATATATATATATATATATATATATATATATATATATATATATACGTTTTGGATACGTCAGTATGTAATATACAAATTATCTAACATTTCATTGTTTTTTTTACACAGAAGAGAAGGATAGCTAAATTGTAAAAGAGAAAAAAAAAGTAAAATGACAAGAATATATTGTGTCGGTCTGACAGGAAATAAACTAGGTGCCGTGAGCTATTATGATGATAAAATGAGGAATATATCACGTCACTTTATAATACAATTCATTTTATAATACAATTCATATCTTGCAACCGTTAGCAACACAGCATACCTATGTCGTTGCATGTTGACGAAAAAAAAGTTTTATTCAGTTCCTTTGACAAAGAAAAGCATGTAATAGCCTTTATTTATTGAGAACGCATGAAGTACCTACAAACATGAAATTAAAAAGTAGTCTTTTATCGACAGTACACGACATAAATTGTCGTTTTTTTTTTATTACTTTACCCAGCTAGTGATTTTTTTCCATAAACAGTTATGAATAATTGTTTTCAGTGTTTATGAGACATGAATTATCGCTTAAAAAGGAGGCACAAATATTATCCATTATTTGAATTTACTTTTGTTTACGAAATAGTTTTTTACCGATTTAAAATTGAGATTTTTTTCCAGTGACCTTTGTTTTGATTCCGTGCAGGGAGGGAAGAACAAAGCTTAAATTAGAAAGCTTAAACTAGCATGGGGTGAATATCTAGGCCCCACCATGTATAAAAGTTCGAGAGAGAGAGAGAGAAATTAAGATAGTGTTTTGCAGAATTCGAATTTAAGACAGTTGTAAAACATTTGAATTCCCGTGCTTATGTTTTTGCAGTGCACAGAATTTGAATTCTTGTGCTTATGTTTTTGCAGTGCACAGAATCTGAATTCCTGTGCTTATATTTTTGCAGTGTACAGAATCTGAATTCCCGTGCTTATGTTTTTGCAGTGTACAGAATCTGAATTCCTGTGCTTAAGTTTTTGCAGTGCACAGAGTCTGAATTCCGTGCTTATATTTTTGCACAGAATCTGAATTCCTGTGCTTATGTTTGTTTTTGCAGAATCTGAATTCCTGTGCTCAGAACAGAATCTGAATTCCTGTTTTTGCTTACAGTTTTGCTCATGTTTATGCACAGAATCTGAATTCCTGTGCTTAAGGGTACAGTCTGAATTCCTGTGCTTATGTTTTTGCAGTGCACAGAACCTGAATTCCTGTGCTTAAGTTTTTGCAGTGCACAGAACCTGAATTCCTGTGCTTAAGTTTTTGCAGTGCACAGAACCTGAATTCCTGTGCTTAAGTTTTTGCAGTGCACAGAACCTGAATTCCTGTGCTTAAGTTTTTGCAGTGCACAGAACCTGAATTCCTGTGTTTTTGCAGTGCACAGAACCTGAATTTGTGCAGTTTTGCAGTGCACAGAACCTGAATTGCTGTGCTTAAGTTTTTGCAGTGCACAGAACCTGAATTGCTGTGCTTAAGTTTTTGCAGTGCACAGAACCTGAATTCCTGTGCTTAAGTTTTTGCAGTGCACAGAACCTGAATTCCTGTGCTTGTTGTCTTTTCAGTGGTGCTCGGTGTCCTTCTGACACTTCGGCTGCACAGATCGCGGGGTGGCAGAGGGGTGGACCTGCGTGGAGGGTGCGTGGGTGATGTTGGCAGTGTGGAAGGGATTTCGGGCGTCATAGAGACTCAAGTACCTGCCAAGGAAAACGACGTCAAGACAAGCATCGCCAAGGAGGAAGCAGTATTGCTCGAGTCGCTGAAGCTGAAGCTCAACAATCAGTCGTCCCCAGATGGTGAGTAATAAAAAAAAAAAACAATCGCCCTTGTTTCTACATGGAGTGATGAAAATGGCTGTTGTTTATATGTGGAATTGTTTGGGTTGCTACGAAAGCTATTATTCACTCAGGTATTGTTTCTACATGGGGCAATGAAAATAGCTATTGTTTGTATGTGGAATTGTTTGGATTGCTACGAAAGCTATTCACTCAGGTATTGTTTCTACATGGAGTAATGAAAATAGCAATTGTTTATACGTGGAATTGTTTGGATTGCTACGAAAGCTGTTCACTCATTCACATGAAGTAAGGTATTGTTTGTTTACGAAAGCTGTTCACTCAGGTAGAGAATTAATGAAAATAGCAATTGTTTATACGTGGAATTGTTTGGATTGCTACGAAAGCTATTCACTCAGGTATTGTTTCTTTATGGAGTAATGAAAATAGAAATTGTTTATATGAGGAATTGTTTGGATCTCTACGAAAGCTATTCACACAGGGGTTGTTTCAACGTGGAGTAATGAAAATAGCTAATGTTTATATGTGGAATTGTTTGGGTTGCTACAAAAACTATACAGATATTGGTTAAATTTTGCTTTAACCCATTATTTAATTTTAGATTTGAAAATATAATTTTTTTATTTATTTCAGTGTGTGCTTTGAACGTTTTCAAACGTTTGTTTCAGTAGCAAATTACCCAACCAGCCACATCCGACCCTAACCTACCTAACCTAACCTCGTGTACCAGGTCCTTACTGTAATGCTCTTATAAGTTTGAAACCAAACTTACCTCAAACTTTGTATTTTCTTCGATTTGTGTTTTCCCCTGCCCAAAACCATGCATTGCCATTGGGATACCCTGAATTGTAAGATACGTGGGTGGGGTCAACCTTCTCCAAAGATATTTATTTTGGTGATTTAACGAATTTCCGAAACGTTCAAAGCCCACTGAAACATTTGAAAAAGATCATTTCAAGGCCAAAATGCACAAATGTTTTAAAGTAGGAAAATACCTTTCTTGGAATATTGTCAATCTATCCGGCACTGGCACTAATTTAGGGACTTGGTACCTTTTTAGGTTAAGCTAGTTGGGGCAGGTTACATCATTTGCTAACGAAAGGAATGTCAGAAACATTCAAACCATACATTAAAGCATAAGAAAATATTTTCAAGTCCAAAATGTGTAATAGTTGGAACTACTACAACCAACACTAGTGGAGGTTAAGTTAGTTTTCTTTCTTGAATACTATTTCACGTTATGGGAGTTTATTCTTGCTTTGTTCATGAGTCTTTCTATATTCTTAATATGAAAACAATGCAAGAACTATTTCATTTTTCTGTTACTGAGATATTTACTGATGAATCTTGTTACGAATTCAGGCATTAATTGTTGTTCCTTTGGTGCAAATGTATAATTCTTGTTCCTTGGATTATTTCAGCCAACTTAATTTTTTAAAGTATGTTTTGAACATTTCTGGCCTTTATTTTGGTGACAAATTATTATAAAGGAACCCAGTATACTCTACAATATTGGGGATCATAGTTGAAAAAATTTTTTTTTTTTGAGTGGTGGAAAATACAAGAGTGAAAGGATGTATTCTAATGTTTCCATGATACTTCTGCAAGTACCGATTGTAATTAAGGTTTATTGAACATTTTCAAAATGACATCACACACTAGGTAATTAAGGACTGGGTAACCTAGGTTATGTTAGGGAGGGCCATCCCTTGGCCAAGTAAAAACCTGGCATGCCTAGTTAGGTTAGGTTTAGTGGGGTTGGGTTACATCACAGTCCTATTAATTTTGATGCACAGAGCCATAAGTTAGGTTAGGTGGGGCTGTCCCAGGTCCCCACCCTCCACCAGCCTGGTAGGAACATAACACCCTATGTTAGATTTGGTTTAAGTGAGGTTGTAACCATATAATTCACAACTCTTGGTTAGGTTAGGATTAAGGGCCGCCTGGCCAGGCAAGAACCTGGTGCCCCAAGTTAGTGTTAGGTTAAGCATCCTTGTATTAAACTCATTTGGTCCCCACCCCCTCACCAAATACTCTGTTTCCCTACTGTGGTCCCTAATAATTGTAGGATATATTGAATCAGGAAAATCATATTTTCAACTCATGAATGCGAATATGGTTTAAAGAAAATTTTCCTTCTTTAGTAATAGTAGACAACCACTATTAATTATTGGTGCTTATAAATGTCATTAGTTTTGGCTAGTGCTGGTTGCAGTTGCTGAATGAATAGCTTTGGTATTGAAATCTGTTATAACATTATTAAGTTGTTTAAAATGAGCTTACTACAAAACTGAGGTAATAATTTCGTTCAAAACTGATTACTGCATCACCCAATCAGACTCTTGTATAGCATTCAAGTTTTGTCAACAAAATTTAAAATTTGAAGATTAAATTTTGATTCCCATTACTAGTGTTCATTAGGTTATGAAGAAGATGTTTATTTAGATTTCAGCTCTTAAGTTCTCAAATTAAGGTAATTTGCAGTTATAAATGTAAGGCAAGTTGGTAAACTGAATGCGTTGATGTGGTCTTTGTAGTTATTTTGAGTGTTGACCTCAATTTTGACTATTGAAGATAAGACAATAATGAAATCTTTGTGATTTTGAGATTTTCTGCTGATGTTAAACTATTAGTTTTAGTATATTGGTAGTTCAGTATGGATCAAAGGCTTTGTATTTTTCCTAGAGAAATGTTACCAGTGCTAGTATCCCTGAACTAGTATGAGGGTGTTGTACAGTACTAATTAATTGTGCTAAGAGTATTATCAAAATTGTGACAGTATCTAGGCAGCAGCAGCTGTAGCCTAAATGGTAAGACGTAGCCACTGTCAGAAAGCTGCTTTGAAAATGTTCTCAGTTTGATGAGGGATAATAACAGGTAGAGCACAACTCTTACTGAAGATTATAGCCTTATTTTTTTCCTCTCTGTGGATATTCTTGCTTTGAATATGTCTGATAAATACTGCACAATACAGAAGTGTTTTGTTTTTATTTTAACAATTTTGTGCTCTGTTCGCAGTACTGAATACTACTCCAAGGGTCAGAGTTTTTAGAGAAGGAACAAGGAAAAATTGGCAACTAGGAAAACATGATATCTGTTATGATTACTTTGATGTTTAATGCAGTCTAAGGCAAAACATGTCTAGGCCATTAACTGTTGGGCAGTAATTATTATACAATACTGTACTGTTGAAGTCCACTTAGATGTTTATTATGAATAAGGCTCAGGCTATTGAACAAACTCTTTATTGACTTATAGAATTCACAGTTTTGTACAATATGGTAAAATAAGCATGTAATTCATTTGTTACTTCCAGATAGCAAACAGTCAGTATCACTTTTGGCAGCAACAAATTTAGCAAATGAAAGCAAATCTATGAAGAAAGTGAGTTTTAGTGTCACTGCCAGTGGAACCCCCATAATAGAAACTCAAGACAGTAAAAATGACACAGCTTCACTTAGAGGATCGGTGAAATCGCTGACATGTGGCAGCAGAACAGGGTCGCTGAGGAAGCAAAACCTGAAGGTTGAAACTTCATCAGGTGTAGAGGGTCCAAAGATAGTTGCGGTGTCTGATCTGTCGAGCGCACAACTGTTGCCAGCGCAAGATGACCTCAGAGCATATGCCTATGAAGGAGACGGATCTCCTTCAGGATCCCTTACATCAACTGTCTTGGGTAAGTGTTCTTGCCAAGTCTTGATTCTCTGCTGGAAGAGGAACGTGTTGCTATTGTATTTTCCATATAATAATACATTTCTGTGCACTCTAGTCAACCAGTTTTTTGGATCACATTTTGAACTGTAATCAGCCTACTATTGGTCAAATGAATAAGACAAGACACCACAGATTCCAAAAATTTAGTGAATACTTATAACAATTCCATGAAGTAAATTCATAATATTCCCACAGTTTGAAAGTAAATTACCCTACATAACATGCTTGGATAAGGTTACTACTGTACACATTCCTGAATTAGAAATTGAATAGTGTAGGTCACTTTTGCTACAATAGAAAAATAAATTTTATAATCATTGGAACCAGAGTAAAAATTAAGAAAAACAAAGCTTTCATTCACTAATATGTAGCATTTTTGTTCTCTTTATGACTAGTTAGCTGGTCTGTTCTGAATTATATTGTTTTGACTGTGTAATGCCTCCTTGTTGAGCTTTGCAAGTTTCCTCTCTGACTGATCATCTGACTTGCTCTTAGTTGTGTTTCTCTCTTGGCTGTGTCCTGCTTCTGCATAATTCCAGGCTAAAGTGAAAGGAGTGAACTTATTTAGCTAGTGATGCTTCCCCCTTCACTAATCATGTTATGTTCAATCAAGCCATTGGTTACAGTCTGTGGGTGCCAGCTGCTTTTTGAGCCACTCAACACAGTAGGAATAAAGTCCTAGTCTGAGCAGACTATGCATTTTAAGGAATCCCGTATGTTAATTTACTCAGACTTCACATTCAGTGATTAACTCCAGGCTCGGCATGGACAGAATCTAAGGCTTCACCTTGAGTAGAAGTTGCCCAAGCCTGCAGTTCTTGCATATCGTAACTCCTTGGTTGCCCTTTTACTCCCTGTTCTGGTTGCTGCTATTTCAAGTTTCTACAGTTTTTGAAGCTTGTTCCTGCATAAGCAGCTCCTGGTCTACCTATTCTTGTACATGCAGCTCCCTTTGTTATGTCAATTCATTTGAATGGAGCGTCTGCACTACCTGTCGTACACTGTGTGCGCTGTCCATTTATTTGAGAGCCATTCAGTTTGTCGGTCTCAGAACAATCATTATCCTGGGGCATCTCTGCAGTCTTAAGCCATCCAATGCATTTAGACAGTAGAACTGGTGCCAGAGGTATGAAACTTTCACTTTTAGGCAAAGAATGATTCTCCTCAACATAGAATAAAACTGGGATGTGGAAGTGAGCAACCTAGATGTCTACTGATGTTGGCAAGATGCTCTTCCTGATGGAGTGTCTCATTGACTCCACTGTTCATATACTGGAATGACAATACAGGCAAGAGATTAGTCACAGTAACATAAACAGCAATGGCTGGAACAGCCGCAACATAGAAACACCTAGAGCAGCAGAAAGTCACAGCATTGAAAGCAACAAGCTTATGAATCACATGTCCTTGTGCCCTGATCACAAGACTGCCGTGCACCCATTGCTTGTTGCTTCATTGCTATGGCTATTTCTGCTACTCTAGCTGTTTTTATGTTGTGGTTGCCTGTGCCACTGCTGCAGCTTTTACTGTGACTAAGCTTCTTTCTGCATTACCATTCCAGTATAGAAGCAGTGGAGTCAATGAAACAGTCCTTCAGGAGGAGCATCTTGCAGTTTCAGTGGAAATCTAGGTTGTTTGCTTCCACATCCCAATTTATCCTACTCTGAGGGGATACTTATGCTTTGTCTAAAAGTGAAATTTTTCATATTTTTGGCATCAGTGGCAGTCTGGCTGCATGAGTCCAGTTTAAGGCTGAGGAGTTATTCCTAGAAAACTGGGTGGTTTAGAGACAGCAGCAGGGCTTTGGTAACGGGGGTAAATCTGGCTCTATGAAAGCTACATCCCTGAAGATGGAGATTCTCTCCAATTCTGAATTCACTACTTGGTCATTCATTGGCTGATGGTGCTTCTGCTTCCATGTGGTACATGATGGTGCTTCAACGTTCCCTGTTGCTGTCCGTTCCCTGTTGCTGCCTCTTGCTGTTGCTTCTGCCGTTATAACTCTTGTTCCTGCTTCCGTAGCTAATCCTGCTTCTGATGTTTCTGTTGACCCTGTAGTTAGTCATCCTTATTCATAGATAGACTGGCCTGACCACCTCATCTGTTAGTGTTATATAGCGAAACTGCCTTGATACTCTTAATGTTATTGCTGCCCCAATGGCTGCTGCTGCTGTTTCAGCTGTCATTATTGATGCTGCACTTGAGATTCTGAGCTACTTCAGTTGTTACAACTGCCACTTGCTACTACTGCTGTCTCTGTTGTTACTCTTGCTTCTGTTGTTAATGCTGCACAAAGGACCTGTCTTGTTGCTTTTGCTGTCTCTGCTACGCCAACGACCCAGTCCCACCATAACTGTTTCTGCTGCACCGATAACTGGTCTGCTGCAATCTCTGCATTTTCTGCATCGGTGACCCAGTCTGCTGTTAATGCTGCACAAAGGACCTGTCCAGTTGCTCTGCTGTCTGTGCTATACCAATGACCCAGTCCCACCATAACTGTTTCTGCTGCAATCTCTCCATTTTCTGTTACTGCTGCATCAATTTCTGTCCCTGCCACTCACCCAAGCCTCCAGCTAATGCAGTTCATGCATATAAAGCTCCTTCACTGCCTGTTATACCAGCTGTTCTGGTAGATGCTTCCTGCTGTTCTTGCACATACAGTTCCTGTTGTGCTTGCTGTTAAGTAGCTGCTGCCATGACGATTCCTGCAAAGTAAAAAAATTATAAATCAGCACTAAAATCTTAAGTTGCATCACATTGTTTCGAAGGTAGAATTAAATGCAAGTTCAGTGTCTAGGTTCCTGAAGAATCCAATCTGGTAAACTGGTAGCATGACTAGTTATGGATGTAGTATACTGCTTAGAATAATTACTAGGTTCGGGAAATTGGCATAGAAAACTATAATTTATCCCTTAAACACAGCTGATTAGAGGAACATTACTGAATCTACCTCCTCCCTTAAACACAGTTGATTAGAGGAACATTACTGAATCATAACCTACGTATAATGAAACTGAATCTACCTTCTCCCTTAAACAACTGATTAGAGGAACATTACTGAATCATAAACCTACGTATAATTTTCATTGCTGTAAAAATCGTTCATAGAATTTTCAGTAGTGTAAAATGAATGAAAAACCAGATGATACAAGTGTCCATACAAGCATTAAAAAGTTCTCACTTTCTCACGCTGTATATTTTCCATTTCCACAGGCCTGAGAACGGAATCCTTAGAAGGCGATGTCCAACAACCCCTTATTCCAGAATATGGAGAGGTTTTTGACCTCCTAAAAACCCTTCCGGATTCTACTGGGACCCCGATTTTTCTTGAAGACAGTTCCAGCTACGAGGCGCAGCTGGAAAGATTACCGTTAGAATCTATAAGTTCCACCGTTACGACTAACGAAATTAGGGAAAGCGAAGCAGAGTCTATAGAAGTGGTTTCCCACATCATGAGACAGCCAGGTTCGGACACATTACGGCGTAATAGCCAGGCTAAAACAAATTTACCCTCAACATCTTGCTGACAGTAAGTAAACGAGGAAGAGGAAGAGGAAAAAAAAAAGTGTTCAGCTTCCTTTCATTATTTTTGCAATTTCACATCCTAGCATATTTAATGTGTAGCCAGATTTCTTAAGAATGAAAATTTGAAAAAAATTCCGTTATCGTAAGTTTTCCAAACATTTTTGTTTAATGTGCGCTAGCTTTACAAAGAAATATTTTTATCCCTAATATATTTAAAATATATTTCTGTGATTTGAGATAGGTATTATTCTTGTGCGTGAGTGTGAGAGAGTGGAAGAGAGTGAGTGAACTTGCTGCGTGTGAGTGTGTACAGAGAGAGAGACTGAGACTGCTATAAATGTAAAAGAAAGTAATTTTATCAACAGACTTCGCTCTCAATGCCTATAGTTTATCCTGCAATTGTTATTCAGATTTGAATGACTAGCTTTGAAGGTATTAAGAACAGTGTTCCGAGTTCACAAAACGGAAGAGTGAAAAAAAAAAAATTGAGCTACAAAAATAACGCGAATCTATGAAATGTTTGTACGTTTATATACACAAGCAATAAATGTTATATAATAAGAAAAGGACTTTCTTTACCCCTTAATGCAATCTTACGATGAGGTATTTACACTCGGAGATCTGTGAGAACCCAAAATGTCTTACTGAAGTGTCTGGTGTGGAGATTACAAATGTTGATCCAGTCGAACTTCAGACTCAAAATATATATAGGCCTACCTGTTTTTCTTTTACCACAATTATGTTGTGATCAGTGAGGACCCAAAATGTCTTACAAAGTGTGTGGTGTAAAACTGAAGGCACCATTCTTACAAATGATGATCCAGTCAAACTTTGAGGTCCAATGGGAGACTCAAAGCATAGGCCTACCTTTTTTTTTTTTTTTTACCACAATTATGTTAAGAGGTTTCGTCTTACTTCAGATGCCCCAAGAACGCTACAGATCAGTTAAGCTGGCCTTTTAACGATGTTCGTTTACAGTTTGTCAAAAGTGTCATTCTCACGGGCATGTGGAAGAGCAAG
>NC_089762.1:46875890-46910890 GCF_040412425.1 Macrobrachium rosenbergii | reverse complement strand
TTTTATTATACAGAGCTTCCAATGCGCTTGCGCGTTGTCTTTTTTTTTTATTTGCAGAATTATCAACAATTCCTTGTGCGTTTTCATTATGCACGAAGAATCGAAATGAATCTGTATAAAAACACTTTGTGAAGGCATTACAATGGTTTGCAAATTTTAAGTAGTGACAATAGAAAGCTACTTCAGATTTTATCCTCTCATGTACATAAAGCTACTATGGCCATCAAGCAGTTCTCTCTCTCTCTCTCTCTCTCTCTCTCTCTCTCTCTCTCTCTCTCTCTCTCTCTCTCTCTCTCTCTCGCCAGTAACTGTATCTAAATGTTAAATCACTCTTGAATGTGACATATGCATACTGTAATTGACAAATTAAATGCGCATTTTTTTTTTTGGGGCCAAACATTGTTAAAATAACATTCTAACAAAATAACATTGCAGTGATGACTAGACTAAGGAGGAGGTAAATTCAATGTACAGAACACTGTCTTGAAAGATATATATATATATATATATATATATATATATATATATATATATATATATATATATATATATATATATATATATATATATATATATATATATATATATATATAATTTATATATTATATATATATATTTTATATAAACTCTCTCTCTCTCTCTCTGCCAGTAACTGTATCTAAATGTTAAATCAGTCTTTAAATGTGACATATGCATACTGCAACTGACAAATTAAATGCGCATTTTTTGGAGGGGGCATCGAGTAGCCTTGAACTCTGAGCACTTCGGTACCCCTTTGTCAAATAGAACTTGCATACATCACATGTAATATTAATTTAATACTGACGTGCATACTGATTGAAAGGACTTCCATAAATAAAGGTGCTCAATGAGAATGGCAGCGTTGCGTACAGGAGAGTTTAAAATTCTAATGCTACAAATAAAAGTTTTCTGATTCCTTGACTGGTTAACGTTCTCTGTGCATGGATTCTTGACTCAAGGACACCCGAATATCCTAAAAACTTAAAATCCCTCACTTGTAAAAGTGATTTAACAAAAACATGTATAAACTTTTGTGCCACAGGGTCTTTAGTAAAGAAAGTTGCTAACTGGCAACAGTAGCGTGATTGAGATTAAACTTCAAAAGCTAAAAGAAAAATGGTTTTTCCAGGTGTTAGCGCTTGGCGTTTTCTGGTAACGGAATACTGGCGACTGGAGTTCTCGAAGTTCGAGACCATTCCAGAACCGTATAGGTTATAGATTTCCCATTTAATTATACGAGTATGTTACAATATGCACATAACGCATGCGTGAAATGTGTAAAAAAAAAAAAATAGCATAATGGTAAAAGTATTGTGTACAGATGTTCCTAATACTCTTAAATGCTAGAAATTTCAAGTTTTCTAGTTGGGTGAGTAATTACACGCAGGAAAGAGGGGGGGGGGACTGATGCGCCCCAGGTTCGAAGCTACTCGATGACCACAACAAAGTTTACAGCTCGGAAAGGCTGATTAGAGCAATCTGGAAGAAAGTCAGAGGAAAAGAAGTTGAAGTAATAAAAACTGTACCACAGAGAAGTAAATGTATGAAGATAGTCTACTATCAACAAATGGCTCCTAGAAAAAAGTTGGAGGAGGAGAACTGCTGTCTACAGTGAATGCTGTGCAGGGTCGATGAATTGAATGTTATGGATATTCTTTTTTTTTACATTTTGAATATTTTCTTTAATGGGGAGCATAGAACGGTAAGGGATGTTGCATTTTATTACAAGGAATCCCATTTAGGTACAAAGTGTTCCCAAGATGAAGAGAATTTGATATCAATGGAATATATATATATATATATATATATATATATATATATATATATATATATATATATATATATATATATATATATATATATATATATAGAGAGAGAGAGAGAGAGAGAGAGAGAGAGAGAGAGAGAGAGAGAGAGAATACACGTGACACATCCTCCACAACTCTTTTTTCCCCCCTTCTTATCTCAGCAAGAAACCAATACTTTGATCCTTCACGTGAAGATGAGGATGCAGTCTGCTTCGGAGTGTTTTGTTTACAAGACGCGTCTCTGGAAGACGGAGTCACGTTCGTGCTTTCGACGATACGCCCTTAATCCGCTGAGGAGAAAACATGTAAAAAGGATATGGATATAGGATCGATCAGAGAATTTACGCAAGAGACCACGCGCTTGGACCTACGAGGTCATTCACCGCTGAAACGGAAATTGACAGTAAGAAGGTCTGAAAGGTGAAATTGGCAGTAAGAAAGTTTGAAAGGTGTAACAGGAGGAAAACCTTACAGTTGCACTATAAATCAATTATCTGGAGAGGGTAGAAAGGAAGATGGAAGAAAGAGGATACGAACGTAGGTACAGTAAAATGAATGAAAGCGGTTGCAGCTAGGGGTCGAAGGCGCGTTGCAAAGAACCATAAGTAATGTCATGCGCTGACGGAACTACCCCGCTCCGGGAGATACGTATATAAAATTTATGTTCTGTTGAAAGAAACTTCTCATGTTTTCGAAACTCTGACATGGAAAATTTTCTCAATAAGTGTTAGTCTAAAAAAAAAAAAATTAGTTTTCAAACTTATAATGAGAATGGGACGAAGTGTTATTTTTTTATCAAGTTTGTTCAGGAAGAAAAAAGATGTGCGCTCGTGGATATAATATAAAATCATCGTTTACCGAGTTTATAAAATCCCCGGGGGCTTAGGTGTTCAGTGAAGTATGGAAACTGGGCGAGAATGAATATTTATTTGGTTTCCTCCAATGCGTATTATTTACCTTTTTCTTCAGGTTGCTAAAAGGCTTTTATCGCTAAACCTTGAGATATATTTACATCTCTGGATGAAAATGATACTAATCTTCGGATATATTTACATCTCTGGATGAAAATGATACTAATCTTCGGATATATTTACATCCTCTGGATGGAAATTATATGGAAATTAGGTACAAAAAAAAAAACGGTTTTTATCGCTAATCGAAAGATATATATCATATTTACTTTTATCAGAAGGAAATTTTGTAGAAAACAATAAAAAAATACAAATATGTACGAAGACATGAGCACATATGTAGATATGCTTTTTTTTTTTGTTATTTAGAAGACAACTGAAAAGAAATAAAAGTCTTGACGATATGAAACTGCCATACAAAATGATTAACCGGGCCACTTTTACAACATAAAACATGAGACAGGCTTTTTCTGAATTATATAACGAATGCTCACTAATAACAGCGAATCACCTCCACATTCATTACCTGTGCAGATAAAGTCAGTAATATCCTACTGAATACCTATGAAAACCATAACTGCAAATACAACAGTAAAATCCCGTATATTAAACTTAATATTTCATTTAGCGGTCGGCTTGTCGGTCTCCCTAAAATAATGGACGAGGCTGATTATTACCCATAATGCCTACCATTATTACAACGGGAGGACCTCGACGAGGTAATTCTTACCGCAACGAGGTAAAATCAATCTCTCTCTCTCTCTCTCTCTCTCGCTTGGAAAGACGTTATACAATAATAAGTGTTTTTGGGGTAAAATTAACGAATGTCGATACAAACTCTCTCTCTCTCTCTCTCTCTCTCTCTCTCTCTCTCTCTCTCTCTCTCTCTGGAAAGACGTTATACTCTCGTGTCGATATGAGATATGAAAGACATCATACAATAATGAGTAAATTTGGGAACTCGATGAATGTCGATAACCGCCCCTCTCTCCTCTCTCTATCTGGGAAACAAGTTATATATATATGTACAATAATAATGAGTGATTTAGGGGTGATATTAATGCGTGTCAATAAAACAAATCACCATACTGGGTCGCCAAACCAGGAAAACAAATGAACGCCATCCCGACATTGCGCAAACCGCTCAGCCATTATTAATTTCCTCACTCCGACAAAAAGTTAAATGGATGTTCACTGCGATTTCTCATTATTGTGGTCTAGCTGCGTCATGCAGTTAGGAAAAAAAAAAAAAAAAAACCTACTCCATCTATGGTACAATCAGCGGATATAAAATATACTCCAATTAACTTTTTTTTTTTTTTTTTTGTTGATTAAGGCTTTTATGCAATAAAAATCTACGGCTATGAAGTCCTCTAAATGAAATACGCTTCGTCAATGATAAAATAGGGATTTATTAAATGGTTAAACCAGGACCACTTTGTCCTGGGTAAAACAAACAAATTATTTACCAGGACCGGTTCAGTTCTATCAGTGACATCAAGTATACTGTTGATTATTTTAACAGCGACATCAAGTACATATTGTTAAATTATTTTAACAGTGATATGAAGTACATATTGTTAATTTTTTTGCATTTCATGGTAAATCCAAACTGACTGCGAAATGTTATGAAGTCACTGAAATTACAAGTCTATAACATATAATTGACTTATAACAGATTAAAAAATTGGCCAATAACAGAAGTTTGCATTTCTGCCATATTAGGTACAACGATAAAAGCAATGCCGTAAATATAAAGAAATCATAATATGACGAAGAATTAACATGCGTGATAGTGTTAGAGTCACAATTGTAATTTAACAGTCCTTCCGCGAGTTTGGGATATATCTGAAACATGATCCAAAATCGTTTGTGAAGAAAATTGTTGGCCTTTATCTCTTGTTTACAAGTGGCCTGTTTAATCATTTTATTTATTTACTTGTTTATTTCTTTTTGTAAATCTTACTACGATAGAAATTGAACAGGGGGAAGGTGCAATGTTAATACGAAAATTAGCTAAATGAAAACATTACCTATGGTGCATTATTATAATGTGACCGGAAATAATATGTAAAAAGGCACAATGATGTATATGAGAAATTGCATTTTTCCAAAATACTAAAAGGTGAAAAAAAAAGGCGGGGGGCGGTTGCTTTCGACCGTTTACACAACGGTCCTCTTCAGAGGTGGCTGAAGAGGACATTGTGCAAACGGTCGAAAGCTCCCCAACAACCCCGCTTTTTAACCCTTTTTTGTATTTTGGAAAATTACAATCGCTCATATATATAATTGTGGCTTTTGATTTAATGAAAACATTATTTCGTACGGCAGAACATGATGACAACACTGAAGTGATAAAAAAACCTTGCTAAAATTAATTTCATGAATCTGTTCAGACTGTCATGAAAATCTCTTCCAACTCCATCTGGCGATTTTTAATAACCTCACGGGGGGAAAACAGAACGATGAAGCCATAATTTACGTGGCTTTTGAGAGAGAGAGAGAGAGAGAGAGAGAGAGAGAGAGAGAGAGAGAGAGAGAGAGAGAGAGAGAGAGAGAGAGAGAGAGAGAGCCATTGCCAAAGTCAAGCTTAACAACAACTTAGAAGACGAAAATATAAATCTGAGTAGATTATCCTTACGTTTACTATTACCAAAAACTTGAAAACCATAAAGCATGGAACTGAGAGAGAGAGAGAGAGAGAGAGAGAGAGAGAGAGAGAGAGAGAGAGAGAGAGAGAGAGAGAGAGTTTATCGAGCGCCAGAAATTTTTTTTTTTTTGTCTACTCACACGTTAATTCCAAGAACTGTGTTTTTCTTTCCTAATTAGTTCGTGAATATGTTTCGCGTTCAACCACAGAGACAGTACCTTCGGGGCGTTCAAAAGCAAATGCTACCCGGTGAAAAAGAACTCGAGAAAGAATGTTTGAAGCTGAAGGCGATTTTTTTTTTTATCTGCCAGTTCCAGACGGTTCCAAAAAATTCCAATCTTAACCCGAGAAAATACCAGATTCCTCCTTGCTCAATTTTCCGAATTTGCATAAATCATCGGATATTAAAAGTCTACCGAATATTTCCAATAGATATATTAATAAAATGACAAAATCTTTCTTCAGAAATGAAGTAATCTCAAAATGAGTTAATTTCAATTTGAAATAAGAATGAATAGCTATAAAATAACACGGAAATGTTGATGAACAAGAACGTGGAATATAAAAGATAAATGTAGTTAGACAAACACTAAGGAGAGAGAGAGAGAGAGAGAGAGAGAGAGAGAGAGAGAGAGAGAGAGAGAGAGAGAGAGAGAGAGAGAGAGCGGCGTTATGCAGCACAATCAGTATCACTCCACACCAAGCCAAGATTCGAACCAGGCTGACGCCGCGAATGTGTACATAAAGCTAATAATAATATTCTCGAAAGCAAAATGAGATCCGGAGACAATCCGCTTTCCCTTTCGTGGATAATCCTCCCTCCTAATAAGCTTGGTCGGCGGGACATTCAAATTACCCTACAGGATTTGACGAGGATTTGCAGGATGGGAGGAGGACAGATCAAAGGGACCCTCAACCTTTTGGGGTGGTCGAGGTTTGCCGCCTTCCGGGTTTCTCTTTTATTGCAATTACCTCGTTGAGATGGAAACAAGGAGACAGAGAGAGAGAGAGAGAGAGAGAGAGAGAGAGAGAGAGAGAGAGAGAGTGAAAGCAGTGAGGTGAAACAGACTAGTTTATCTCACTGAGATTTTAACAGGCAGGAGACTGCTATAATACCAAGGAGGAGGAGGAGGAGGAGGAGGAGGAGGAGGGAGGAGGAGGAGGAGGAGGAGGAGGAGAGAGGAGGAGGAGAGAGAGAGAGAGAGAGAGAGAGAGAGAGAGAGAGAGAGAGAGAGAGGGCAGTACGGAGAGACAGACTAGTTTATCTCACTGAGATTTTACCAGGCAGGAGACTTATAATCAAGGAGGAGGAGGGAGGAGGAGGAGGAGGAGGAGGAGGAGGGAGGAGGAGGAGGAGGAGGAGGGGGAGGGGAGAGAGAGAGAGAGAGAGAGAGAGAGAGAGAGAGAGAGAGAGAGAGAGAGAGAGAGAGAGAGAGAGCTGAGATTTTATCTCACTGAGATTTTACCAGGCAGGAGACTACCAAGGAGGAGAGGAGGAGGAGGAGGAGGAGGAGGAGGGGAGAGAGAGAGAGAGAGAGAGAGAGAGAGAGAGAGAGAGAGAGAGAGAGAGAGAGAGAGAGAGGGAAGGCTAGTTTATCTCACTGAGATTTTTTAGCTCACTGAGAGTGGACGGAGAGACAGACTAGGAGATGGAAACAGGAGGAAACTACTATAAGACCAGAGAGAGAGAGAGAGAGAGAGAGAGAGAGAGAGAGAGAGAGAGAGAGAGGCAATGGTGAGAAACAGGAATGGGTAATCTAAAGATAAAGTGGCAACGAATGAAGGCGAGAATAAAATGCCAAATAAACAAGAAATCACTGACGGTATTTATTTACGCTGATGATAAGCTAATGGTTCCTTTCTCACTGTACTACCGAACGATACACAGAGATATAGAGAAACAATGTAATTGAACACAATGAAATATTAAGCAGCACAGACCTTAATCAACAGATTGATGAGGAGACAGACAGGCGGACTTGATGAAAAATATGTTCAATATTCTGAACATGAGTTTCAGCACTAGAACTCATCCTTTAGACAAGTCACGTCTTTCCACTATGTGCAATTTTCTACTCGCATCTACCTGAACATATAGAATTGAGGCCAGAGGGCAAGCACTGGGACCGATGAGGTCATTCAGAGCTGAAACGGAAATTGACAGTGAAAGGTTTGAAAGGTGCAACAGGAGGAAAACCTCAAAGCAGTTGCACTATGAATCAATTGTTAGGGAAGGTGGATGATCAACATACAGATTTGCAGCCCTTTAGCCTCAGTAGTTTTTGAGATCTGCGGGTGGACGGACAGACAAAGCTGGCACAACAGTTTTCTTGTACAGAAAACTATAAAAATTACGTGCTCTTCCGCAAATTAAATCACGAAAACCAAATATGCTAAACCGCAGTGATATAATTCAATTTACCTTTGCCTGGTTGCAACGGAATTACGCGTTAAGCATACTGCCTCTGGAAATCCTACCAGCATGTCAATAAAAATCAGTGAAATTGAATTAACACACTTAAATGAAAAATAATCAGGAGATAAAAAAAAATATTAGTACGTCTACGTAACGTTTCTAATTACTTTTTTCTGAGCAAACAGAAGATAAAGCTAATTACTGCCACCGAATCAGAAACTTGCTTACGTATTGTAATTGACAGCGATTCCCGAATCATTTATTTGCGCGCAGAGATCTGTTAATGAAAGATAAATATGGAATGGAATGTAGAATTTAAGCCAGATTTCTAGCGCTTGGATCTACGATGACGTCACTCAGCGCTGAAACGGAAACTAGGAGAACCTCGCAGTTGCACTACTGAAACAATCATTAGGAGAAGGTGGATAGCAAGATGGAAGAAAGAGAATATGGATGGAGGTACAGCAAAAAGGAATGAAAGGGGTCGCAGCTAGGGACCATAGGGACGCCTCCAATAAACCTTGAGTAATGTCTGCCTACAGTGCACGGCGTGAGGTGCACTGACGGCACACGGGTCAAGATGAATATCGACTTGTTCGTTCTAAACGTTTTATTAAAGCAATCAGCGACTGCCTCTTTCCCTAATGAGCACAAAGAAATTAAAGAGATGAATCTGTCGTCATTACGATGACGCGCCATACTCGCAGAGATAATTTCCCCCCGGGGTTTACTGAAAGACCTCATTCGCTCATTAGTTCTGATTATGCAAATATCTCGGACAAACATCTCGGGGAGGAATGGAAATTCGGGAGGAAATCTAATGGCCAAATATTATTTTGTGGTTAAGTCAAATTTCGAGGATGAGGGTCAACTTGAATCGAGCGTTTTTGGGAAATAAAGCAATTAAAAATGACTTGGTCTGTGGTTATTCTTGATGTGTTTTTGAATCAACGGTACTCTCTCTCTCTCTCTCTCTCTCTCTCTCTCTCTCTCTCTCTCTCGATTCTTCGCCTCTCGATTCTTCGCCTTACTGATCGATTGTTCTTAAGTTCCTTAGAACTGATTAGGCCTAATGCATGTAAGCCAAATTTTGTGCAATTTCCTCATCAGTAAAATAATATAAAAAAAAAAAAGCAGTTACAAATAAATTTGAGATGAAATATGAATCAAGGTTATTCTTGGGATGTTTTTGAATCAGCCTCTCTCTCTCTCTCTCTCTCTCTCTCTCTCTCTCTCTCTCTCTCTCTCTCTCTGACTTGTGGAACCTGATTAGGCAAGATTCTACATCTTGCTAAGTGATCATCGTTAAGTCCTTTAACATAGAATTCAGTGGTTCTTAACCAGGTCGTGCTCGTACCCCTAGGGGGTGCGAAGCCGGTTCCTAAGGGGTGCGAGGATGACTATGAATAATTAAAGCAAAATGTATTATTATATGTGCATGTTATTTTTTACTGCAAATAATAATAATAATAATAATAATAATAATAATAAAATAATAATAATAATAAATTATTATTATTATTATTATTATTATTATTATTATTATTATTATTATTATTATTATTTCAGCAATTTAGGGGGTGCGCGAACTGACTACTGATTTGAAAGGGGTGTATGCACTGAAATCCGTTAAGAACCACCGATATAGATCAATGCACGTCTGCCAAATTTTTTGCAATTTCCATAACAATTAATAAAAAAAATCTAATACAAAATTAAAACAAAAGAGGACCAGTTAACAGAACATTGCAGAGAAGCAACGAAAAGAACGTGTCTGAGACCAGCCAGAAATTTACGACGGAGGAATCCGAGTCTTCCTCCATATTTTGCGATCCACCGAATATATGCATAAATGCACCTGCTGTTGGATAATGGTCTTTACGTGGAATCCTGATATATTGTCGCGGTTCTGACAAGGGGGAAAAAGTCGGTTCTAATATTTATACTCATTCTCACAGAATGCACGAAATTTATTTGTGATAAATAAAATCCGTCTGAGATTTATTTATTCTTTTTTTTTTTTAAAGGCTGAATCATATTTTGGATGAGGTACAAATTGCAAATGCAAGATAAAGTCTGAAAATACAGATGACAAATGAAATTTATTATATTTTTTTTTTGGGAAGGGTACAATTTACAAAGGGGAAGGAACTAATGAGGTCTATAAATTTTTTTATTTTTACAATTTACAAATTCGAAATGAAACGTCTGAAAATAAAGAACCAATCTGAGATTTATTAATTTTGTTTATTTTTGGAAAAAGGTTGAACCATATTTTGGACGAGGTACAAATTACAAATTCGAAATGAAACGTCTGAAAATACAGAACCAATCTGAGATTTATTTTTTTCTATTTTTGAAAAAAAGCTGAATCATATTTTGGACGAGGTACAAATTTACAAACGCAAGATTAAACGTCTTAAAAAAACACAGAAGGCTCGAAAGCAAGCATTTTAAAAACAGGAATAATAAAAAAAAATTCCCAAACACCAGTCTTTGAGTCTGCGATGTGAAGGACATTATTTTCAAGAGCACCACCAGGCAACTCCGAATGCTCAGATACCTTTAAGCCTGACGCGAATTCGTACACTGGAAAGTGTATTTTTTTATGGGGATTGAAAAGTGTCTCGTGGGTGGCGGGGGTGGGGGGGCGGAGGATAAATGGTAGTAGCCATTACGAGATTATTTCCAACAGATACAGGGACACTCGCTTGCTAATTCTTTTCGTCACTGCAAGAATGACTTGTATTCAGAATGTGGGAAAGTTGACGATTTAAGATATAGGTTATAAATACTTGGCTTCTATTTGAAGAAACTAAAAAAAAAAAACGAAATAACTTAATATGGTAAAAAAAACTGCAATGCATAAGCATGCACTAATGTTTGTCAAAAATCGTTCACTCATATATATATATATATATATATATATATATATATATATATATATATATATATATATATATATATATATATATATATATATATATATATATACATACATATGTATATAAAGAGCTGTATATATGTATATGTATATATGTATATATATATATATATATATATATATATATATATATATATATATATATATATATATACTGTATATATACACATATATATATATATAAAATAGCTGTATATATATATATATATATATATATATATATATATATATATATATATATTTGTAAATATGTATTATATAGATAGTTATATATTTCTGCAGAAAGAAATAGGTTGCTGTAAAACTCTAGAATATACATACATGTATTTTTATTATATATATAGATATACATTTTACCAGAAAGCAATAAGTTTCTGGAAAACTTGAGAAATAATTTCTTGCTTTCGTTACCCTCTAGTAAAATTCCTGCAACAAAAATTGTTTGGGCAGAGATTGGAGGAAAGGCTTTAGTGAAACCGAACAAGTACAAAAATGTGTAATGCTGAACAGGGGATATTTCTCTCCGTTTTACTCTAGTCCCTCCAATTCTCTCCACCGATAGTTGCTTCCATTTATACTCGTCTTGGAATTTGTGTGTTTTAACGGTTTATTTTTATTTAGTAACTTTTTTTCTCTGTTTTATTCCTCGATGTTGTTAATCTGAATCTTTCATGACTCCTGTTATGACGTACGTATTGATATCCGAAGCTGTTGTACTGAACAGTTCCTTTAGTAGAATCGTTATCAAGAAAATAACCTCCTATTCCCTCCCTCCCTAATCGCGCATGCGCGAGAAAATCTCCCGCTAAAAATAACTTTTCCTTCCCACATCTGTCAGGAGACCCTTCTTAATAATACTCTTGCAACCTTAATTGCCAACAGCGTCGCTGCATTGCGTTCTCGTCTCCTCTCGTCTCGGCTTCCAACGTTAAAACGAGGCGTTCCGTTCCTACTTTTAAAAAGGAGGGATGAAAAAAAAAATGTGCAACTGTTCTTGCGGTTAAAAAATGCGGAGCGCATTTTACGAAAAGGCTTAATAATGACCTCCTTTGCATGCTACTCCAGTAGCGTTATAAACCTTATGCCCGCCGCTTCTCTTTTTGAGTTTAAGCATCGTCATTTCTCACGATGATTATGCGAAGTTCAGGGACGAATGGAACGCGCTCGGCTGCTCTGCTGGAAGTCTTTGGCAACTGCGCTTCGGGACGATGAGCGCAATTATCGTTCATAACGTTACATGATTTAAGATGACGCTTTACATTTTTTTTTATTGGATAACGATTTTAGTCATTTAGATCATTATCGGTTTTATTATTCATAAGAGGTTGTCTTAGTACGTGACAAGCCGCATGTGCAATTATCTTGCATAAAAGTTTTCCACAGGCCGGAATGTGCAAACGGGACAAAGCATAACGAACAGTGAGGAAAAAAAAGCTGATAAATCTAATTGCGGACAACAATTCGATATGTATATTACCGCCAAGACATATGGATAAACAAAAACACTAAACGGTCTGGCGAGGAAAAAGAGGTTTCGTTACAAGGAAATACTGAGGTACACGTATATGACAGCAAAATTCAAGCAATTTCTGTTCAAATATGTATAACGTAATGCGCCAATTTTCTTGCGCACATTACTGACAAACTCCAGTGTACAAAGAACGTTTTCATTTCTGAAAAAATGGTCCTCAAACCCTTCAAACATTCCAGCTTTCAAAAATTGCAATGAAGGAAGCTTAGCGGGAGGTGCTAAGTAGCCCTAGCAATTCAGACAACGCCACAGGTCCCCACTGATTGACGTGAAAAGGCGTGCTTGAGACAGAGTAGGGTATGTCAACTACAGAATTATAAAGACTGGGCATTGGCGGAATTAGAAATACGTTCAACTGACAATGTTCCCAAACAGAGACAAGCACCAAAGAGTTAATGGGAGGGTTTTTATGCTGATAAACTGTTAGACTCTATAATGAAGATAAAACATTTTTGTCGAGTGTTAACCAATGGGGGCCTTTCTACCATCATTAATGAAAAAATTATATAATTTATATAGATTCTAATATTTCCATTAAATAAATAGTTCCAGATCTGAAACACTCATAGGCAAACAAGATTAACTCACTCACTCTCTCTCTCTCTCTCTCTCTCTCTCCAGATCTGAAATATTAATAGGCAAACAAGTTTCTCTCTCTCCTCTCTCTCAAGATCTGAAACAATAATAGGAAAATAAGTATCTCTGTCCCTGTCTCTCTCTCTTCAGATCTGAAACGGTCATATGCAAATAAGTCTCTCTCTCTCTCTCTCTCTCTCTCTCTCTCTCTCTCTCTCTCTCTCTCTCCAGATCTGAAACAGTAATAGGCAAACCAAGTCTCTCTCTCTCTCTCTCTCTCTCTCTCTCTCTCTCTCTCTCTCTCTCTCTCTCTCTCTCTCTCCAGATCTGAAAGAGTAATAGGTAAATAAGTCTCTCTCTCTCTCTCTCTCTCTCTCTCTCTCTCTCCCAGCAATTCCAAAGTCGTCCCCCAGCGCCACAAGACGCAGCGACCGACCACCACCCACATAACAAAACAGCGAGCGAACGCCCCAATCCCGTAGGATTCCTCCCCATCTGAATATAAATTGAGATATCCGTCAACAGCCGAGATTACGCCTTTCGCAAATTAACAGCCCAAAGCGCCCAGAGCTCGAGCGCCGAGCGCAAATAACCCAATCTGAACACTCGATTGCTCGCGAAATGAAATTCCAAATATTGGTAAGCATCCAATGAGGCGGGGTGAAAAATAAAGTGATGAATGAGCTTCCCGACCTTTCTTGAGAGCGTTTGATTTAGACCGAGCCTGGCCTCTCTCTCTCTCTCTCTCTCTCTCTCGTTTTAATTGGCGATGCGAAGAAAGCTGAAGGGAGATGTGTTGACACTCTCTCTCTCTCTCTCTCTCTCTCTCTCTCTCTCTCTCTTCCGCTTTCGCGTTTAATGCCGGAGCTGTTATCGCTGGGTTGTTTATGATGAGCCTAAGGAGTTTCACAGTGCGTTTGATTTTCTTTCTTCGAAGAGCAGACTGATTTTGTTAGCAATGCTTACTTAAAGAAACACGCAAAAAGGTATGAGTCTAGAACGTAAGGGAAAACATTGTACGCGTCAGTTCCAAGATTTCACGAGAGGTAAATAAAAACACAGATGTCTCACGTACAATCCTTAAGAGAATAATAACAGATCACTCTCATTACAAAACGTGATGAACATAGTAGTTACAGGAATCATTTGCCCAATGGAAAAACTCGGCTGTAGACGCATAGCCTTTGATAGGCCACCTTATTTAATTTGTTCTTGCTTTAAGGAAGTACTGTATAATAAACAAGATAATGATTTTCAAGTAATTAACAGATCCATAAGATATCTTTCTTACTGTGTCTGTACATATCACATTTAATACTATCAACAAATGCGCCACTTTCAGCCGAGACTGAATAAAAAATGAAACAAATAACTACATTAATAAAAAACTAAATAAACTAATAAAAACAATTAAATAAAATATCAATAAACACCTTCATATATACATATATATATATGAATATGTATATTTTACCATATACCTGAATCCCTCTTACAAGCGGGCACAATGTGTGTGTGTGTTTGTGTGTGTGTAATAGGTCTATATGACGAGATGTTTTTCTGTGAACTTTTTTTTAACACCTTAAAAACTTACTGATAGTAACTCATTCGTTTGAGGTCACTTTAAACAGCCTTGACTGAAGGTACTAACGTCATGCACTAGACTGAACAATTCCCAAAATAAGTTTACCTCCCTTAATCGAAATATCGGAATATGAAATTTAGGCCAAAGGCCGATCGCTGGGACCAAGACGGCACCCAGCGAAGAAAATAATGTTGAAACAATTGTTAGGAGATGGTGGAAAAAGTGAGATGGAAGAAAGATAATATGAACAGAGGCACAGTAAAAGGAATGAAAGGGGATGCAGCTAAGGGCCGAAGGGACGCTGCAAAGAACATTCAGTAATGATAGCACTACCTCATTAATGCCTTCCGTTATCAATCACATATCCTTTCTTAACCTATTCATATCAAACACACAGGACCCTATAGTTAAGACGAGATTCCTATCTAAAAATAGACCCGAGCATTCATCTGCCTTGGAATTCCATTCCCAAATGGATTCCCCAAAAGACCTTCCGGAACATTGGTCAGGAACCAGCGTCGTCTCTGGATTAAGTGCGCGATTCCTCCCTGCTCCGCTGGCTCCATTCTTCCCGCTATTTAATGCAATTTCGTTCGCTTTGAATCACCGCCCCTCCCCCCCCCAACCCCTGGGGCAAGACCCAATCCTTCCCCAGTTGATATCAGGTTTCATTTATTTGTTCATTATTTACCGTCACTTCGATCTCTGCCGTAGCGTCTTCTTCATCGTCCAGTAACAGAGACAAGGAATTCGAGTTGAGTTGAGTCGAATATTGGATTTAGGCCAAAGGCCAAGCACTGGGCCTACGAGGTCATTCAGCGCTGATACGTTAATTGACAGCAAAAGGTTTGAAAGGTGTAACAGGAGGAAAACCTCGCAGTTGCACTATGAATCAATTTTCAGGAGAGGGTGGAAAGTAAGACGGAAGAAAGATAATATGAACGGAGGTACAGTAAAAGGAACGAAAGGGGCACTAATCCCCTACGGAAGACTAGGGATTCGAAAGCTGTCATTCATTGTCTAATCCTAACTTCGCTTGATGTTCAATTCACACTGATACTCGCGTTTCGTCTTTATTTGAACACCAACTAAGCAGATAATATGGTCTATTTATATACAATGGTTTCATATTTTATTCTCGTTAAAGCTTAACGATTTCACCCAAGAAGTAACATTAAAATATTTGATTCAGAAAAAATATGACAATATATCTTTTGCTTGGGCTTTTTCTTGTCTTATAGCCACACGGAGGACCGGACAATTCGTACGCATGTACACAGTTATTCCCAAATTACTTAACTTTGAATAGGAGCCAAATTGCTCAACTACGTAGGATGGACGGTGAAAGTTTTGCAAAGCATTTTATTTCGTAAACGGGTCGTCGTGCGGAGAGAGAGAGAGAGAGAGAGAGAGAGAGAGAGAGAGAGAGAGAGAGAGAGAGAGAGAGAGAGAGAGACTAGCTTTTTATCTATCGTGTACATTCACCTATTTCTGGCGAGCGGGGCTTTCCATTCCAAATAATTTCTCAACGTCTGCAAACGCAACGCCAGTTATCCGTTTCAGTAAGTCAATTACCTCAAAAACATAATTCCTTCTTCGTATAACGGATAATCGTATTTTCCACTATGTCTAATACCTCTCCTATACATACAGCACACGCCTCTTCCTTCATTTATCGGTAAAATTATTTTATAAACTTGCAGATAAAACGGATTTTAGTTAGCCACGTATAAAACAATTATTGATTTGCAAGAAAAATAGTTTTCAACACCACGCAACCTACAATACATGCATAAAATGGAAGACGACATTTCGAATAACTAAAAAAACAAAAGACCTTACAAAAAATGGTGATCAGAAAGACCGGATTGGTTGGGGGAAAGCATGAGCCGTTGGAAACAAAGCAACCTGCATTAACTGTATCTGACATATTTTAGTAACTATGCTTACAACCATTTACGTTTTCCATAAAGCCCTAAGAATTTAAAGAAAAAATGAAATTTAATAAAACCACTAAAATATAAATAGCTAATTCATGGAATCATGACTTTGGCAGAGAAAAGTTCCACTAAAAATCAGGGCGAATAGCATTATTCCACTTCTACCCTATTAAATCTGGCTAATGACGCCATGACTTTCGTAATAATCTATGCATTTACCTTTACAAAAGCTGATGGCGAGGTCAGTGTCCACTTCCTTGATCACAGCGACTTGTTGCCATTCAAGGACTGATGTCCTAGACTGATGTCCTCTCACATTACTTGGACGAGCTTAGGGCAAATTAGGCCGATACTTGAATACCTCGCCTCACGTCACCAGCGAACACTAGAACAATAAAAGTGCATATTAAGTCTGGTATTATTGCAGCCGGTTTCTGACTACTAAATGCTTAGAAGTAAGGGGATTTTGCAAAAACAAAAGTGTAAATATAAAAAGGGCATTAAAATACGTTAACGGACCAATGGTAGTTTAACTAGGAGGTACATAGGCCTATCTAGCGCTGTAATGTTAGTGGTTCTTACTATTAAATGTAATTGTTTAGCCAGAAATAGCATTCTTCTGCCACGCCATAAGATAAACGATGACAGTATACCACTGACAAGGATACACTGAAATTCATAATTCCGTTATTAAAATATTTCTGAGGTGACTATTCCTATCACCCTCCATGCAAGGCACTTTTCAATTCAGAACGCAGATAAATATATCAAAATATATCATCCATAATGAAACTGATACATGTAAAAATATATCATCCACAATGAAACAAACTTTGTTAAAACTGATATTCAACATTTTTATTAGAACATGATCTGTCACACTGGTAACTATTCTATTTTATTTTTTTTAACACCCTTAATTGCGCTAGCATTTATTAGGAATCATGCGGATGGGAAATATGTTAAAAGTATATGCCTACCTAATTTTCGTATCGGAATAGCCATGATCCATTTATCCAAAGAGGGGAATATGTGTTTACTAAATTTATCCACACACACACACACACACGCATGTACACAAGCTTAAATCTAATACCCCTTGGGGAGCATGGTATTCCCAAGGTACGGTGAATTCAATATCAAATATTTGTGAGCATAAAAAACCCTGCGTGTTCAAGTGACAAAAATTCATAACTACCAAAGAGTTATACTTAATTACCAATCCGCTATTATGTTGGAGACACAGTGGTAGGCGGTTGTACAGCAGAGTCAATATCTATTCAATCTGTACCAGCCCCGGGTTTTTTGCCATGCCCCTAGGTTGGGTTAGGTTAAGGATAGGTTAGGTTAGTTAGGTTGGGTTAGGTTAGGCGTTAGGTTAAATCAATTCTCAAGACATACTGTGGGTGTGGGCAAACATAACGAGATTATTTTCAAGAAACTTCTATGGTTAATTTTTAAGGCATGGCGTCCCACTTTTTTCACGGAAAGGTCCCTAATCAAAGTCAATGTCTATCGTTGTTTCTAAATCAGGCCATGGTTTAAATCCTGGCCAGCAAAGATGTGTTTTTGCTTCCGTGCTGCAAGTTTGACCTATGCATTCCATATATATATTTCACGATTTTATCTCAGTTGAGAAAGTTTTTTTTTTTTAATTCATGGAATTTGGATGCTTGGAGCTATACATAAACAACAGAGAAATGAATCTTGCCTCCAAAAGAATTCCCCGATGCTGATCGATGAGTGAAACGTCTGCCTGTTATAATAAGCCATTATCATGGTATTACAAGTGCATTATTCAAGTTAGTTTGGGGGAAAATCTCGGACAAAGTTATATTTACCTGATGCCAGACCGATTTCTTAAAGCAAATTCTCAAGTTTCCAGTGTCATTATTTAAAATATTAACATAAATTACTATATGTGAGTCATGTATTCTTGACACGAAGTTTATTTTGACAATCTTTTCTGTTTCTCTCGTGTGCATAAACTTTCCAAACTGGCTCTACAATGTGAAAGTAACATGAATTTTCTGATTAAAATGCTAGGAAGAATGCAAGACATTTAATGGAAAATTCACGCTTGATGTCCAGGCAAATGTCCGTGCGTCATGTAATATAAGTTTGTTGTTGTTAAGCTCTTGCTTATTCAGTAGCCAGTAAAAAATTACGCCACCACACTACTCTGCCCTAAAATGGAAAACTGCAGTATCTGCAAAATTTTCGAAATTGAGATATGCCACCTTTTGGGCTCAAGAAACACTAATACACAAGTTACTGCAGTTTCAGAATGATTCTTCAATGCTTTATTTAGGGGTCCCATTTGCAGCATCTGCAAAATCAGTAGTAAGGCAAGGAAAAACTGCTGTATCTACCATTTTTCTCAGTTTTGTATTTTTGCAAATACTGCAGTCTTCCATTTTAGGGCAGTATTAACATGCACCATACTCATTCTTCAAGTATATACCCGTCTTTCTAACCTGACTACGTACAGTATAACAGTGAAAGGTTGGGTCGATCCTCACACAAAGCTTCACCATGGAAGCCAGAAAACGCCACTATGTTAAAAGGCAATGGCAATTCGATAAAATAAGCTATAAACAATTATCTGGCACAGTGAACTTACCGAAATTCTTCAGTCAAGGTGTCCTAAAGCTTCTCACTAGAAGTCACGTTCGAGCCACATACAAGTTGGTCGTTATCGATGTACGATTGTTTAATATCTACTCCAGGCTTCTGTGATTTGAGTAATGTCATCAGCTGCTCCGTCATGATTGAATGCAGGCTAATGATATCAGCTGCGGCAATGGAAACATGAGAAGCTTGATGTCCTTAACAGAGCCTAACACCGGCAGAGGAACCCTACACCACACGAAAGAATAAGACTGTGGCGGTATATGATAACTTACAGGAATACACTTCTTGCCTTGGTTCCCCGAGGTGTTGGAGGTGATTGCTAGTACCAACCTATCTCAGCCCTGCGAACAGCTATCCGCATTTTGCTGACGAATAAAACGCATGTATCCCGTTCTGAAAACACGTGCCCTAATATGTATAATAATTGTCACCTGTCTTCCCAGAAACCACAACTTTTATAATAAAATTCCGTAGGCGTAAACATCCGATCATTGCCTAAACCGTTTTCTACGATAGTGATGGTACTGTTACGGTGTTACCAATTCACGTCGGCTTAGTACCACCAACCAATCTACAGCCTGGAACCTTCCATTCCCACCAGTTCTCTGTACTTTGCTACTGATAGGCCCACCTATTAGTTTTTAGATGTTTCATGGCATACCATTTCCATACAGAATAATCAATTAGTCGATCAAGAAGGTAAAACAAGGTTTTGGAGTAATCTCTGAACATATCCTAAGTCTTGTGAAAGCGTGGCAATAATTGAACTATTCTAAACAACAACTCTTGTTTTCGATGTCTGAATTATGCTCTGAATCTTTATTTTTGCGTATTATTAGAGCCCACATGATGAAGTGTTGCCACTCCTGATTGTTTTCTGCTCACATAATAATATTTATCTCGAGGATAAGTGGCACTGAAGCTAGTTTATAATTAACGAAAGC
Organism: Macrobrachium rosenbergii; assembly: GCF_040412425.1. Lineage (NCBI taxonomy): Eukaryota > Metazoa > Arthropoda > Malacostraca > Decapoda > Palaemonidae > Macrobrachium > Macrobrachium rosenbergii. The sequence goes on along the minus strand of NC_089762.1, from coordinate 46,890,930 downwards.
ATGTGAAAGAGTTAGCTTTGGTGGTGGTCTGTCCATATTTTACATTTATCTTCACATAAATGCACATGCATATATATATACATTATATATATATATATATATATATATATATATATATATATATATATATATATATATATATATATATATATATATATATATATATATATATATATATATATATATATATATATATATATATATATATATAATTTATATATATATATATATGTATATATATATAAACTACTGTATAAATAAATGGATATATAAGAACAGTTATAGGTTTACACACCTCATGAATTCTTGGATATATATATAATCTGGAAAACAATATTCCAGACCAAGAAGTGGAAATAAACAATAGCTGTATAAATAAAAGGACAGAAGAATAAGGTTTCCATGACTCTTGCTTATCTTTTTATTTAACAAAGCAAGCGCAAGATTCCATGACTCTGTCATACCACCGTAGTGGTTTAAGAGTTATATATGCCAACAACTAAAAAAAAAAAAATCTTCCATCCTCTTCTTAGAGCATGAATAAATTATAACAGTAAAAATGTAGAAGAACATTATTTCTAAGACATTTTCTCCCGTACGCAAATTGGGGCAGAAAGCACTTTTCTTTTTCCTCAAGTATTACTGCCCGCTTTTAAAAATACTTTACCATTGTTCTTGTTTAGAAGTAATTCCTTGTGTGGTTGCGAATGTTTTTTTTTTTTTTTATAAAGTTTTCGTATCCTTTGTTGCAAAGCAGTCTTTGTTTTTGAAGCCGCAGTTTTATGGGTCTATGCTCCATTTTGTGCAGTTGCTTGCTTCAAGAATATGATTCGCACTGCGTGTTTCTATTGTTCGTTGACCCCAGAGGCAGAGTCAGTGCACTCTTAATTTTGCCGAGTTATCCTGCTTCTTTTATCAAGCAACGTACCCGCAAATTACGTGAGTTTCTCGTCAGTCAGTCAGTCTCTCTCTCTCTCTCTCTCTCTCTCTCTCTCTCTCTCTCTCTCTCTCTCTCTCTCTCTCAATTGAGCCAATTCATCATTCTCCTCATATGTGCATTGCCCTCTCTTGACACGAAACATTAACAAAAAAAAAAAAAAAACTTCGTACAAAAGTCAGTAACGCTAATATTCCCTTTCACATAAAACCATCAAGTTTGAATGAGTATTCTCTCTTTACCAAGATTTTTTCTCGACTTAGTATCACTATGCGGACATATTTCCCTTAGGGCATAAAGGGGGAAAAAATGGGAGCGGAATTATACCCTTCCAACATTTTTTCTTATTTTTTTTTTTATTCGCTGATGAGGCTTATATAAGGAAATTTTGGTGCAACGCAAGTTCAATGAACTCTGTCTTGCAAGTTTGCAATTGGAATATTGGCTTCAGAAACTGTTACTTGAGGCCCAATTAAGGCGTTCAGATGAGGAATGGAAATAACATTTACTAATAAGATTAAAGGGAAATTCAATGCGTTCTTCAGAAAATTACACAAGTTTTGCACCAAACTTTGAATTTAAACTGTATATACCGCAGAATAATGTTCAGTTACATATAAATCCCACCTTTTCAATAACTGAGGTTTAAAATGCTAGTCAAATTTCATATGATTTCCGCAAATCAGAAGTAACATTTAACACACCTGGACGGAACTAAGAGAGAGAGAGAGAGAGAGAGAGAGAGAGAGAGAGAGAGTAAAAGGTAAGGAAAGATAACCACTCTGACTTTAGCTGTTATCAAACCACTGGTTCAGTTAATGTCAATTTATTTTCCGTAAAAATAAAGCACCAAATATAATGATAAACACTTTATACCTCTCGAAAGGGTATCAACAATCATCTGTGGGGGTCGTGGAAACAAACTGAACACCAACGATCTGTAAGACTAAGCAACAAAGTTATGAATTTTTAGTTTTCTGTAAAAGAAAACTATTGTACCGGTTTTGTTTGTCCGCCCGCACTTTATTCTGTCCGCACTTTTTTCTGTCCCCAATATCTTAAAAACTACTGAGGCCAGATGGTTGCAAATTGGTATGTTGATCATCCACCCTCCAATCATCAAACATACCAAATTGCAGCCCTCTAGCCACAGCAGTTTTAATTTTATTTAAGGTTAAAGTTAGCCATAATCGTGTTTCTGGCAACGATATAGGAGAGGCCACCAGGTTAAAGTTTCATGGGCCGCGGCTCATACAGCACTATACCGAGACCACCGAAAGGTAGATCTATTTTCGGTGGCCTTGATTATACGCTGTAGCGGCTGTACAGAAAACTCGATTGCGCCGGGGAAACTTCGGCGCATTTTTTAACTTGTTTTATCATGTAAATAATACCAAGAAGAGCCACACTGTGATGCTTCGTAGAATACTTATATAAGGAAGTAAGCAAGATTCTTCTCAAGAATGTGATACCAGAAGCTACTTTTATTTAGACGAAGAATAACACGAATATATCATAAGTACTGATGAGATATTCCTGGAATCTATCTTGATTGGAAATTACTACTACTTATCTCTGAGGCTTAACCGGCAGTTGAATAGGCCTTGCATTCCTTAACTGCTTGTCTTTTGTAAATTAACTCCTGCATATGGAATATAGAAGGAATATACAATTTAGACTAATGTCCAAACGCTGGGATATTTGAGGTCATTCATCGCTGAAAGTGAATTGACAGTAAGGAGGTTTGCACTGTGAAACAGTTGTTAGAGAGGGTGGAAAGTCAGGATGGAAGAAAGAGAATATGGACGGAGGTACAGAAAAAGGAATGAAAGAGGTTGCAGCTAGGGGTCGAGGAACGCTGCGCAGAACCTTAAGTAATGCCTACAGTGCACCACTTGAGGTGTACTGAAGGCGCTACCCCGCTACGGGAACTCCTGCATGTGAACGCTTCGTACGTATCTTCAAAACAATTACTGAATGAATTAGGATGGAAATGGTATCCAAAAACCAAATAATTCTCTTCTGATTAAGTGACTTAATTCCAAAATGAGGGATAATTATAGTTTCAACTAATGATGGCGAAACACAGCAAAAGTAATGATGGGGTCTTGCTAATTAGGAATCGTTAGTATTACGGGCATCTGTTAAAGGTTTTATTTAATTCAAAAGCTCTTTTCCAATTTGCAATATGTTGTTTTCTTTTTTTTTTTTTCAAAATTAATTAAGCAGTTCTTCCGGTACTCGGAAACAGGTAATTTATATACTGAACCCCAAAAACTTTATCTGTTTGTCTTTGTTCAAGGCGCTGATTTAAAATTTAAACTGCACTATGAATTTAAATCCGACAAGAGCAGTGAAATGATTTAAAAGCGGTCATTTCCAACAAATAGAATAAGCTTACAATGGTATTTGGGGAGTTTACGAAACAGATCATCTGCCTGAAAGTGCATTTTATCTTGCAATATGTATTGATAACTATAGAGTTATAAGATAATCATATTATCTTGCATAATACATAATCATTCTCCATAATAGATATCTGCTCAATAGATCTATGAATATCAGATACATGTATGATGATGTGAATGTATACCATCTCATCACATTTAACTAGATGAATATTCAAGTTATCAAAAGAGAGATGGAAACGGTTTTTCCCTTAGAGAGAGAGAGAGAGAGAGAGAGAGAGAGAGAGAGAGAGAGAGAGAAAGAATCACTGACATTTGTGCCTAGGTATATAAACGAGAGACATATTCCTTATGTACGGGTGAATTCTCGCCTGCCATCTCTGGATTTGAGGGGACATCTGAATACAGATCTCTAAATGTGGAAAGGTTCAGTGCCAGTAACGCGTTAGATAAACAGAGTATATAAACGCCTACAGGTTTTGGATTCGGTACGAAAATAAAATGCAACCTCTCAGTTATATATATATATATATATATATATATATATATATATATATATATATATATATATATATATATATATATATATATATATATATATACAATCGCTCATATACATTATTGTGGCTTTTTACTTATTATTCAGATTGCTCAAAATAACCCTAAATATCATGGATTTTATTTAACTGATGTAAATGCCTATTCGTCATCCTATTTACTAAAGCATCACACTGGCCTTCACGAACAATTTGAATGATTTCGGCGATATACCTTTCTGCCTCTACCCCGACAAGGGCTGAATGTAAGGCAGTTAGCCAAATCAACATTCCGGTGTAAATCCTCTTTCCTATATCTACTATTGTGGCACTACCGTGTCACTCTAATGTAAAGTTGATAGAGACATTCCCTCTTCCTCTCCCTAGCGGCCTCTGAACACAAGCCAGGTCAAAGGTTTCCGATTTACCGTGAAAATCACAAATTCTTGGAATACTCTGAACACAGACTTCGGTTTTCCACTTTTTCCAAGCTTTGTAGCTCAACACGAACTTCTGTTTTCAACTTCTTCCAAGCTTTAGAGCTCAACCCTGCTTCGTTTATCTCTGATTCCTGCAAACCGACATTCGTTTATTTTCTTGATTTTTTTGCCATACAGGCCCCTAAAAAATAAAAGCGCCTTCTTTATAATGTATACTTGTGTTTTGCTGAGAAACTGCTAATTTAAATATGTAATTTCATCGCTTCTAACTGTCAAATACTATTTAATTATCACTAAAGGTATGTAAACACTATCTGGCGTGATTATTTGCTTTGAAAAGATGACTGCCTGTATTTGACAAACATGAAATACTTTTACGATTTTATCACTGAACGTATAAATAGCCTTTGAAACCTCCGGAATATCAGACGAATAAGCTACCTCGAAGAGCCTGGTTATGTGGAAATAAATACAAGGAAACCTGAGAAGGAATGCTCTGGAAAAATATAGGCACAATCGAAACTCTCTCACTCTCTCTCTCTCTCTGTCCGCCTATTCGTCTGTCTCTAAGCATAACCGAAACCCTCTCTCTCTCTCTCTCTCTCTCTCTCTCTCTCTCTATTCTTCTGTCTACACTTCAGCCCCCTCTTCTCTCTATGCAACACCTCGCCCAAATTTCGGAGGCCATTTCTCAAGTTAAAATTTCACGAGGGAGTTTTAGCTTTCTCTGGTCCTATTAACGAGGACTGAAGCGCTGAAAACTCATTTCCACTACCTGGACGAAAAGCAGTGCAAAAGTACAAAGGGTTTAATTGGTCTTTTTCATTCTGTGAAAAGGAGTTTCTTTTTTTCAAGTTTATCTTTTATATTCTCTGGTTTTTTAAGGGGGGGGGATTGCAGAAAACATGTTACGAGAGGAAAGATAAATATCGTAGGGCTGGAAATGATTGTTCATAATGGGTTTATACAACTCAGATTTTGTCTACGGGTCAGTGTGCGGTTCGATGTTATTGTTATTATTATTATTATTATTATTATTATTATTATTATTATTATTATTATTATTATTATTATTATTAAGGCTGAAATAATTGTTCATATTGTTCATGATGGGTTTATACAACTCATTTTTTTTCTACCGGTGTGCGTTTCCATATTATTATTATTATTATTATTATTATTATTATTATTATTATTATTATTATTATTATTATTATTATTATTATTATTATTATTGTTTTCATAAGGCTGAAATAATTGTTCATAATGGGTTTATACAACTAAGATTTTATCTACGGGTCAGTGTGCGTTTCCATGTTGTTTTTATATTATTATTATTATTATTATTATTATTATTATTATTATTATTATTATTATTATTATTATTATTATTATTATTATAAGTCGTAAGGCTGAAAAAATTGTTCATAATGGGTTTATACAACTCAGATTTTGTCTAGTTGGAAAAGCAGAATGTTACAAGTCAAGCTGCAACCGTAGTTGGAAAAGCAGAATGTTGCAATCGAAGTACGGACAAGGAAATGAGGAAGTAAAGAATAAACGATATGCCACATTTTCTCTATAAAGTCTATGTTCTCATTCACCATTGCATAAAAAAATATCCTGCATACAAATCTGTTTGAAATTTTAATTCTGAATTTCTTATCATATATCTTACGACCCAAGACCTACCACTGTTACTCCAACAACACGCTGCAGACTCCTTGTACATTATGTGCTTATGATAAAATTCCATTATATTCTAAAACAATATTGTTTTGGCACAGTCAGTTCAGTCTACAGAACAAAGAAATAAATTTTCGAATATTTATAATTTGCAGTATTTTGTGACTTCTTAACATCCCTGTTTAATATTAGTAAATTATCAACGATAATATAGTAAGTTAACAAGAAAAAAAACACTAAAAGTAGGAAAACAACTCCTAGACTGCAACCTACATCATTTCGTTAATCGTGACTTGAAAAAAACAAAACCTTACTAAATTAATATCAATTATGAAAGCATCACAATCAAATTGTCTATCCCCTAGCCACGCAGGAAATAATTACGATTGCACTGATAAATAATTATATTAATTATAAAATAAACTGTACTCACAACATAACTTGCATTCAAAGAACAAAGAGTTGAGTTAAGTTGAGTTGAATATAAAATTTAGGCCAAGCACTGGGACCAATGAGGTCATTCAGCGCTGAAACCGAAATCGAAAGTAAAAGTTTGAAAGGTGTAACAGGAGGAAAACCTCGCAGTTGCACTATGAATCACCTGTTAGAAGAGGGTGGAAAGTAGGATGGAAGAAAGAATATGAAAGGAGGTACAGTAAAAGGAACGAAAGGGGTTGCAGCTAGGGGCCGAAGGCACGCTGCAAAGAACCTTAAGTAATGCCTACAATGCCCCGCACGAGGTGCAATGACGGCACTACCCCCCTACGGGGAAGAACAGAGAGAGTTGAAAACTTGGTTACAGAGCTTCAACGCAATGTATACAATTGTCAGAAACATTTCCTTCCTTGTGAGTTTTTTTCCGCGTCCGCAAAAAAAAAAAAAAAATCTTGGTTAACACACGTGTCAGGGGAATTTTCTTTTTTTTTTTTTTTTTTTGTCAGTCCGGGGGGCGGGTGTTATTTTTTTTTTACTGTTTCTATTCCTTTTGTCCTTCGTGCTTTGTGTTCAACAACGCTTTGTATTTTCATTTTGGAAATTTTCTTTGGGAGGGCGAAAGATTGATAAAATAGAATATGTGATTTAGTTTTAGGTGGTAGGAATGACAAATATTATTCCATTTATAAACAGTGTACAATCAACTGCCTATAATTAGTTTCTACATAATTTTTTTGGCTGAATCTGTGATTTACTTTTAGATGGTAAGAATAAAAATTATCATTCCATTTATGAACAATGCGCTATCAACCGCCCTTAATCAATTTCTACCTAAACTTTTCGGTTGAATCTGTAACCTACTTTTAGGTGGCAGGTAGGAATAACAAATATCATTCCATTAATAAACAATATTCTATCAACTGCCTTTTTTCATTTCTACTTAAATGTATGAGTTACTTCTTAAACACGGGAAACCCACATACAAAAATATTTTTGCCCTAAAGTTCATTTAAACGTAACGAGGTTTAAATTTAGCCTAAACACAGTTAATCAAACAGCTTCAAAAAATCTGCAAAATAGCACTGAGTCAAGCGAGGAGACCTGTAGTTTATGCCACACCTGTGGAGGCTGAGAAGCCAACGGAATGCGCAGCAAATAAACCATTTTCTTGTTTTCAGCACTGCGACCAACTGCTTATTTACTGCGACACTTAATTCACGCTCGCCAGGTCGTACATTGTAAGTATCTGCCCATAATTTCCCGATGTTTTACCGAATGTCTCTTAGTATAGACGAGGTTACGTCATTTTTGGAAGAACGTCTCGTGTTTCTGGGTGACCATGCCAAATTATTCTAATTTCTTTTAGAGGTCGTAGTTATATCCATAATTTTATTTCTCTTATGCACATAAGTGTGGCAGCATTTCAGAATTATGGATATTCCGGTGGAGAATTGTAATTTCAAGAGATGCTGTTAATAATAGTGGAAAATAAATTGTCTAATTTCTTTTTGAAGCTATAATTATTTATTTCTCTAGTCCGAAGAACACATTGGTATTCATTTAGGCACGAAAGTATGGCAGTATTTCAGAATTATGCATATTCCAATGGAGAATTGTAATTTCAAGACTGATGTTAATAATAGTGGGAAATAAATTGTCATCGACCATAGAGTGTAATAGAGTACGGTCTTTAAGCAAGAAATCAAGGGATCGAATAATTAAGACCAAACTTTTAGAGGACCAGAGAAACGAATGTGTCAAACTTTTACAGAATCACACGCTAACAGACCTGAAGAACAAAATTCTCTAGCAAAAATATAAATCCCCATCTCCTTCCCCAGTAATCCAGGATTTGACTTTCTTCTGGATTATGGACACACAGACATCCACTATAAATATGCATTGAGAATGTTGAAGCTTCCGCTTCCATTAGATCTTTTAAAATAAAGCCAAGACTTTCCAGAAATATATATATTTGTGTATGTATATATATATATATATATATATATATATATATATATATATATATATATATATATATATATATATATATATATATATATATATATATATATATTATATACATATATATACATATATACTTACACAACGAAAACTAAAACTAAATTTTTGGTGAAACATTGGAATAAAAGTAACAGTAACATTTCGCCGCAAAAAAAAAAAAAAAAAAAAAAAAAAAAAAGCGCGAGAATTTTCGTCATGAAATAGTAATAACGAACGCCATTAAAGCACTCTATCTAATCCTGCTGACCGACATTTTTTTTTTATCCTCTAGTAATCCCATTAATCCTCTTGTTATATTACAGTAATTGAGCCACATCATTATTCGGGGCGAGTTTTGACCCCCTCCCCCCGCCCCAATCAACGCTGATCATCCCCCTTCTCCTCGATGATTCATTGTTTAATATGTTTAGTTTTGGTTTTCTGTAAAAGAAAACTATTGTGCCGGCTTTGCCTGTCCGTCCGCACTTTATTCCGTCCGCAATTTTTCTGTACGCCCTCAGATCTTAAAAACTACTGAGGCTAGAAGGCTGCATATTGGTATGTTGATCATCCACCCTATAATCATCAAACATACCAAATTGCAGCCCTCTAGCCTCAGTAGTTTTTATTTTATTTAAGGTTGAAGTTAGCCATAACCGTACGTCTGGCAAAGATATAGGACAAGCCAGCACCGGGCCGCGGTTACAGTTTCATGGGACGCGGCTTATACAGCATTATACCAAGACCACCGAAAGATAGCTCTATTTTCAGTGGCCTTCATTATCCGCTGTAGCGCCTGTACAGAAAACTTGATTGCGCCCAAGAAACTTCGACGCATTTTTTACTTTTTTTTTTTATTGTTGGATTCTCCCAGTTCTAAAATTATGCATAGATTATAAGGTGTTTTCAATGTTAGATTAAAATATAAAATTTGTTATTGCTTTGATGACCAATGAATCATGTTTTCAGTTTTCAACTTTGTTATAAAGCTCGGTGTGCTCGCGGGCACACATTCATACATATACATATATGTATCATATATAACTATATATATATATATATATATATATATATATATATATATATATATATATATATATATATATATATATATATATATATATATATATATATATATATATATATATATATATATATATATATAATATATATCAATTTATATATATATATATAATATATATATATATATTATATATATTTATATGTAGGATAAATAGTACATATATATGAATATAGGAATATATAATATATATATATATATATAATTAAGTCAAACTTTTTATAACTGAAAATTGGAAAGCTTTTTACAGGAAAATGAGTATAAAATGAAGACAGGAAGAAAAAGGATGAAGACATTGCTTCAAACTTTTAATGATGATAATGTTTTTCTTTTTATAAGGAAAAGATTATAAAATGAAAAGTTTTTTAAATATTTTCTTGCTTCAGATCTGGTATGGGATAATGTTAATCCCGTTTCATAAGGAAAAGATTGATAAGATAAAGTTTAAATATTTCTTCCCTCAGTGAAATATATATATATATATATATATATATATATATATATATATATACATATGAATGGAAATAAAACATATGAAATGAAATAAGATGAAAATAAAAAAAAAATAAATCACGAAAAAAATGACAAAGAAATATAAACATTAAGATACATAAACAAGCGTTTGTGTGCGTGTTTTTGCGTGCATTTCAATAACACTATTTCTTAATGTTTTCGTCAGGTTACTCAATCCCAAATACGTGATCCTGAATACGAAATATTAAAAATAAAGGAATTTACCGAGTGAATCGGGTTCCAGCGATCAACAACTAAGCCTCTACAGAAAGACCCATTAACCCTTTGTCTCCAAAGAGATTCTTCACAGTCTTCACATAAGAGCGAAGTTTACGATACCATTTAGATAATACGAGAAATGATTCTGTATTCTTTTGTCGGAGTTAATAATGATGTTGGGGGGTTGGATATGCCGCGTGAGAATACTAGAGGGGTGTTGTAGTTCACTTGTGGGGATAATAAAGGATAATACCTGTACAGTACTTGATTTGGTTTGATACAGTGGGGTTGAATTGTTATGTTTTTTAAACGTAGAATAATAATAATAATAATAATAATAATAATAATAATAATAATAATAATAATAATAAGAAGAAGAAGAAGAAGAAGAAGAAGAAGAAGAAGAAGAATAATAATAATAATAATAATAATAATAATAATAATAATAATAATAATAATAATAATAATAATAATAAGAAGAAGAATAAGAAGAAGAAGAAGAAGAAATAATAATAATAATAAGAAGAAGAAGAAGAAGAAGAAGAAGAATAAGAAAAAAAAAACGGTAGGTCGAATCTGTTAGGTCTCACGTGGGCGGAGGATCCCATCACGGATTCAAGAGCCCTTTTAGCACTGATCGGTTTATTATGCTGATAAACTCGAGGAATCCCAGAAGAGAAATGGTCCCAGTAGAAGCCAGAGCTTTTGGTGGTGCATATTTTAGAATATTTTTTTTTTTACTTTCGTTACCCAGAAGGGAGATAAACAAAAGGCCAGCCAGATATTACAGGCTCGGATAGGGAGCTTCTTATTTTATTTATTTATTTTTTAATGAAGAAATAGAGCAAGGGTCTCATATTATTTACATTTTTTTTCCAGGGACAAATAAAACAAGGGAATTATGATATAAAAAAATATTTTCTTTATATCATAATCCCCATCAGATATTACAGTCTCGGATGGGTATCTTCTTATATTATTTATTTATTCTTGGAAGAATAAATAAAGCAAGGGAATTATTATATAAAAATATTCTTCTTTGACTGATTTTCCATTTTTCTGAAATATCTTTTTTAAAGGAGGAAAGAGAAAATATATTTGCAACAAGACAATCTTTTTAATGGAGGAATGATATTTGCAAAAAGACAGTCCTTTTAATGGAAGAAAACTATTCCCAATAAGATAAAGTAAATTTTATAATATCAGAAGGCTCCATCAAATCGGCTTTATTCTTAAATAAAGTGGTAACTTACCTATAGATGCTAAAATGTTTCCGTAACACGCTTTTAACATAAAAATTCACGGTATAATCCAAACGGTATAACCCCATCATTTTGACCATTTGGCGAAAACACATTTCTATTTTCATTTGTGATTCCAATCATTTTGATTAATCAAGTGTATGTTGTTTTAGACGAAATACATCAGCAAGATGCCTTGCGTAAAATGCCAGCACCATGTCAAAGAAGCATTTCAAAACACCCATTTTTTTATCTTTTTTATTAAAAAGAGTGAAAAAATTCAAATGCATTATCTTGCGGGCTGCAGACCTCACATTTCCACTCTTCATTACTCAGACACTCTCATCATCTCTCTCTCATCTCTCCTTGCTTCCATTTGCAGAGGTTCAGACTTGGTTATCTAATGAGGGCGCTAATGATTTTCCCTGAGATATTCGTAATGGTTCAGCAATATCTGAATGCACACCGTAATGACTAACGCTTTTTAATGATCTACGATCATTTGGAACTCACTCCACCCAGTTCTAATGTTTTATCACGCGAGAGAGAGAGAGAGAGAGAGAGAGAGAGAGAGAGAGAGAGAGAGAGAGAGAGAGAGAGAGAGAGAGAGAGAGAGAGAGAGAGAGAGAGAGACTTTACCTGAATGAAAACATAACAGAGAAGCTGATGATTTTTTTATTTACAGGCCGATGCTTCCGACAAAACTGAGAATCATAACCTAGTGGATTATACCTTAAATTATTTTAATTGAGTCTTCGTCCTTTCATCTCTAAATTTTTTTAGATTTTTATGCCATATTGTCAATGCATGCACTTTCTGTATATTTACAAATCAACGGGATGTTTAACTTTCATCTTAATATACTGCACTTTGAATTAAACAGTGTTTACACTGAAACCGTGAGTGCAATCTAAATCAGCAAATCAACTGTATGAGTTACAGGCTGCATTATCCGACCAGTCACAAATATACTACTTGTCTGTGTGTGTGTGTGTGAGTGAGAGAGAGAGAGAGAGAGAGAGAGAGAGAGAGAGAGAGAGAGAGAGAGAGAGAGAGAGAGAGAGGTCCAAAATAAATACGATCCATGCAAAAAATGATTCCACTCTGTTTAAATAGTTATGTACATAACGGAAATCATTCGTCATCTACAATACTTATCAAGACGACAAAAGCCTTGGGTCCTCTGCACAGCGCATTCCCAGAAACACAATTCCTCTAGATGCAGAAGACGCCCCCCCCCCACCCCCCCTCCCAGAACGCCGTTCGTTCTGTTACGAATATAACCTTCGTTTCTGACTGACTGAACGCTGGGACATCTAAATGGCGACAATTATCGCTTGGTATCAGACCTCGCTCTCCTCCGGAAATTGACGGGGCTGATGATGATGATGATGATGATGGTACGGTTATCAGAGTTTGGTAATGATTTTGGGGGTGGGGGGGGGGCAATGTTCGTCTGGGGTGTCTTGTCAATTTATGACAATTTGGGTATCTTGGTCCGTTGCTTGGTATATTTCTAGACAGGCAGTGCGGAATAGCCTTGATTAACTGGAATCTTAGTGCGATTATGGTGGGGAGCTGTAACGGTTATACAAATCCCACGCCATGTATCGTCATTCAGCTTATTCACCTCAAGCTTTATCTTTAATGAGAGAGAGAGAGAGAGAGAGAGAGAGAGAGAGAGAGAGAGAGAGAGAGAGAGAGAGAGAGAGAGAGAGAGAGAGAGAGAGAGAGAGAGTTTAAATGAATGCAAAGAAAACAGAGAAGTTGATGCATCTTTATCTTTTATATGAATGAGAGAGAGAGAGAGAGAGAGAGAGAGAGAGAGAGAGAGAGAGAGAGAGAGAATTTATCTGAATTCAAGCACAGGAGAGAAGTTGATCCCTCTTTATCTTTAATTAATGAGAGAGAGAGAGAGAGAGAGAGAGAGAGAGAGAGAGAGAGAGAGAGAGAGAGAGAGAGAATTGTTCTGAATGCAAACAAAACAGAAGCTGATGCATCTTTATCTTTAATGAGAGAGAGAGAGAGAGAGAGAGAGAGAGAGAACGAACTTTCTCATTAATCGCATTCCTGCGCTGGGAGACCAACGAATCATGCATCCCCCAAGCGAACTATTTTTAAAATGCAATTTATCAAGACAGACAGAGAGAGAGAGAGAGAGAGAGAGAGAGAGAGAGAGAGAGAGAGAGTTCTTGGCAATCTCGGCAGGGGAAAGTTGCTTGCATGGGGAGGGGGGGGGTGGGGGGTAGGAAGGAAAACAAGCAGACGCGACGCCTCGAGAAGAAAGCGCAGTTCCCAGAAAGAGCCGTCTTTATTAAATTCAGAAAGTTGGGCAAAGAACCCGCAACAGATGGGGTACGAGGTGTCTCGAGTAAGTTTTGCCCGAAATTTGATGACGTTTGTGGCTGATTGAGACCTGCATGTGATCATGCCAACGACAACAAGTAAAAAATGCGCCGAAGTTTCGCAGGCGCAATCGAGTTTTCCGTGCAGCCGCTACAGCGTATAATCAAGGCCACCGAAAATAGATCTATCTTTCGGTGGTCTCGGTATAATGCTGTATGAGCCGCGGCCCATGGAACTCTCAGCCGGCCGTGGTGGCCCGTGTTGTTGCGTTGCCAGAAGCACGATTATTGCTAACTTTAACCTTAAATAAAATATAAACTACTGAGGCTAGAGGGCTGCAATTTGGTATGTTTGATGATTGGAGGGTGGATGATCAACATGCCAATTTGCAGCCCTCTAGCCTCAGTAGTTTTTAAGATCTGAGGGCGGACAGAAAAAAGGGCGGACGGACAGACAAAGCCATCACAATAGTTTTCTTTTTTTTTTTTAGAGAGAGAGAGAGAGAGAAAACTAAAAAGGTGGCTGAAGCAGAAAGAATGAACAGTGAAAAAATTGATAAAAATAACGATGAAATAATACAAAATGTGAAGATGATCAAAGTATGTCACTCCTATCACCAATGGCTATATTTGTGTGTATTGTGTGTGTGTGTGTGTGTGTATGTGTGTGTGTCAAGATATTTTGCTCATTATGGCAATATGATCGTCTCGGAATATAGATATTGCGAAAGAAAATTAGTGACCATATACATCAAATATATCTTTTATTTGTAAAATTGTCCTTCTAATTCGTCTTATGTATATCTATATCTATCTGTCTGTATGTAAATATATATATTATATATATATATATATATATATATATATATATATATAAATATATATATATATATATATATATATATATATATATATATATATATATATATATATATATATATATATATATATATGATTTGTGCCTGTACTTTTGTGAAAGACGCGTTTTTCCATTTTTATGAACCTGATGATGATGACTAAAAAGGTTTGAAAAATGGCAAATCTGTATGAGTCCGGATTAACAAAGCTATTTCACCAAAGCTGTTGTATTTTTATTGGTCATTACTACCGGGTTTAAAGATGGCGACATTTCAATACCCTTGACCAAAAACCAGGGATCAAAGAACAATACATTTTCAGACCAGGTGCAAGCGCA
>NC_089762.1:46840890-46873390 GCF_040412425.1 Macrobrachium rosenbergii | reverse complement strand
ATTTTATTTAGGGTTAAAGTTAGCCATAATCGTACTTCTGGCAGCGCAGTAGGCTAGGCCACCACAGGCTCGTTGTGAAAGTTTCACGGGGCTCGGCTCATACAGCATTGTACCGAGACCACCGAAAGATAGATCTATTTCGGTGGCCTTGGTTATACGCTGTACAGAAAACTCTTTCTTTGGCATATTTTTTACTTGTTATTTCTGCTATTGAACAGAACTTTATACCGATTTTAGACTGGATGGTATGAGGCTCGTTTTATTTATATTGGTTTGTTTGATATTTGATACATGTTATTTATATTACCGTGAGATGGCTGCAATGGGAGTTCATATCTTGAAAACAAAAGAAGGCGTTAAGTGGACAATAATAATAATAATAATAATAATAATAATAATAATAATAATAATAATAATAATAATAATAATAATAATAATAATAACAACTAATCTCCTTAAAACATTATCTAAAGACTTCTGTGGTAACAATCTAACAATAAAACGGAACAGGAAATGCAGCAGAAATGTAGCAAGAAATGAAACGAGATAGGAAGTGGCGATTCTTGGAGAACGTTGGCTGCATTCCAAAAGCAAAACACATAATATTAAAGTGAGGGGAATAAAGCATACGAAGGAAATATTTCGTGTTTTACATAATTTCAAGGTACCTCGTATATATTACACACAAATTTGATGTATATATCAGCACTGTTTTTATCAATTTGGCGTCCGTTTAAAAATGATTCAAAACAGTTTGCAAATGAATTCTGATAGACCTCTTTCCTTTTGTCGTGTAACTGACAAGACTGTCAAGGGTTTTTTTTTTTTTTTTTTTTTGCTAGCAACGAGGAGTGACCAGTGAGAGGTCTGTGGGGATGAAAGCAAAAGAGCTAAATCGAATTATTTCTGCAGGCTTCCCAGATTTGCACAATTGCTGGGCACCGATACGGTACACTTGCGCCTGACAGATGCAATGGAAGACGGCCAGGTGTGCAATGTCACTGAATAAAACAATTTCTTGTATTTCTTTATCCGTTTCATTTTCAAGATGTTATTTCTGAAGTAAAACAATTTTTTATTTCTGGAGTAAAATAATTTTTTTTATTTCTTTTTTGTTTCATTTTCAAGATGTTATTTCTGGAGTAAAGTATTTCTTTTTATATTCCTTTATCCGTTTCATTTTCAAGATGTTATTTCTGGAGTAAAGTAATTTTTTTTATATTACTTTATATCCGTTTCATTTTCAAGATATTATTTCTGGAGTAAAATAATTTTTCGTATGACTTTTTCACTTTTCATTTTCAAGATGTTATGGGCTGAATATTTTGTAATTAGCTTTTATGTCTTAAATATTTTGTAATTAGCTTAAAATTCAAGTAGTTCATTCTGCCTGAAATTAGCCAAAATGGCTGAGAAGTTAGCAAATAACGATTCTATTCACGGATACATTAAATTTCTCTACGATTTCTTAAACATTTACATTCCAAGACTCAACATTTTTAAACTAAACATATTCCTTACATATCAAAAACTTTTGTTAGTGGAAGGAGTCTTTTAATTTTAAAGCCAAACATTTTCTTTGACATCAAAAGCTCTGGTTAGTAAATCAAGGATTTTATCAACCAAACCTCCTATAGCATAAAGAGAGAGAGAGAGAGAGAGAGAGAGAGAGAGAGAGAGAGAGAGAGAGAGAGAGAGAGAGTTTTGTCAACCAAACCTCCTATAGGATAAAGAAATCAAGAGAGAGAGAGAGAGAGAGAGAGAGAGAGAGAGAGAGAGAGAGAGAGAGAGAGAGAGAGAGAGAAAATTCTATCAACAAATTCTCCTACAAAGAAATTGAGAGAGAGAGAGAGAGAGAGAGAGAGAGAGAGAGAGAGAGAGAGAGAGAGAGAGAGAGAGAGAGACTTTTATCAACCAAACCTCCTACAGAATAAAGAAATACAGAGAGAGAGAGAGAGAGAGAGAGAGAGAGAGAGAGAGAGAGAGAGAGAGAGAGAGAGAGAGAGAGAGGTGACATGCCTGGGAAAAATATGGAATTCCACAGAGTGGGATTAAAAATGTTGGGAAACATCATCAATATTCCAGAGCTCAATATTGGAGTCGAATCTAAATAAAAGATGGAACTTTTTTTTTCCCCGCAGGGGATGAGGAAGAGCCGCAATGCAATGATATATGTTACACACACGACTGCGTATGTATAGTTCAACTTATGTTCTTTCTACAGGATAATAATAATAATAATAATAATAATAATAATAATAATAATAATAATAATAATAATAATAATAATAAAACTCGATGAAACAAAATAAGTAGACAAACAGGAAAATGAATAAAAATGATATTAATAGTAGCATCCACCTATATTGCCAAATAAAAGTTTTCTCATATAAAGAATTAAAACGTAACCAAATATAAATGTCTATGGTAAAGTTTAATCTTGCAATGTCTGATTCTGCCGATTTCTAATCAACGACTTTTTTCAATACATAACACTATGAACTGAATCATCATCATTATAAAATATAAAGAAAAAACCTTTACTCGTAAAATGAACAGGGAATTATATTGAGAAAAACAGAAAAATTAAAAATAAGCTAAAAATAAATAAGGTTCTGTATTAGAAATTAGATACTGTGTTTTATTTACTCGAAGGTAACATTAGGGAATAAAATATCTGCGATATTCAGACCAACGTCTTCTGTCTTCAATAAAAAAAATAATTCAAATAAATAAGAAATGAAAGGATGTTTATTTACTGAACAATATTAATGATCCCTTTCTCTTCATAGTCAAGTTTTACAGAGTTCTTTTGCCACCATAAACCATAATTAAACTGATAATGCTTCCTACTTTGTCACTAAGCGAGGGGATTGTCGACAAAATATATAGAGAATTTGTCGTGAAAAGAGGATGGATGTTTATAGAACCACTATTGTTGTTCTGACTATACAGCATGATTTTTCTGTGGCACAGATAAATAAATTAAGCTGTAATTTACATAAACTTGTCATGAAGGACCATTAATTTACAGTGAAGGACAGAATAGTGTGAAGGCTTTCTGTGCACAGAAGAGTAAGCAGACAGTTAAAGGCCCCTAGGGAAACAAATCACTAAAACTTTGAATAAGGAAATAAAATTAATTGCTACATAACAGACACAAACGAAAAGAAACAACAAATAAATGGAATTACGTCGATGAAAACTAAAAAAGAATGAATAGGGAAATAAAAAAGTAATTAGGAGACTCGGCTAAATAAGGAAGAAGCGAATTCGGTAAGTAATCTCCTAAATCTCTCTGACTCATTTCAACTTGTGTCCCAAGTTCACTAAAGAGACTTGGATATCTCTCTCTTTCTCTCTTTCTCTCTCTCTCTCTCTCTCTCTCTCTCCTCAATCTCTCGCTCCCTCTTTCTCTCCATCTCTCTCTCTCTCTCGGAGCTCGTTTCGTTCATGCATATTCTACACACATGCATAGCAATAACATAAAAGAATTTCCATTTCACGAATGTCGGAAAAAAAAAATAATATAAGCAAACCACCGTGATGGCGTTTCTAAAATGCACATCCCCCAAACTAGTTGGAGAAACAATAACGAAGGATTTTTGTTTTTTTAAATGTGCAGTGTTGTGTGTCGTTTCTTTACCTATACAGGAACCGCTTTAAAAATATTAATTTCACATAAAAATAAATGCGAAGACTTTGGGGGGATAAGATTACAAGAAAGAAAAAATATACCACTGTTTATCAATGTCATACCACTTCATGATTTCACCAAAGATTATTCATTAGTTTGACTTAAATTGAAGGTATTTTTATATAACAATAATAATAATAATAATAATAATAATAATAATAATAATAATAATAATAATAATAATAATAATAATAATAACAATGTATGATTCAAGGCCAACAAATAATAAGTATAAAGATAAAAATCTTTACTTATGAAAACAAAAAATTTTGTGTATTACATGTTTAGCTTATATTGAATTCGCAGCATTCTATAATTCTATGGATTAAATTAAATTGGAATTGGTTCACACAAGCGCTAAAACAAAAATTCTGAGCAATACGCCATTCTTAAAGCTGAATTTCTCAAACATTGTGAGCTTTTATTGGTAGTACAAATATATTGCTGACCGATAATGCTACGGATAATAGAAACCAGGAGAGAGAGAGAGAGAGAGAGAGAGAGAGAGAGAGAGAGAGAGAGAGAGAGAGAGAGAGAGAGAGAGAGAGAGAGAGCATCAAATATGTCGATGATCAGCCCGAAAAGTATTGCATACATAAAGCTTCCAAGGAAAATGGAAAACTGTGGAATTACATAGAAAATTGGAAAGAATTTTATGAGGGTTTTTTCGGCAAACTAAATCAGCATAAAAATGAAATATACATCAAACGAGCGACTGATAAAATTACGATGAAGTAAACTTAAAAGAAACAAGTAAAAAATGCGCCGAAGTTCCCTCGGAGCAATCGAGTTTTCTGTACAGCCGCTACATCGTATAATCATGGCCATCGAAAATAGAATCTTCGGTGGTCTCAATGTATATTGTATAAGCCCTGTCAGCCACGACTCGGTGGTGGCCTGTCCTATAGCGTTGCCAGAAGCACCATTATAGAGGGCTAAATTTATGTTTGATGATTAAATTTAAAAATACAAACTAAATAGTTTTCTTTTGCAGAAAACTAAAAGGCAAATATTATGGACAACAAAAACAGAGAATAACCATCACTAATAATAATATTTTTACTGGGTTCATATCGTTGGGAATCATTCTTTCCTTAACTGTAATTCTATTCTTACCTGTATACACACTGTCCCTTGTGAAAAGACGTGAAGTAAATTCCATACTTTCCTCAGTCCCCTGAGGTCGCAAAGTTTGTAAAGCCCTTAATAACTACAAGTAACAACGACAATATCAACTAAACCAAATGACAGCAGCAGTTAAAACAACAACAATAACAATAAAATAATAATCTATAATAATAAAATCCTAGTGGATCTTTCTTGTTTGTCCGCCCCGGGTGGGGGGCGGCGTAGGTAGGAGATCGGGAGGGTAGGGAAGACATGGCAGGCAGCGACGGGTTCCAGCGCAGCGTAGCGCACGCCATCAAGCTAATAATAATAATAATAATAATAATAATAATAATAATAATAATAATAATAATAATAATAATAATAATAATATTCCCTATGGAATTTGTAACCTATTACCAGTTAGTAACAAATCGAAAATACACAAATGGAATATGATTATTCGACGTTCAAGAATAAAACCTAGTGTCCAGACGACAAACAAAGGTTCCACGATCAAAAAAAAAGACACTTTCATTTAAAAAAAATTCAAGTCTCTTAAACCCATCGAGCCAAAACAATTCACGAGAATCTATTTCACATCAAGATAATTAAAAATTCTGGGGCGATGACATTTGCTGAGTAATTTTCTGACGCCATAATTTCTTTCTGGACGAACGACGATCTATTTTTATGATCTAATTAGGAGGAGTGAACACCAACAAGTTTTTCCTGGAAAGTCTGACGGTGCTTGTTCAGGTTTGAGTTTTCCAGGACGTCCAGTAATGAAGAGTTATAAAAGACTGATATACAATGAGGATAATGAGGTTAATGCCGCTAGTGCACCTCACGCGGTGCACTGTAGGCACTACTTCAGGTTCTCTACAGCGTCCCCTCGACCCCTAGCTGCAATCCCTTTCATTCCTTTTACTATACCTCCGTTCATATTCTCTTTCTTTTGTCTTACTGTCCACCATGTCCTGACTCCTGACAATTGTTTCAACATTATTTTCAGAGGAGAATGACCTCGTATGTCCCAGCACTTGACCTTTGGCTTGAACCCCAATTCTAACACTTAAGCCGAATAATTGTTACATCTGTCATTGATTTACTGGCACACATACACACAAGCCTGAGTTTTTTTAAGGGGGAAAGGGGGCTTTAATAACGTGTGGGGGGGGAGAAGGGCTTTAATATAGGGCAGTGGCTCTTAACCAGGGGTGCTTGCACCCCCTACTCCGATTCCTAAAGGGTGCGTGGATGCCTATGAATAATTAAAGCAAAATATGTATATTTTTATATATGCATGTTACTTTTTTCTGCAAAAAATAAAATAAAATAAAATAAAATAATAATAATAATAAAAATGTGGTTTTGTTATAAATACACTTACCAACTTTGTATTTTAGCCTTGTTTTCATTTCAGCAATTCAGGGGGTGCGAGAACTGTCTGCTGATTTGAAAGGGGTGCATGCACTGAAAAAGGTTAAGAACCACTGACACAGAGGCACCGAGAGCGCGCAAGATAAAGGCGAACGACGGCTCGAGTGTAGAGGTGGTCGATGCACTCAGCGGAGTGTTAAGAAAAATCGAATTTACGGGATCCCACGAAAATGACCGAGCGACTGAAAAGCGCTGAAGCGTGCTTATCTCTCGACGCGCGTAGAGGGTCCTTGCCTCCCAGGGTATATTTTAGTGATAAAAAAAAAAAAATGCTGATATAACCACCAGAGTCATGCGCGTGAGATCGGTCTACTCTGAGACTTTTGTTTAGGGGCCTAAAACAAAATCAGGGGATAGCTTTTGGTTAGAACAAGGAAGAGTTTGAGGATAATGCTTGATTCTGTCGTTTATTGTGACAATTGGTCTACTAATGGGCGTAATTAGACATGCTTGGTGAAAATTCACGTATGTATGTATGTGTATGTTATCTGTATATATATATATATATATATATATATATATATATATATATATATATATATATATATATATATATATATATATATATATATATATACATATATACACGAAAATATAAATATGCATAAATATGAAGGAAAAGAAACACTGGAGTGCTACGAGGCCTTACGATGCTAAGTAAATATACACACTCCACATTTTATCTTTATTTATATATACATATATATATAATATATACATATATAAATAATATATATACATATATATATATACATTTATATATATATATATATATATATATATATATATATATATATATATACATATATATATATATATATATATAAATATAATACATTGTCACGTTACGACGCATGCGCGCAACAAACACCACGGAAGTCAACAAAGGAAAAAAAAAAAAAATAAAAATCCATCGCA
Organism: Macrobrachium rosenbergii; assembly: GCF_040412425.1. Classification (NCBI taxonomy): domain Eukaryota; kingdom Metazoa; phylum Arthropoda; class Malacostraca; order Decapoda; family Palaemonidae; genus Macrobrachium; species Macrobrachium rosenbergii. The sequence continues at coordinate 46,866,225 of NC_089762.1, read as the reverse complement.
CTGACTTCCGCACCGTACACTTCCCGAGTCCGCAACACAATTATCACCTGATGTTATCAAGCATAATCTCTTTGCCGCGAAATCAGCTGGCAGCAATTATCACACGCAGATGAGAGCAGCCGTCTCCCAGCCACCGTGAAATTATCATTATGTAAATTGCACATCAAAAAGACCGCACTGAATGTGTGCTTACTCTTCGTAACGAAATTTAAATTAGCATACATGGGGTGGGAAGGGGGTGCACCAATACCTCCTGGGGTCTGCTAGACAGGTGTAGGAGGACATGGTTAACTAGTATTTATTAACTCCTGCTCATTTTTAAGTTCTTGACTGCGGGAGTTTTTTTTTTTTTTTTTTTTAGTTTCCCAATTATAATGTGAACACTGAACAAGCAGAATATCGGTCTTAGTTCTCTCTCTCTCTCTCTCTCTCTCTCTCTCTCTCTCTCTCTCTCTCTCTCTCTCTCTCTCTATGTCTATATATACATATATATATATATATATATATATATATATGCACACACACACACACTATTTATGTTTTCTTTCGGTTTTCCAATTATAATGCGAACACTGATAAAGCAGAATCTCTCTCTCTCTCTCTCTCTCTCTCTCTCTCTCTCTCTCTCTCTCTCTCTCTCTCTCTATATATATATATATATATATATATATATATATATATATATATATATATATATGTATATATATGTATATATATATATATATATATATATATATATATATATATATATATAAACATATATACATGAAAACATATACATGAAAACACACACACTATACATATATATTCATGTATATAATGATTTATTTCTTAATCGTTTAACGTCCAATACTACTCCGTGTCTGTCGCAAAAAAACAAAAAATACAATCATTATAAAAGTTTCAGTTCGTTCTCCCCTAAAGAAAGACGGGCCAGGAGAACAAAAGAGAAGAATCTTAAATACCGGCCCAGAACAAAAGTTGATACGAGACATTTATGTCCAATAAACTTCACGGCTTGATCCGTAGCTGAAAAAAAAAAAATAATAAAAAACCTTTTGGAAGCATTTGAAAAAAAATTAAAAAAAAAAAAAAACTTCTGGAAGCATTTCAAAAAATTAAAAATATTAAAAAATCTTTTGGAAGCATTTAAAAAAATTTAAAAATCCAAAAAAATGTTTTGGGTGTATTTATAAAGATTAAACATAATTAAAAAATCTTTTGGAAGAATTTAGGAAAATAAAAAAAAAATAAAGAAAGATCTTTTGGAAGGATTTCAACAGGACGAGATACACACACACACACACACACACATAACACACACACACCGGCCCTATACATCTACCGAGACTCTGGGAAGAGAAGAAATACACAACAGTTTATGGTTACCTTCCATTTGGTTAATTGGGGCACAAGAAACATCGAGCTGGAATGGCCCGCGTGTCTCGCCCAAATTTTTCCAGAAAGGAATTGAAAAAGTCCCTTTTATCCGAAAACATCTCACCTTGGTATTATATGATGCGGATTCATGCAAGAAGCTATTTTGAGAGGTTCACGCTAATACCATATTAAAAGTTTTATTTTCCAGAGAGGATACACTTTGTTCACTGATATATTAGACGGGTGTCTCGCTCAGATTTTTTCCGGAAAGGGATTGAAAAGGCCCCTTTTATCCGGAATCATCTTGCCTTGGTAATATATGATGAGATTCCTGCAGGAGGCTATTTTGAGTGGGTCATGACAGTAGCAGATTAAAAGATATTTTATTTTCCAGTGAGGAAATACTTCAATGATTATTAGATGAGCAGCTTATTGGATTTTAATATTGGATGCTGAAACGAAAACTGAAGTTTGATATTAATTTTTCAGGCAGAATATAGTTCATTTAACTTGCTTACGAACACAAGTTCACAAAATATGTGCAGCGAAATTTTAAATGAGTATTCATCCGCTTAAAGGAAGAGTCCTCCAACATTTATAATTTATTTCTTTTGGAAAAAATAATTTCACTTGAAAGATTTTATTAAATAATGCGTGACTTTAAAATGAACAGCAAATAACAGTTAGATGCTTGAAGGGATACACAAAACACACACACATATATATATATATATATATATATATATATATATATATATATATATATATATATATATATATATATATATATATATATATATATATATATATATAATGTATGTATGTGTGTAAATATTCATATGCATCACAACAAAGACCATGATTCCTCAGGACAAAAACTGAAACAAAACGAAAAAGGAAAACCTCAGTATAAAACATTCTGCCCTGAAGAATTCCTCAGGAAAAAAAAAAAAAAAAGAAAATAGCAGGGGAAAGAGTATGTATATATATATATATATATATATATATATATATATATATATATATATATATATATATATATATATATATATATATATATATATATATATATATATATATATATATACATAAGAACACCCCAACACCCCCTCCCCGCCCAAAAAAAAAAAAAAAAAAAAACAATGGAACACTCTCGAAAAGGAGGCATCCGCATCCGCAGAGGTCATGCGTCTTCCCATCTATGACCATGCCGACAGTAAACTTGCGGAATGCACCTTCCCTTTGAAAAGTATCAGGAGATATTTTTGACTCGGATCAGTCTCTGGTTCTTGCGATGCCAGAGAGATAGGACGCGTTCCATAAAGGAAAAGATGAGGGAGGGATTTGTGGACTGAAGAGATGCTCAATAGCGTGATTGTTAGTTACGGTGATGTGTCTGGCGTTTTCCTGTATTCTGTAACTACTTTTTTCTGTAATTCGATTCGTATTTCTATTTTACGATATTCCAGTGGTATGCTATGATCATCAGTAAAGACCTAATAAAATACCATCCATTTTATTCCTTTTATTTATAAAGCATTCTGTGTAATGTAATCGTCGCGAAATATTCTGCATTCAACAACGGTGATACCTCAGTATATTCCTTTGTTGTTTATATATTTGAGATCGACAAAGCAGCCACATCGTCGTTCTGCCGATATAAGAGAGAGAGAGAGAGAGAGAGAGAGAGAGAGAGAGAGAGAGAGAGAGAGAGAGAGTGAGAGAATGTGTCCACGGTGCTGTTCGGTATAGTATAGAGGAATCTTAGAATATATTAGACAAGAGGAATGATTGAGAAATACATACTGTCACATTTCCTAGTCATGCACGAGTGATCACGGTTTAGGATATATGTAGTTTCATTCATTCATTATTATTATTATTATTATTATTATTATTATTATTATTATTATTATTATTATTATTATTATTATTTCGGTAGATGAAACCTATTCACATGGAACAAGCACACCAAAGGGGCCACTGACTTGAAATTCTTTAAGCTTCCAAAAAATGTTGGTTTCAACCTCCCACCGCAGCAGACTCCACACTGCAGCAGTAACTGATCATGATACAGAGCCAGAAATTTTTCATCGCCCTGGCGGACACGCGAACCCGCGACATCTCAGTGGCATGCCACGACACAAACCACTATACCAGTGGACCATTAGCGAAGACTATCAGTAAAGTGGGACCCACATTCAGGAATACGCACCAAAGAATACAGGCCTCCCATTAAGACATAACTTAAGTATATCTTAGTTTAAACAGACCACTGAGCTGATTAACAGCTCTCCTAGGGCTGGCCCAAAGGATTAGATTTATTTTACGTGGCTAAGAACCAACTGGTTACCTAGCAACTGGACCTACAGCTTATTGTGGGATCCGAACCACATTATGACGAGAAATGAATTTCTATCACCAGAAATAAATTCCTCTAATTCTTCATTATCCGGGTAGGAGAGTCGAACGCTGGGCCAACGGCGTGCCAGGCGACAGCCCTGTCCACCCCTCCAACGAAGAACTACAGAACTCAGAGAAACAGAAGAGAGAGAGAGAGAGAGAGAGAGAGAGAGAGAGAGAGAGAATACGTGATGGGATTGGCACTCTGAAGCAAGGAATGTGTCCGCGAAAATGAAATTGTAGAAGCCCTTTGGGAACTCCTGATGCGCTCATTTCCAGATATCTGAGGCGAGCAGCGCGGCATCTTTTCATAAAATATCAAGAGATAGCATTTTCATTTTTTTTCCATTCGGATCCTCAGTGAAGACCTTTCTCGTTCGTGATCGGCTGCACTTGATGGATGTCCTTTCCAGAAATGCAGAACTTCGAAAAATAGTCGGGTATTTTGGTGAGCCGTGGTAAAGACAATACAGAAAGATACGTAGATATCTGGTGTTAAATATTTGAGCTCTAAAGTTTTAGTATCTTGATTGTATACATTCTCTAAGAGTCTGATGAAGTACGGAGTTTAACACGCACATACACACACGCTCATATAACTGTGTGTATATATGTGTATAATAATAATAATATAATATTATATATATACAGTTTTATATATATATATATATATATATATATATATATATATATATATATATATATAAACTGTATATATATAGATATATATATATACATATATATATATGTTTATATATATATATAACATATATAGAAAGAGAGAGACAAATACATATACATACACACCATGGCGGAACTGTGTGTGTGTGTGTGTGTGTGTTGGTGTGCCAAAATCAAGCCGTTTCCCGTAACAAGAGGTCACATAAAAAAAAAAACGAAACATGGTCACCAAAATTTCCCAGCTTTAACTGCTGAATCGGGGATGAACTCCCGTATAAAAAAAAAATAAACTTCCAGAAGGTTAACCATTACGTAAGTCTTATCACCATCGGATCAGAGCCCCAACTCCCACTACATCTTTCATACCTCTCTCTCTCTCTCTCTCTCTCTCTCTCTCTCTCTCTCTCTCTCTCTCTCTTCTTGGTCGTTATTAGTTTTCGTTTCCAGAATTCAGTTATCCAACATTACACATTTTCCTCCTCTCCTTACTCTAACTGTTCCAAAATTATACAGACTTTTCATTACCAGTCATCCTCCATTCTATACGAAGCATAACTGTCACAAAACAGAAGTATATTTCTGCTCACCCACTTTCTTTCTTTCTTTAAATCTTCAGCTGAAAACCCTTATATGGATAGAGTCAACAGACTACAAATGTAAGAGAACTGCAAAAAAAAAAAAAATAAAATAATCAGCCTGCAGACAGAGAAAGAGACAAGTTACAGGAAAAGGTGAGAAGTAAATAAATATGAGAAAATAGAAAATATAAAACCGATACACCTGAATTTGAAGACGCCAGCTGACGTTTTTTACCATTTCCAATATATCTAAATCTTTCCATCGTTTCAGTCCTTCTCTAACCACACATACACACTACGAATGTAATTCGTTTCAAATTCCAATTCTCGTTTTCTTGCGTGTGTATTTCACATCTGCATTCAACTTCCTAAGACTCTTCTTCTCCTGAATTCCAGATTTATTCATACTCTCTCACTTGCTTCACCTATACTGCGATTCCCTATTCATTGTCCCGTATTCCTATTCCCACTGATCCTCACCCCTTTTCTTTCACTTTTAGCTTTCTCCTCCAGCAAACTCTCTCCAACTTTTACTCAGCTATTCCGGACTGAGTTCACGACCCACTTTCTCGTCCCATAACTCTGCCCCCTACTCCTGACGTCTAGCATTTCATCCATAGGTATTATATAGTCCAGAACACAACCCATCAAGGTCTCGGAACCACTTTTAGCCCAAACCACTCGTCCTCCCATTTCCATATGCTAACACGGGCTTGGCTTTTATCATAAATTACATTTTAAAACCGGCAGCAAATATTCTCGGGCACCACAAATCCTCAAACCTTCCACACTGAATTCCTTTGGGTTCCATCTACCACAAGCGTTCCCTAGACCATAAATCCTTAGACCATGGACGTTCCACATTGAATCCCTTTTAGTTCTGTCTACCATAAGTGTTTTCTAGGTTCCATGTAACCTATATTTAAGTTTATCTCTTTCTCCAAAAACATCTCTCTTCGCTGCTGAAAAATGAACACGTGAAATGTGTAATATTTCCCTTTTTCTAAACTCACACTGATATCCTGTGAATCCTTCTGTTACCTGTGTATGTTCTTAAAGATAATTGATTAATTTTTTACAGTAATACTTGTCAACAGTTCCTTCTGTTATATAATAATAATAATAATAATAATAATAATAATAATAATAATAATAATAATAATAATAATAATAATATGCCAATAGTTCCTTCTGTTATCCAGTAATAATAATAATAATAATAATAATAATAATAATAATAATAATAATAATAATAATAATAATCATAATAATAATAATACTGTAACGTTACTTTTGTTCCGGGCAAAAATCCTTTATTACTTTTGAAACAGCGTTGTTGTACCCAGAGGCAACCCGGCATAAATAACCAATTTGTTACTGAAATATATTAAACGAAATCCCATTAAGCACGAGTGTAATTATAAAAAAATTAAAATTAATGGCATAACGAATGCACGGTAGATCTCTAGCGATTAGACCTATCTGTTTTAATTACGGCAGAAAACGCATGCGTATTGCAAGCACACGATAAAATGATTCTATTTAGTTCATATGAATATTCTTATTCACCTTTTCAATCTGCTTTCAAGTCAATGAATTTTTTATAAGCCTCTTAGTTCTATTCAAACATCTCTTGTCGTATTACAGAATACTGAGAAAGGCTGCAATGTTGATTTCATCCCTTACTCTTCTGAATTACGGAATGAGAAATAGAAGAAAACAAGACGATAATGATAAAAAGAAACAAAACGTCATTTTAACTTGCTCTTTATGTCAATAAATTTTTATTAAAGGCCTCTTAGTTCAACAGATATCTCCTGACATATTGCTGAATACTGAGAAAGGCTGCAATGTTAATTTCATTCCTTCCTCTTATTAATTACGGTATGACAAATTGAGGAAAACAAGAAGACAATGAAAAAACAAAAAGAAAAAAGTAATTTTTTTCTCCGTTTAGCTTAGATTGTCCCTCTGCTTCAATAAAAAAAAAAAAAAAGCCACGAAAACAAAAGTATCTTAGAGGCTTACAAACTGAATCTCATTCTCTTAGAGACCCGCTTGCTGGAGGGGATTATAATCTCTGTCGGGACAAGAGAAAAAAAATAAACAAGGTTTATTTGAGATGGATAAGAGCAGACTCATATCAACAACAGATTATATCCGGGGCTGCAGAAGATTCAGACTCGAATTTTCCTGTTACAGTATCTATAAAATAGTATGGCAAGAGGATTCTTCTTCCGGCTGGGATGATAACGGACGCACGTCATAATGATCATTGATTCTTAATAAGAAAACAAAATGCAGTTGGCCAAGGATAGATGAGTGGACTGTTGTAGATAATCGATAAACAGAGAGAGAGAGAGAGAGAGAGAGAGAGAGAGAGAGAGAGAGAGAGAGAGAGAGAGAATCTTTCATTTCGAGTGACACACAAAGAATAAATCATTAAAAACTAGGACAAAAAGCATTTAAATGATCAATTTTTCATACACTAAGAATTTCAAAACAACGTGATCGAGTAGATGACACAGAGAGAGAGAGAGAGAGAGAGAGAGAGAGAGAGAGAGAGAGAGAGAGAGAGAGAGAGAGAGAGAGGGTTGTTCAATTAACAAGTTGATCTGGCTTGTCTATAGTCTAAGCAGTATTTCATTTCCGTATAGTCTCAAATCCCAACAAATTAATCACAATAAATTTCCGCCAGTATTTTGTTAATTAAATCAAACTAATGTCATATGGATCGAGTCTATCATCTAGTTGGAAAAAAAAAATCCTAGATTTTATATTTGTTTAATATTTCCAAGAAACATGATCGAAAATTTCCCTTTAGATTTTCTGAGGATAATAAACTATGTGAACGTTCTACTACGTAAGTTGCAGATAAATTAGAGGATTGTAATAATAATAAACTCGTGTTACATAAGCCTAAAGTTAGGTCTTGCAAGCTGTACAGGGCAGGGCAGCTGGAAAATGAAATTGCGGTTTGTTGGTTGATAAAAGGGTTACGCTTTCTGTGTGAGGTTAGGAATGCAGATTACACCTTACTCCCCCATCCCAACTCCACATACACACATACACACACACACACACACACACACACAACGTTAGAAATCAAATAATAGCGTTCCCTAACCTCCGCGCTGTGAGTCACAAAGAAATGGAGGTATATACGCTCGTAGCCGCATACTGATTACGCCATTACGAAAAAAACGAATACATATGCTAACATGGAACCACGAATATTTGTTGTGGGGAGGGGCGGGGGCGGTGAAGGAGGTGAAGAGTTTTACAGTTTGAGAGTAACCCCCCAAAAAAAAAAAGTTGATGACGTAAAGGCTGACATTTAATGAAATGGTTTCGGTACACATAGGCCTACACTTAGAATCACGGAGAATGTGATCATATCGTGCAGTGCTGAGCTTACTATAGTTTTTTTTTTTTGACTGGGATCAATCATTATTACGATAAATGAGCCTTGAATAGATTATCATCATATAAATAACAATAAAAACAAGTAAAAAATGCGCCGAAGTTTCTTCGGCGCAATCTAGATTTCTGTACATCGTCGTATAATCAAGGCCACCGAAGATAGATTTATCTTTCAGTGGTCTCGGTGTAATGCTGCATGAGCCGCGGTCCATGAAACTTTAACCACGGCTCGGTGGTGGCCTATCTATATCGTTGCCAGAAGCACGATTATGGCTAGCTTTAACGTTAAATAAAACCAAAACTACCGAGGCTACAAGGCTGCAATTTGATATGTTTGATGATTGGAAGGTGGATGATCGACATAACCTTTTGCCGCCCTCTAGCCTCAGTAGCTTTTAAGATCTGAGGGCGGACACATAGAGTGCGGACAGAATAAAGTGCGGACGAACAGACGAAGCCGGCACAATAGTTTTCCTTTATCGAAAAATAAAAAGGAAGAAAAAGAAAGAGACAAAGAACTCGAAAACTGAACATAAATGGAAATGAACAAATATAGAACCGTTTCGTTTACAGAGAAGAAAATAAATAATTCAAAGAAGAAAGAATCCCACTGTCGAGATAACTACTCTGCAAGTATTTATATTTATGGCAGCTCTGAAATCACCACGGCAGCGGAAATCGAGAGAGAGAGAGAGAGAGAAATCAGAGTTACAACTACCAGCGTCGCTTGACACTGAAGAGAGAGAGAATTATGAAATATTGGAGTCGCAACTACCACGGATAATAAGCCGAGAAAAGAGAGAGAGAGAGAGAGAGAGTATGCAATATTGGAGTCGCAAGAGGGACAATAAGTCTTGAGAGAGAGAGAGAGAGAGAGAGAGAGACAGAGAGAGAGAGAGAGAGAGAGAGAGAGACGTACACTTTCTTCCAAGACGAAAAAATCCGTGGGAAATTCTCGGAACATTCCTCATATCGCTTCTTTATCTCTTCTTCTCCCAAGTTTCTCTCTCTCTCTCTCTCTCTTCCTCCCAGTTTGTTCCTGTTGAAGAAAGTTTGATGCTGACATCAGCTATTGTAATTATGTAAGTGAATGAAATATTCGACTCCGGGGAAGGAAGGAAGTCTGCCAAAGATTTTTCATCTTCAGAATCCCAATTTATTGTTATCTCAGATTCTAAGGAGAATTTTCTTGGAGGAAATATTTTATTTTCTTATTTTTATTTAAATGATTTGAAAGACTTATTCGCTTACAAGCGTTAAAAAAACGTTCACTGTTGATATATATTGGTCTTCGCATTAAATAACTGGAAGTGTAAAAACCTGCCACATTTACGTTTTATTTACATTTCTCAGCAGTGTAATTATTATTAGCCCCCTTTTTTTATTCTCCTATTTCAAGTACGCCTTTGTTTTCTCTTTTAAATGAGTTCATTGCATTAAAAAATAAACTTATTTTTTGGTCCTTCAAGTTTTCATGGCATAAAAACGGTTAATATTTCGAGAACGGTTCTTGATGGCCCCATTCCAAAGGCAAGTAGAAAATGCATATGGCTTCAAAGCCAATTATCTCAAGACTAATAATTACACTTATATGGTATATGTAGACGTGATTATTGCTGATGAATGGCTTTCATTTCCTCATACACACACACTAAGTATCCATCGCCATGTAAAAAAATAAAAATAAATAAAAATCTGTTGACTGATTTAAAAACTTGCTGAAGATGACATAAATGAAAAAGATGGGTCAGTTTTGGCAGTAATTTCGTCTTGTGGAGAAAACGATGGAAGAGTAGTTGGTTAAATCAGCATAATTTAAAAATCTTGGAAGCAGGAGGAAGACACCAAGAAAATATTTCTCTAGCATTTCCCCAGGCACAGCTCAAGAGATGCTGGAATGAAATGAATTTAAAATCTGAGAAGCTTGCAGAGAAATTGAGAAATGGCTCACGGTGACTGAATGAGATTTTATGCTACTTAAGTCAATTCTAAGAGGCTAAAAATAACTACAGGGGACTTGTGGTCCCATAAGAACATTTTCACATTCTCCTACAAAAACGCAGGGCACAAACAGACGTATAAAAAAGCTTTCATACGGCGTGAAAGAGAAACGCAATGAAAGAAAATCCCACTGTCGAGATAACTACCCCGTAAATATTTAAAGAAAGCTTTGAAAGCACCAGACTCGGCAGCGCTTCAGGATCATATAATTTAGCTGCAGATTCGTGGTGAGAGAGAGAGAGAGAGAGAGAGAGAGAGAGAGAGAGAGAGAGAGAGAGAGAGAGGACTTTCTTTATTCCAACACGCAGAATTTCTCTAATCAAGATTTTTCTATAGATAATTCAAACATGGCTTTCCCTTTCCTGATGATTCAAATTTTGCATCTCTCTCTCTCTCTCTCTCTCTCTCTCTCTCTCTCTCTCTCTCTCTCTCTCTCTCTCAGTGAAAAGGAGATTCATGCTGACAGTCTGACGCTGACATCAGCTATTGTAATCATATAATTAAATAATATATTCGACTCCCGGGAAGGAAGCAGAACACGATTTTTCATCCTAAGATTTGGAGATTACGGATTTTATACATTTTGTGGCGATTTTATTTCACGTGGATTTTTTTTCTTTATTTCGGCACAATTGTCAGTTTCCTATGCAAGGGGTCTATGCAATTCAATTACCATCTTTCTGTTAGGTATTTTTTGCTTATCGTATTAGCAATTACGGCGAAAGAAATCCGCTAACTCCCCTGCCATTATTTGCTTTTTAGTTTTCTGTAAAAGGAAACTATTGTGCCGGCTTTGTCTGTCTGTCCGCACTTTTTTTATGTCTGCCCTCAGATCTTAAAAACTACAAAGGCTAGAGGGCTGTAAATTGGCATGTTGATCATCCACCCTCAATCATCAAACATACCAAATTACGGCCCTCTAGCCTCAGCAGTTTTTATTTTATTTAAGGTTAAAGTTATCCATAATCGTGCGTCTGGCAACAACATAGGCCAGGCCACCATCGGGGTTTGGTTAAAGTTTCATGGGCCGCGGCTCATACAGCATTATACCGAGACCACCGAAAGATAGATCTATTTTCGGTGGCCTTGATTATGCGCTGTACAGAAAACTCGATTGCGCCGAAGAAACTTCGGCGCATTATTTGCTTTCTTTTTTGTCGCAACTAAAATCCTCATATAATCATTTTCATTCTTCGTAGTTAAGTATGTCTGTGGTTCTTATAACATTTCAAAATTAGTCCATAACATTAAAAAGTTAGTCCACAACATTAAGACTAAACTTATCTCGGTTTATTAAGGATTAAAAATAAAAGATTATTCTTTCAGGAAATGATCTGGATGGTTTATGTTTTAATATTTTCACGTGGATGGAAAATATTTCTAGCAATAAAACAAAATTACTTCAAGACAACAGATGGTCAAAATATCCGTTTATTCGAGTCAAGAAAAACCAACAGGAACATTAAGGATTTCCAAAGGTAAAAAAAAAAAAAAAAAATATTCAAATCTAAACTACATTACAGTACATAACTGTATTTCAAAGACCGCCCCCCTCGCTTTCGAAAACGCAATTAGTTATTAGTAAAAAATTGTCAGCAAAAAGCATCGGCGTTCAAACTCGGAACATCAAACGGAAACTAGTTTTGATTCCGCGTTCGTTAATAGGTCAAATTCATTTATTGAAATGGCATCACAAATGGCATCGGATGGAAGGTATGGCATTATCCACCCTGCAAAATGTAAGCGGACAAAAAAAAAAAAAAAAGGTGAAAACAAAATAAAGGTATTAACGGATAAAATGGTGAATGGACTAAAATATAAAAAAAGGCGACGAGAAAAATAACGACATTATCCATCCTGCAAAATGTAAACGGAAAAAAAAAAAGGTGAAGCAAAATAAAGGTATTACCGGATAAAATGGTGAATGGACTAAAAAACTTTAAAAATCAATAAAGAACCACGCGAAAAAGTATGGCATTATCCACCCTGCAAAATGCAAACAGACTAAAAAAAAAAAAAAGTAGAATAAAGGTATTAACGGATAAATGGTGAATGGGCTAAAATATATATAAAAAAAAACAGAGAAAAGGTATGATATTATCCACCCTGCAAAATGTAAACAGACTAATAAAAAAAAGGAAAGTACAATGAAGATATGAACGGATAAAATTTGAATGAACTATAATATAGAAAAGCAAATCCACGAGAAATTCAGGAAGATACGAACTTATCAAACCACCAACAAAGACAAAAATGAATAAGAAGCAAGCCTTCATTTTGTAAGATATGCATCCAGTCTTTCACAGCGTCTTCTTATTTTAAAAATATCTGAGCGTAACCCGTATCTTGTAACCATTATCTCCGTACTCCCCAAACCTCCGAGAAAAGTTTCTTTTTAGATAACGCTGGTGATAACGCCACGAGTCCTCACCTTTATTTAATTCTTTTCAATCTCTCTTTCTTCCAGTTACAATAATACCGAAAGTTCATTTCAAAATGATTTATGTCATTCTCAGGCTATAGCCACAGTCATCACACACACACACACACACACACACACACCTCCCATTTTAACCTTCCACAAAATACTATAATCCTGAACTTCAGAAATGGTTGGGGTGAATGCCTCGTTTCGCTGTTCTTCTAATCACTTCAGAACGATTAACTCTGACCTTTCCTGAAGCAGCATTAAATATAAAGACGGCTGTAATCTAATGACTCCGGCGTAATCGACATAAAAGACTCGGAATAATTTTTTTAAAAAGAAAATGGTATTGCTGCGTTTCCCAAACTCCTGCGTTCAACCATCCTTGTAATTATTCATGTTAATATCCCGCCTAATCTAGCCTTCGTGGTAATTACCAGTAAACCCTTTAAATCAGATCCACTCCAAGAGTGAACTGCTATTAGTGCCTTTAGTGCGTGCTACTCGCTTTGCATAACAACAACCTCCGTATTAAATATAGATACAGAATTGCCACTCTAATAGGTCCAAAGGTTTTTCATTCCTTTTGGTGGGAATATTCGGAATGGTCTACCTGGCGGTAGTGTCAAGGTCAGTGCTTCTAAATTTCAAAGCACCCATACATATTAGCTAAAGTAACATACGCCGTTGCTGTGACGTTTCTAACGTGCATTATTTGTTTATGTAATTACTTAATTAATATTAGGTTATTTTCGGCATTCTTTTATACGCATGCTTGCTTGCAAGTCAAAAGGTCTATTAGGTTAGTTCTTTGATAACGCTTGTAACTTTGCGATTAGCATCGACACAAAATATCACCATCATTCATCAGTCAAAGCAAATATCCTTATCAGTGCCTGCCCCTACATGCATACATCAACAACTGAAGAGGGAATGGAATAGAAATTTATCAAAATCATTCTGTGATTTCATATCGAATATATGAGTTAAAATCATATTCTGATGGTACAAAGGAACTAAACTTTTTTGGTGACTTTTAATCCTGTCGGTATTTAACAAGGGCTGTGAAACGGTGCTTACAGAGCATCAGGCGTGAAGGAAGTGCTCAGTGCTCAGTCGATTAAGCAGCTTGATGAGCAGAAAGAACCTAGTAAAAAAAAAAAAAAGTGTCAAAAATATCCCGGGCAGAAGTGATGGCGTGAAATCTTCAAGTAGACTTCAAGATACACACTATCTTTTTTTTTTTTTTTTGAAGCAAGAGGTAAAAGTTTTAAAATTATCCTTGGCAGAAGTGATAACATGAAATCTTCAACAAGACTTCAAGATGCACTGTAATTGTTTTTTTTTTTTTTTTTTTTTTTTGCGAAAGTAAGATCATCAGATAAACAATTAAAAATGAGCCGAAGTTTCTTCGGCGCAATCGAGTTTTTTGTACAGCGTATAATGCTGAGTGAAACTCTCAGCCACGGCCCGGTGTTGGCCTGTGTTGTTGACACCTATAGCGTTGCCAGACGCACGATCATGGCTAATTTTAACCTTGAATAAAATAAAAACTACTGAGGCTAGAGGGCTGCAATTTGGAATGTTTGATGATTGGAGGGCGGATGATCAACATACCAGTTTGCAGCCCTCTACCCTCAGTAGTTTTTTTAAGACCTGAGGGCTGACAGAAAAAGCGCGGACGGACTGACACATAGCCATCTCAATGGTTTTCTTTTAAAGAAAACTAAAAGTTTATTGCCAAACTCTCATTTTGAAGAGAAATTCCTTAAACTGGGAAAAGAAGAAAAAGACAAAACACTTGAGATGACCTTTCTTACGATAAGACTTCCGTCCCTTTAAATTTGTTAAAACCGAATCACATTAAAAATTAAGTCCTATAAACCTTGACACCATGTAACATCCGTTCCTTTGATCCCAGAACGATTCAATGACTCAACAAAATTCAAGAACCCGGGAAAACCCCCGAAAAAAGGCAAGAGTCACGAAACCCAGCAAAATATACAGCTGCAATAAAATCGCTGTTTACTGAAACTTGAGTTTATGGTTCCCTGTCACCAGAGTATTCTGCAGAGGTAAAGGAATGCTTCCTCATGCACTAGAAAAATAGAGGTCATAAGAGCAGAGGAAGAAAATCTTCCCGAAAGGTCGACTGATTCATAGAGAGAATAATCTGACGTCAGAGGACCAAAGGTTATAAATTTGATGACGGTAAAGAAAGGACATCAAGTGTTCACAATATAATAATTTCGTGGTTCATATATGTATCTGTGTTTCCGTTCAAGATACAAATAAAAGAATTAAATATCAAAACATACAGAAGAAAAAAATTTACTTAAATATACTTCCAAGCCAAAGAATGTTTGAGCAGCAAGCAGTCTTCACAAAACTTGGGGAATTAGTAACTGAGCACAAAATTCAAGAGCATAAAGAAGTTTATCAAGAACTACAAGATAAGCTTCGGTTTGTGAGCAAACAGGAAATGAATTCGATATCAGTTGAAATTAGACAAATGCTATTAAGTTCCTCGATTAGCTTGTTCTTAATTAAACAGCTGAATAATTCACCCATCTTACTACTTATTGTTATATGAACACATGGTATCTACTGCCATCTCTCTCTCTCTCTCTCTCTCTCTCTCTCTCTCTCTCTCTCTCTCTCTCTCTCTCTCTACGCTACTCCACGCAAAAAAAAAACTGCTACTTGAAAAAAAAATTTTTTTTCAAGCCATCTCTCTCTCTCTCTCTTTCTCTCTCTAAGGTACTCAACGCAGAAAAAAGTTACTACTTGAAGTAATGGCATCTACTGCCATCTCTCTCTCTCTCTCTCTCTCTCTCTCTCCCACCCCTCCCGTCGGTATCTCTCTTTGTCTCCCACTTCCAGTCTCCTTTTCCTCCTCCCCAACTCTCTCTCTCTCTCTCTCTCTCTCTCTCTCTCTCTCTCTCTCTCTCTCTCTCTCTCTCGCTACGCTATTTCACTAAAAAAAAAAAAAGGTTGTTTTTTCCCTTGACACTGCAGCTCCCAGGCAACTCCCTTCCAACGCATCTTGAAAGGAGCCAGCCCAGTCGAGATCAAAAAGAGGAGAGAGTAGTTCAAATATATATATATATATATATATATATATATATATATATATATATATATATATATATACATATATATATATATATATATATATATATCGATATGCTATATGTTTATATATATATAAATATCCCCAATGCCAAGGGAAAGAGATGGTTGGCACTAGAGAAATAAGTTATGGGAGGACTTCTGTTACCTCCTTATTACGTCAGCAGGCGAAGGCCAAGTAATGAGCAAGGTCTACCCAACTAAGATACGTCACCCCCTGGGGTAGTTACCCCAGGGGGGGAGGCGATCTTGGGTAGACCTTGTCTCTCTTGGCCTTGCTTATTCCTACTTGAAGCGTAATGAGTGAAGCTTTACATAACGTTATTTGATGGGGAAGTGCCAACGTCTCTCTTGTAATTGCATTGTCATTCTTTAGCAAACACTTGTATTACCGTTATTCCTAACGGTGCTATATAATATATACCAAATACAATTTGTTTTACAAGTATTTTATCGTACGAAATTATGACACAAGGATTTCAATTTGTTTTAACTGCATTCCCAATTGCATTTAATATGCAAAGTAGAGAGCTAGCAACAATAAAAATAACGACAGCAATACAAATAATGACGATGATGATAAAGACGATAAAAATAAAATGACTTCATGCATCATTAAGGATTAAGACTGCTCATCAAACTTTCAAATTGTTCCCTTTATTATTTATTGAAAGACATATTTTGCAACAATGTGCAATAACCACATTAGTCATCCGAGTGCGGTTTTCTTCTACGTGTAAAAAATTTTTGATAAATAATACAAGCGAGTGAAGACAATAGTAAGTCATTAACAACTCACAATACACGATATTATTATTATTATTATTATTATTATTATTATTATTATTATTATTATTATTATTATTATTCAGAAGATGAAACCTATTCATATGGAACATACCAAAGGGCCAATTTGTTTTAGATTAGTATTTTATCTGTAAGAAATTATGACACAAAGATTTCAATTTGTTTTGATGACATTCCCAATTGCATTTAATATGCAAAGTAAGAGCGAGGGCTGGCAGCAATAAAAATAACAGGACAGCAATAAAAATAATGACGGATGATTGATAAAGACAGGATAAAAATAAAATGACCCATCATTGATTAAGACTGCTCATCAAACAACAAATTATTCCCTTTATTATTTTTAAGACATATTTTGCAACAATGTGCAATAACCACATTAGTTTCCAGTGCGGTTTTCTTTTAATGTAAAAATTTTTGATAAATAATACAATTTATCAAGACAGTTATTTTGTTAATTAACAACTACAGCCACGATATTGTCACAATGAATTAAAAGGTATTATTATTATTATTATTAACGCGAACCAGGTTATTCCATTATTATTCTGAAGATGAAACCTATTCATATGGAACAAGTATTCTTGAACCACCGTTTTCAAAGAATATGTTCATTAGGGTTTGAAACGTTGAGGAGATAAAGGGATATAGTTAATCCCATCAGAAAGTTTTCCGATAATTGTACATAAAAAATAGCCCGTAACAAAGGTTCCTAGGTGCCGTTCAGGAAAGGTTCATTTTCAAATACATGCAGTGCATATGGCTCTAATCCTCAGTACAGTCTGTGGTGTCTATCAAATAGTACTGCGTTGGTATGGGTAATGTACTTTCTCAGTGTCTTCTGATGTCACTGCTCTCTCTCTCTCTCTCTCTCTCTCTCTCTCTCTCTCTCTCTCTCTCTCTCTCTCTCGTGAGCCTATATCCATCGCTGAGAATTTTGTAGGCAACATCTTCAGACCTATCCGTCTAAAATCAACAATTTTTTACTTTTATTTTCCTAACTGTTTACTTCACAACAGCTAGACAGACCAACGGTAACAGACAACTTTTGAAATAATATGTAGACAGAAGGATTAAAATTAAAAGTAAACAAACACATGTGATCATCAAAATACAGACTCTCTTTTGGCATAACCCACACAAGCATGATTGTTTTATACTTTATATATTTCTCGAATTTTACTGTCCTCTCTCTCCTCCTCCTCCTCCTCCTCCTCCTCCTCCTCCTCTTCTTCTTCTTCTTCTTCTTCTTCTTCTTCCTCCTCCTCTTCTTCTTCTTCTTCTTCTTCTTTTCATGTGCAAAACCAACCCATCCCAAAAGAACCTGTTCTTCTTTCTTCGTCATATTTCATATTTTCTATCGTCATATTTGCTATCTCAGCGTTTCGTCAAACTCTTGCACCATCTATACTTTCATCGCCCTTCAATTTATCTAACATTTTTTTTCTCTTTTACACGAAAACTTCTTCAAACGAAAACTTAAAATTTCATAAAAAAATTTTTTTCAGAAGTTGGACTTCAAAATTAATTTTTCGGATTTTTTTTTTTTTATTTTGGATTTTTATGGCACCCATAAATCTCCCAGTCTTTTAATCTCGTGTCCCAGTGAACCTGTCTTTATGTTTGGTACCCTTCGCCCCTTGCATGCACGTCCCCCGAAATATTTTCTCGTTTCTTAAACTTCCTGTTTTCATGGCTGTTTTTTGCGTCCTTCATCATCGCCCTCATGGCTTCTCCCAAGTCGTTATGGAACGCGCGCTCACACACATACACATACACGCACACGCGCACGCACACACGCGCGCGCACATACACCGTCGATGGGGGATATCAAAAGTCGAGGAGTTCCTGAGTGGAATAGGTGCACTTGGGGAGGAGGAGGAGGAGGAGGAGGAGGAGGAGGAGGAGGAGGTGGAGGGGAAGGAGGAGGTGGAGGAGGAGGAAAAAAGAGGAGGAGGAGGAGGAGAAAAAAGAGGAGGAGGAGGTGGAGGAGGAAGAGGGGGCGGAGGAGGAGGAGGGGAAGGAGGAGAGAGGAGGAGGTGGAGGGGAAGGTGGAGAAGGAGGAGGTGGAGGAAGAGGAGGAGGAGGTGGACGAGTAGCTAGAAGAGGAGGAGGAGGAGGAGGTGGTGTTTGTGACCGTATTGATGCATTCTTTCTCTCATACGTCTCCTTACGGAAGGAAAATGACGTAAGTTCCTTCTTGGTTTCTGAGGAAAGATTCTAGGCTGAAGAGAGAGAGAGAGAGAGAGAGAGAGAGAGAGAGAGAGAGAGAGAGGTGATCTCGTAGTGATGAACTGTGTTTGTAGGAGATCCGGCACAAATAATTTTCATATGCTTGTAAAAGTTTTTATGTTTGTCTAAGTAAAGCAAAATATAAACTATGTATGTATTTTAATTTCACTTCTCATGAAATTCAAGGCTTTCAAAGTGCATCGAGAATGGAATCATCTATTTATAAATACTTATGACTGTCCGCAGTTGAATTCAAATAAGCGGTCCTTGAAACTTTAACCACCGCCCGTGGTGGCCTGTCCTACATCGTTGCCAGAAGCACGATTATGGCTAACTTTAACCTTAAATAAAATAAAAACTACAAGGGCTAGAGGGTTGCAATTTGGTATGTTTGATGATTGGAGGGTGGATGATCAACATACCAATTTGCAGCCCTCTAGCCTCCGTAGTTTTTAAGATCTGAGGGCGGACAGAAAAAGTGCGGACGGACAGGCAAAGCCGGCACAATAGTTTTCTTTTACAGAAAGCTAAAAATTCAAATATTCCAACAATAATTGGATATTTTGGAAGAAAACTGATTAAGCTCTGAAAGACAATTACCGAGTCACGAAAAATACCTTTAAGAATAATAGCCTTTATCCCTTCTTTGAGAAAATCGCCAACGAACAAAATTACTTCTCATTATTACGATTATTCCTATCACTGTCATGCAAAGTGAGCTAGAAATATTAAGTAAAATATAATTTTAAATTCTATTTCATCTACATCTTTCACATGAGAGGAAAGACTTGGAATTGTAATAATGCTATTTATATGTAGATGGAAGAATTACTTCAATGTGGGATTGCTTTCATCTCAAAAATGAAACTGCACATTTTAGAAATAGAATTCTCTGCCTTGACGTTAATATCCTTCGTTATCCTGTATTTTCTCCTTTTTACGTATATTGAAGTGGCCAAAAAAAAAGCTTTATTAGTTTTCTGTAAAAGAAAACAATTGTGCCTGCTTTGCCTGTCCGCCCGCACTTTTTCTGTCCTCACTTTTTCTGTCCGCCCTCAGATCTTAAAAACTACTGAGGTTAGAGGGCCGCAAATTGGTATGTTGATCATCCACCCTCCAATCATCAGACATACCAAATTGCAGCCCATCTAACCTCAGTAGTTTTTATTCTATTTAAGGTTAAAGCTAGCCACAATCGTACTTCTGGCAACGATATAAGATAGGCCACCATCGGCCCGTGGTTAATGTTTCATGGGCCGCGGCTCTTACAGCATTATACCGAGACCACCGAAAGATAGATCTATTTTCGGTTGCCTTGATTATACGCTGTAGCGGCTGTACAGAAAACTCGATTGCGCAGAACAAACTTCGGCGCATTTTTACTTTATTTTTTTTTTATTGTGCTCTTCAATGTGAGAAATGTCTCATCACTGAAGTCTGGTTACTGTCCAAGTAGGCCTATCTTTTTTTTTTTTTTATAAATTCAATGCGTAATCGAAAAATAACGACAGAATGATCGGCATCACGACAAAATCGGGAAATGAACAAGAGAATCAATACGGTTTAAGGACCACATTAAACCATCATTCAATGGAGGCAAATGTTCCTTTTTCAGCAGTCCGTAATCACCTCCAGATCAGCATTTGCAAAGAAAAAAAACTGCAATCTCATTAGCAAAGAGAGAACGAAATCGACATTGAACGCAATTAAAAAAAAAAAAAAACGAAAAACAATGGCTGACATTACGAAAAGAGAAAGAATGACAATCAAAAAAAAAAAAATTTAAAAATTGCTACAATTGAGTCTGACAACCGGAACGTTGCTAACAGGCAGCAGGAATTACCTTCCCCTCTTCAAGGAAACGGAAAAATAAATGAAAATCAGGCGAGTGAAAAATGTGAATCAACAAGCATCGAATGCGCGGACGAAAATACCAAGAGGTAAACTTGTAAAAACGCCTTGACAAGTGACTGAAGTTATGCGGAATTAAATAAAGAGAAGAGTTTAGAACAATCGACTTTGATGATTTTGGCTGTGGCCTCCAATGATGCAGATCACTTCGGGTTTTAATCCAGAAACTTCGTATGCCGTGAGCAAGCGAGAGCTATGACGGGAAAACGCTGCAAAAAATCAATTTGCATAATCAGAAACTTAGTTTCTGACAATGTGCAGGGGCCGTTTCGCGTTGCATGTTTACGAAAAATGAAGATAGGAATGAGATTGTTGGAAAAAACATTTCCCAGAAGTTTTGTGCTAGCAGACCTAATCGTTCAATGAACTTCCTAATCATGCAGTCTCATTTCATTGTTCATTCCGTTTTTTTGTTTTTTTTCTGTATATTTTTTTACTTTCTCTTTTTATGTACTAGATACAAGACACACTGGGATAGAAGACTGTGGGACACTCACAAGAAAATCACTGAACCCAAGTTTCTAAAAATATACTTATATTAATATTAATATCTTTGCAGTTATACCTTCCTGCCTGTAAAATTTATTGAAATATTTATGTCTAGCCCGTTTCAAAAGCACAAAACTATCACCATAGACGGAGAGAAGCTAAGATACCACAATTTCTAATCTTTATATATCTGCCATCACTTTTCAGAATACTTCGGATTCAACAGAACGCATCAACCTTGACAGAAATGAAATAAATAATAGTACGCCTCAACCTGAATATGAAAATATGAAAAATTATGTAAAGTTAACGAGGAAATAAGCTTTACAAAAAAAGTCTTTCGCTCAATCTTCCACGATAAAAAACATAAAATAATATTAGCATATTTCTTCCAGCTAAACCCTGGGAGATATCAGCTACAAAGAGCCAAGATTCATCACTTATGCATTATTCCTGCTTCAAGGATTGGGGCCCCCCAAAAAAATCTTGGCTTCAAGAAATGCTCACAAGAAACCCAGTATATATATATCTTTCAGTTTAAAATTCTCGCGTATGTAGGGAAAAAGGAGATAAAATTCTGTGCTCAGTACTATAAGTCAATGTGATCTAATTTCTATCTTAACATTAAACAATGACATTTTTACGCAGCACACTGAAAATATTCAAAACGGGATATTTTGCGGTCTTATTAAATATATGATCTTTAAGTTTTATCCATTATTCGGAATATGTTATAGTAGATAAACGGGCAAAAACGATAAGCAATCATTTATGACTACTTGAATCACAAATGAAACATTCCAGGCCTACTACAAAAACAGCTATTTTGAAACAACAAAATTGGTCAGTTTTAATACTTGGATATAATTTCAGCATATCTCTTATCAGCTGTTCGTCCTTTCTCCTTATATTTCTTTGCCTCTACAGAGGCGAAGTCGGGGTTCTTTAAACGGTATCTAACAATCCATGATTGTTATCAATTTAACAATCCTTGATTATTATCAATTTAACAGTCCTTGAGT
This sequence comes from Macrobrachium rosenbergii, assembly GCF_040412425.1. NCBI lineage: Eukaryota > Metazoa > Arthropoda > Malacostraca > Decapoda > Palaemonidae > Macrobrachium > Macrobrachium rosenbergii. The sequence goes on along the minus strand of NC_089762.1, from coordinate 46,843,741 downwards.
TATCAATTTAACAGTAATTAAACAATCCTTGATTGTTACCAATTTAACAATCCTTGATTGTTATCAATTTAACAATCCTTGATTGTTATCAATTTAACAATCCTTGATTGTTATCAATTTAACAATCCTTGATTGTTATCAATTTAACAATCCTTGATTGTTATCAATTTAATAATCCTTGATTATTATAAATTTACCTATCCTTGATTACAGTGTATTATCAATTTAACAACCCTTGATTGTTATCAATTTAACAATCATTTAGTTAACAATTTAACAACCCTTGATTGTTATCAATTTAACAAGCTTTGATTGTTATCAATTTAACAATCCTTTAGTCAACAATTTAACAAGCCTTGATTGTTATCAATTTAGCAATCCTTGATTGTTATCAATTTAACAATCCATGATTATCATAAATTTTCACACTTGAAAAGGTCCACTGATGAAAAACTGTATTGACTGGAAGAACCGTGGTCCAGTTAGCATGCGACTGCCTTCAGTCACATCTGAAATATGCTATGACTCGATGATAAAAATGATGGAAGAACATGAATTGCTTAGGACTTTTCCCTAACTACTACTACTACTACTACTACTACTACTACTACTACTACTACTAATAATAATAATAATAATAATAATAATAATAATAATAATAATAATAATAATAATAATAATAATAATAATACTTCGTTTAGTACTTTTCCTAATAACTGACGAGCGAAAAAGATTATGGAAAGACGCCATATTGTGTCTGCTACACTTTTCTGGTGAATTTCCTAGTACAAAGTATGATACACCAACGCACGCACCCTCTAATTATGATTAGCGGCATTCTGAGTATTTCTTCAATTAAAAATATAAAGAGCGAAATGAACCGCAATTCTCGGAAACCGACGTAAAAGATCAAACGCGAAAATTTACTTGCACCTAAGCCAGCGTTCACGGAAGACTCAGGAAGATTGTTTTTACAAGCAGCGTTCTGAAAAGAGAAAAATTTAATTTTTCCTGGGCGAGAGGGGAGACGACATGAACCTATTTCTTTCAGTGAAAGGACGAGAGAGAGAGAGAGAGAGAGAGAGAGAGAGAGAGAGAGAGAGAGAGAGAGAGAGAGAGAGAGAGAAGGAAAAAAACGAAACTTGTTACCAGCAGATCAAAGGGAACCTCGATGAAGGGTTTTTTTGGTATTTCTCCCGTCTTAGTCCAGAGATGACACTTTTTGTTGATCCACCTCCGAGTATTCTTGGAATTCGCTGTTTAGGGGAAGGGTTGATAGTTTCATCTACTCTGACGTGAATATGGAGGACACCGTTTCACGGAAATAGTATCATTTCAAGTTCTATATAAGCAGCTGGTCCGCTAGCTATGGTATGGTCGCCAGTGTCGTGACATGCCACTCAGATGTAGCGAGTTCGCGCCTCCCCCAAGGCGATGAACAATCACTGGTTCTGTGTCGTGATCAGTTACTCCTGCAATGTGGGGTCTGCGGTGGGAGGCTGAAACCAACATTCTTTGGAAGCTTGAATTTCAAATCAGTGGCTTGTTCCATGTGAATAGGTTTCATCTACGGAAATAATAATAATAATAATAATAATAATAATATTAATAATAATAATAATAATAATAATAATAATTGTAAATCATTTAATTATAATAAAAGAAAAGGCAATATTATTTTAACCTTGATAAGCAGAGCAAATTTAAGTATATAAAATATAAATAAAAAATTTCGTAAACTAGTCAAATTCTGGTTTTGCAGTAAATATAAAAAGGAAACAATCATTTCAATTACAGAAATTTCTGGTTTTTGCAGTATACATAAAAATTAAAAATAAAGCATATCATTTAAACACGAAAAAGAAATCGAATATATAAAATGTAAAAATAAAGCATTATCATTTTAATTGCTTGAGAAAAAAGAGCAAATTCTGGTTTTTGCTGTATATATAAAAATTAAAAATAAAGCTATATCATTTCAATTGCTTGAGAAAAAGTGCAAATTCTGGTTTTTGCCCTATATACCAAAGTTAAAAATAAAGCTATATAATTTCAGTTACTTGAGAAATGTGCAAATTCTGGTTTTTGCAGTAAATATAAAAATTAAAAATAAAACAATATCATTTCAATTACTGGAGAAATGTGCAAATTCTGGTTTTTGCAGTAAATATAAAAATTAAAAATAAAGCAATATCATTTTAATTGTCTTGAGATGCAGAGAACAAATTCTGGTTTTTGCCTTAGATGTGATAAAAGAACACCAGTACAACTTAGATGCTGATGTTATATATACAGAACATAAAGACAGTGAGAAGGCAGCAGGCATCCATTTGGGAATGCAGTACTCCATGAAACAATTATAATATAATGCAAAGCAACTTCAGCGAGGTACGTATTATCTACTAGCTGAAAAAAAATGAGAACCATTACATACTCCCGAAGAGTAAGCAGATTACTTAGGAGCCGGGGAAACTAATGGAACATGTTTTCGCTGAATGGTTTTTTGTGAATTATTCAAAAGTGTTATGGCGAACTCTTGATCTTTTTCCGGCAATTTTGTACTTACATAGGAATAAAAAAAAAAAACTGATTTATAGACGGACGGGAATAAGAATTTTTTTTTCACATTTTGTCGTGACATTAGGTTACATGAGTTAATGACAACGTGGCAACTCGTGTGGTTATTGGAAATTGTATTCTAGTTGAGTTGAAGCATTGGATCTAAATCAAAGGACCTGAATCAAAACGAGAGAGAGAGAGAGAGAGAGAGAGAGAGAGAGAGAGAGAGAGAGAGAGAGAGAGAGAGAGAGAGAGATTTTACGAAAGGTTTCTGCCCAATTGGGGAGAGGAT
>NC_089762.1:46770890-46835890 GCF_040412425.1 Macrobrachium rosenbergii | reverse complement strand
GAGAGAGAGAGAGAGAGAGAGAGAGAGTCATTTGAAAAGTGGCGTGGGAATACAATGCTCTATTACCATTAGTGTCTTTTCTTGCATGAGAGAGAGAGAGAGAGAGAGAGAGAGAGAGAGAGAGAGAGAGAGAGAGAAAGAGAGAGGGAGAGCATTTTCACACTTGTGGCTTTCTACGAATTAAGGCCAAGGAAAATCTTTAAAGCCAAATTAGGTTTCGTCTTGAAGCCTCGCACCTGCTTTACCAGTAACAGGATTTTATTTCATTTGAAATCTGAAACTTTATTTTTAAATTTTAACCTTCACAAAATCCAATACAGGTAACTTGTGTCAATCTGAACCCTTAAGAAAGACAGTCTAGATGACTTGTGCTCACTGCATGTCTGAAAAGCAATTGAGATAACTTTAGATGACTTAGATATTTTAGATAACTTGCAACAACTGCAAGTCTGAAAAGTTCTCGAAATCTATATTTTTTGTTGGAAGAATTTTCTGTTGGGCAGCTGCGGTGTCAAAAAAATCTCTTTAACAGGCTGAATGAATTAATATTATCTGAGAACTGGCTGTCTTCGTTTATTTATTTTCTTTGATTAAAACTATACTTTCAAAACTAGATACTTAAAAATTTAGGATTTCACGACATATTCTGTATTGCGTGGGCATATCTGTCAACCAGTAGCGCCCGCAGGGGGTAGGGGGCCACTTGGGCACGTGCCCCCAACCTCTCTAAGTCGAGGTGAAAAAAAAAATGTAGTGAGAGAGAGAGAGAGAGAGAGAGAGAGAGAGAGAGAGAGAGAGAGAGAGAGAGAGAGAGAAAGTCATTTATAGGCGACTCTGATGACAGCGGCTTCCAAAAATGTTTCGAATCTGCCACAGAAATTTCAAGTACCTCAAATATTTCGAAGTTCAAATGCCCAGAGTAGCTATCAGTCAGCGATACATGGGAATATTAGAAGAGAGTAATTTTTTTTCTTTTTTTTTTTGCCATTTTTGGATTTCGTCACTGCTCAGTTTCATGACAGATTTGCGTCAATCGACCTCTCAACTCATAATGTTCGTCCTTAATGAGGACTTCATTTTTGTTATCAAATTCCGCCATTTTTATTAACACACAAATATGCTAAATGCATTTAATAAAAGCGATCGAGGAAACTGCGATATCAGTTGAGATATGTCACATAATATGACTAAAAACGACCTTTGGTCAGCTGTTTGTATAATGAACTCATAATCCAGGCTTATTGGACTCAAGCCCAAGAAAATAAAATGGCAAATTTCATTAGCGTGATGGAAATCATAATGGTCTTGGTAACGAGATACTGCGACAAAAAATTTAATATTTGTAATCTCAGTGAAGCTACCAGCACCAGAATTACCAGGAAATGTGCAATGAAAATTTCAAAGGAGGGTTATTTATCTTTATTATATCGATATGAAACATTTTAACAGTCACTCCCCAGATATGGTAACAGCTTTCCATGAATTTAGACTTATTCAAAATAATAATAAAAAATTCTTATAAATTAAATTTAATACGGACAATGACTGTCATGAACAATATGTTCATGGATATTATTCCAGTTGTGATAAGTGAAAACAAGTAAAAAATGCGCCCAAGTTTCTTTTGCACAATCGAGTTTTCTGTACAGCGTATAATCAAGGCCACCGAAAATAGATCTATCTTTTGGTGGCCTCGGTATAATGCTGTATGAGCCGCAGCCCATGAAACTTTAAACCACCACCCGGTGGTGGCTTGGCCTATATCGTTGCCAGACGCACGATTGTGGTTAACTTTAACCTTAAATAGAATAGAAACTACTGAGGCTAGAGGGCTGTAATTTGGTATGTTTGATGATTGGAGGGTGGATGATCAACATACCAATTTGCAGCCCTCTATCCTCAGTAGTTAAGATCTGCGGACAGACAAAGCCGGCACAATAGTTTTCTTTTACAGAAAACTAAAAGTAAAAACAAAAAAATAAATAAAATAACGGACCTTTAAGCTGAAGACTCATATTCTCGGGCACTAGATACCCGTTAAATGGTTGATGAACGTCTTACAACGAAGAAGGATAATGTTGCAACAAATGAGGACGGTAAATTTTACAAAACTAATTCTAAAATAAGTTATTATAACGTACAAAATTTGCAATATGTTTTACAGAGCACGGGCAAAACTAAGCTTGAACCTAATTAGCAGGTGCAAATATATGTTCAGCTACTTTGCATAAAAAAATGTCTAAACTGATATTTTAAATAAATCTGACTATATAATTAATTTTCTCACCGATATTAAAACAATTTTCTCATACGCAATAAAACATGCCAGTGACTGCTAATTTTTTCATACGTGAGAATGAACAGATGATATTTTATCAAATAATGACAAGTGAGAGTTCCTTCAAAGTTTGAACAAACTTCCTTTTTATTATAACAAGAATCAGTGAAACTTTGAGGGATAACCTTGAAACTTAATAAAAAGGAAAAACTCGATAACAATAGATAACAATTCGTGGCAACTTACGGAATCTCGTTACTATTGTTAGCTTCGTCAAGAAATTTTTGCAATTTCTTGATAAGACAATAACATGGCTACTACCCCCTCCCCTCCCACCACCAACACCACCATCTCCCCTCCCCCCAAAAATACACACACACACACACACACACACAACAACAACAACAACAACAACAAACAACAACAAAATTTTGATGACAATCGCGAGATGAAAATAAAAATAAACAAATGAATCAAACTGACCTACCAGATACGTAAAAATGTCGATTTGATTTCCTAGAAGTTACGGATGTGAATAATTTGCGAGGTCAGCTGAACTTCAGAGAAGGGCTGAGAGAGAGAGAGAGAGAGAGAGAGAGAGAGAGAGAGAGAGAGAGAGAGAGAGAGAGAGAGAGAGAGAGAGAGAGAGAGAGAGGAGGCTTCCAGTTCTGGAATAAAGGACACGATTGTCAGTTTTTTTTTTTTTTGTACAGCTCATACCAAATCTTCAAATATGATTTTGCCTTCATAAATAAAATATAATTTCATAGACAGTTCATCATTACTACAAGAAATACAACTGGCACTTGTCACCTCCAAACCAATTTCAAAATAATATGTATTTCATCCCTTGGATGTTCATGCATCTAAACCAGTAATTCTACAGCATCTGAAGAAGTGCATTCAACTGCATAGTTGTAGGTGCTTCCGTGTTTTCACGCCTTAGTACAAATAAAATAATCAAAATTTGGTGCTATTTGCCCGTGATTCTGTAGAGCACACTGATTATAAAGAAGGCATTACTCTTGGCGTTCATATATAGGTATATTTTATTTCCCTTCGAAATCCTACGGATATAAATTCTTCTCGATTTCTGTACTTTACATGTATAGCCTGAATATATTATTATGATGAGATATGGACGTCAAATTGAAAATAATATAAGATATGAATGTCAAATTGAAAATAATGACGCATAAAATTAAGACTGATCGTAATTATTCCATTCAAGATATAATCCTTTTCACGGAATGCAAAAAGGATGAATTGCAATGTAAGACGAAGACATCGAGCTCTTCTGAACTGGAAGAATGTCACTAATGAATAAAGGGACCCTTGACAAGATGATTTCGCAAGATCTCAAAAACAAAAACAAAAACAAAAAATCAAGTAAAACATTATCGGAATGTTAATTTAATGCCACTGGCGATAACAAATATATAATGAATCATTACAAAAGTGATTTTACAGAGGGTTTCAAACGTTAAACGAATATCAGAATTGTATTTATTGTTTTGTTCATCACAATGGAAATCTGAAGATTTCCTTTTCTGTAAGTTTATGAAATGGTCAATGATGTAGAGGTTTCTCTACTATACTGTCCTTCCAAGACTACTAATTAAGCAGAATTTTCAACAGGCTATCAGTCTCCATTCTCTACACATGCCCAAACCACCTAAAAGACATCCTGATCTATAATTACCCTTATGCAAGCTCTTTTACCCAATTTCCTAGGCATCTCTCACTTCTCATTATTTGAACACGTCTTACTCCAAATATTTTAATGGAACCGGTTCAGTTCAACAGCTTGTACTTCACTTTCCTTAATTGCATCCACCACCTAAACTTCCTTGCCATACAGAGAAGTCAATTCTTACACTCCTATATAACATTTTGCTTTTACAATGGAATAATTTATTCTTCTTGCTCATTCCTGGGGAATCTTTACCTCCTACGGATATACCTTAAACACCTGGGTCAGCTACTCTGTTACCATACATAAGTTTTCCTGGAGGGCTGTTCTTACAGATGCTTACACATGTACTTAACCATGTACACATACACTATAATATGTATACGTATGTACATATATAAAACAACACACAGAAAATATATATATATATATATATAGTATATATATATATATATATATATATATATATATATATATATATATATATATATATATATATATATATATATATATATATATATATATATATATATATATATAACAGTGAGAGAGAGAGGGGGGGCAACTTTAGATGAGTGCGAATACACGGTTAATTGCGTGAAAATAATTATCCTACATAAAGCTAACGTACTCTCTTTGAGATTATTATTATTAATGACTTTAAGAACCACAAACTTAACAAGATGAAAGTAAATAACTCCTTTTCATTAAAACTTCTACTGTGTATTCCGCGCATTCATAATGTTGCCACTGGCCCCCATGAATTAAAAAAAAAAATCCAAGTCTAGAAAGAATCGTTTCAGCCAAGAAAGTATTTTAACGAAGTTTCTTTTTAATGAGAAATCATTATTCTCTTGAAAATGAAGGCGTTCGTTTACCTTCCTTATGAAGTTCTAAAAAAAAAAAAAAGATGGTGGTTTACGATTTATTCATTATTATTATTATTTTATTATAGAGTTGTTATTATTATTATTATTATTTATTATTATTATTATTATTATTATGATAGTAATTATTATTATTATTATTATTATTATTATTATTATTGTTGTGTTAAGACTTCCTGGCATATTGTTGATGAATGGTTGGTGTGAAAAATGTATCCCAAAGAATCAAAGAGACGATTAAAAAATATTTTTCAGCGCATGCGCAGACGAGAATCTACCGTCGAAAGACTCTTTTATTTCCGGTGAATTTTATCCCGGAAATCAGGAAACACCTCCGGTTTTCCACTGCGTGAAAATCTCGTGAAAAATCGCGAGGAGAAAAATAAAAGCGTAATTATGACGAGGACAGAAAATACAACGAATAAGAGGATCACGAGAAGTAAAAATATGGAGGGGGGGGTGCCTGGGAGGGAGGTAGAGGAGGCCAGGGAGGGAGAGGAAGCCGGGGAGGGAAAGAGGAGAGGCCATGGTGGTAGAGGAGGCCAGGGGAGGGAGAGAAGAGGCCAGGGGAGGGAAAGGAGGCCAGCTAGGGAGGGAAGGAGAGGCAGGGGGGGAGGGAAAGGAGGCCAGAATAGGAGGGGGGGAGGAGAGGCCAGGGGGGGAGAGGAGAGGCCAGGGATGGGAGAAGAGGCCATGGAGGGAGAAAAGAGGCCAGAGGAGGGAGAGGAGGCCAGCTAGGGAGGGAGAGGAGAGGCCAGGGAGGGAGAAGAGAGGTCAGGGGAGGAGAGGAGAGGCCAGGGGAGCGAGAGGAGAGGCCACGGAGGGAGAAGAGAGGTCAGGGAGGGAGAGGATGCCAGGGAATGGAGAGGAGAGGCCACGGAGGGAGAAGAGGCCAGGGGAGAGAAAAGAGGTCAGGGAGGGAGAGGAGGCCAGCTGGGGAGGGAGAGGAGAGGCGACGGAGGAAGAAGAGAGGCCAGGGGAGAGAGAGGAGAGGCCAGGGAAGGGAGGGAGAGAGGAAAAGACTACCAAAGAACAGGTGATTACCCCCTTCAAATCCCGAGTCATCACAGGAGAACACAAGAAGAGATAAAAATGCCCTCTGAAACGCTCCCAGCTTCCGGGAGAGAGAGAGAGAGAGAGAGAGAGAGAGAGAGAGAGAGAGAGAGAGAGAGAGAGAGAGAGAGCATTCCCGAAGCCTTCTTATTTCCGCGGCTCGCTGCGGCGATATTTGCTTATTTCAGACACTGCCGCTTCTTCGCTGCGTCCTTCCGTATTCCTGTCACCTCCCGCTTCCATTGGCGCCGATGGTGTCTTGCGGATGGGGCTCGGAGAATGGCACGCCATAAAGATGGTCCCCAATGAATAAATTCCTTCTCGCGGATGGGTGTGTTGTTGGATTCCGCAGCGGGAAAATTCTCGTCTCTGAGAGGGATTTTCGAGTTTTTTTTTTTTTTTTTTTTATATCCGGTGTGTGTTTTTTTTCTCCAGTGTTTTTCTTTTCGTTCCTACGGGTCGCATTCCACGTGAAGTAGAGAGCTCTGGCTCGTTTTTATTTTCTTTTTAAATTGTCTAGCAGTAGTAGTTCATTTACTGTTACATTATGCTTCTATCAATGTAGCTGTCTATCTATACATATGAACACGTACATACACACGCATGTATTACAATACATATTATATATTTATATATATTATTATATGTGTACATAATATGCATATATATATATATATATATATATATATATATATATATATATATATATATATATATATATATATATATATATATATATATATATATGAGAGAGAGAGAGAGAGAGAGAGAGAGAGAGAGAGAGAGAGAGAGAGAGAGAGAGAGAGAGAGAGAGAGAGAGAAATCTCGGTTGACAAATGAAAAAATTAATATATACTACATACGCAACCTAACGTATTTCATTTTCAAATAAAAATGTATTACCATGTTCCCAGAATTAATAATAACGGTGTTGGGAGAAAGGAGAGAGGAAAAGTTCTGAAACGAGAGAGAGAGAGAGAGAGAGAGAGAGAGAGAGAGAGAGAGAGAGAGAGAGAGAGAATCTTCCAGCGTTATGTAACACGAACTTTAATTCTGCGTCTGAGAAAGGGTCTTCAAGTCAAAAAGTCAATAGTTCTTCACACGTTATCGTTAAAGAACTGAACAATACTTGTATAAGTTTTTTTTTTTTATGCAGGATTAACTGCAAATAAGAGGTCGCCTTTATGCTTTCTGCAAGACATTATTACTGCAAATATGTTTTCACATTTCAAAAAAATTTTTGTCAAATTCGTAAACCGTTTCCTTTGCTTATTGTTCAAAATGTGACCGTATCGAATTTGAATTAAAGGAAATAATTATTAAATATAATAATAATAATAATAATAATAATAATAATAATAATAATTGCATTACATAATAATACAATTTACTACATAACTGTGGATTTTTATTGCCCAACTGTTTTCCATGAGATTGTGAATTTTTAATAATAATAATAATAATAATAATAATAATAATAATAATAATAATAATAATAATAATTACGAATTGCATTCCACTTCTATGAGCAACTGTGTATCAGTGACACACAAGACGAAGTGGTAAGAGATACAAAGAAATAATAACCTGTATGAATCTTGTTAAATCTTCTTCCCTTGCCAGGTGTCACTTTAAATAATGTTGGGTGGAAATAAAATGAGAATCTTATTCCATAACACAATGCTATTTATATATATATATATATATATATATATATATATATATATATATATATATATATATATATATATATATATATATATATATATATATATATATATATATATATATATATATATATATATATATATATATATATATGTATGTGTGTGTGCGTGTGTAGGCTACATATACACACAAATTTATATGCAACTGTTTACTAAAAACTAAGAACAGCATAACAAATTCACATACATTCCGACGTATGGGTTTTGGAACGGAATGCACTCGCAAGACCAGCATAAATAATGTTTATGTATACACAAGTATACGAACCGTGCATACATTTACAATTTTTATCTCCCTAACTTTCACCCATTTCCGTCGTTTACTCTTCATGTTTCAAGCAAAACCCTTTCTCCTTCCCGCGTTAAAAGCTCGACACTAAAAAGGACCCCATTCTTCTGCAAGTGAGGAAAAGGAAGCACTTAGCATTTTTATCTTATCTCCCTCTATGGCGTCTTTCCATTTCCTTACTAATTTTTGAATCACTGTGAAAGCTCTAGTATATAACCTTTTACAGGTACAAGAGTGGAAAAGAAAATTTAAATGCTCTTCTCTTCAACACTTTACAGTTACTAGATTGCAAAAGAAAGTTTAAATGCGCTTCTCTTCAACACTTTACGATTACTAGATTGCAAAAGAAAGTTTAAATGCTCTTCTCTTCAACACTACGGCTACTAGATTGCTAAAGAAAGTTTTACAAGTATACAGATGAAAACTTCTAAACTGCACAGCATTGGAAGGGCACACGCTGTTTTTGAGTTTTTAATCTGAGCGCCATAAAATATTTAGAGGTAGAAGGCTCCCCCAAATTCAGCGTACCATTACTTCCCGTAAGCATCAAGAGGTGATTTTACCCAGCGAGGGTATAGAGTTTAAGGAACCCTTAGGCCTAGCCTAAATTAACCACTCTCTACCTGCCGCATCAGGCAACAGATTAATACTGAGAGAGAAATGAACCTTGTGGCCACAAACAAACAAAGAAAGGCTTAGATAACTAACCAGGTCAGGAGCAAATACCATCTGAGAGCCCAACATCTCAAAGGAATTTTTCCAAAGATAAGATTTTCTCCATATACTTAAATACATGTAAAAAAAATCAACCCTACTTTAAACACAAACCATACGATCAAAGTTGTTTTGAGTTAGTATGGCGTAAATTACATTTTTTTGAGTCATATTTTACAAAAATGTACAAATGTAACTTGGGGCTGCAGTTTCACGGACTATAGACAATTGAATTTACAACACAATCTATTTCACTTGCACCAGAAACAACCTTAGATAAAGTTTTTTATGATCAATTACATACAAAAATATACATCCACTTGCCAACCAATCTCCCTACATAGGATATCATAAGGGCAGCATTTATTGTGGAAACGACTCAAGTTTCTGAAAGGGTTCAAAAAAAGGGTTAGCCATTACTTGCGCCATATAAATACGAATCACAAACAATATTTAAAGAGAAAGATACAGACATACGTGATGAAGTTTTTACCCACACCGGATATTACATGGATCCAAGCAAGCACATCAGCCTGGTAGCCTAAGGTGTCAGTAAACTAAGACTTCGGCACTGCCTATGGCTGGAATAACTGTTTGCTGGCACTGCCTATGGCTGGAACAACTGTTTGCTGGCACTGCCTATGGCTGGAACAACTGTTTGCTGGTCACAGAATATTGCGGCAAATAGGAAATTGCTCCTTTACAGACTGAACAGAATCAGTAGATGTTATTGATGATCAATAACATCAGAAACAAGAACGTCCCTTTACTTAGCACTGAATTCATTTGCCAATAACACTTTTTCCAAGTAAAATATAAGATAGCCGTCACTGACACATCCTTCTTACAACCAGTTACTCCAAGGAAAAACCCCTTGTGCACAAATCTCTGAAACACATATACAATCTCTGGAATACGCATACACAATCTGTGAAACGCATATGCACAATCTCTGAAATACACGCACACAATCACTGAAACACACGTACACAATCACTGAAACACAAACACAATCTTGAAACACAAATACACAATCTCTGAAACACACGTATACTATCTCTGAATACACATATACAAGTCTCTGAAACACACATACACAATCTCTGAAATACACATATACAATCTCTGAAAAGCACATACACAACCTCTGAAACACAAACATACATACAACTAGTAAAAAATAAGAAAAATAGAAAAAAAACATGAAAATCTCTAGGATATTTTGCAAAAAATTAATCCAATAATCAACATGCTGCAAAACTTGACGAAAAGCCAAGAAAGGTGACGAAAATTTCAAGGGGTGTCTGAAAATCGTATACAGTAAAACGGATGACCGAAAAATATATAAAATATATTTATCCAGCTACCGTCTATTTTTCATTATGATTATTTTCACATCACCATATTGCCTACGCCCAGCATTTTTGATTAAAACATTCTCATTTCCTCCTTTTTTTCTCTCTCTCCCTTTTGAGTGAAATTAGTTCGGGATATTGCATCGTAAATACTTTCGGCTGGAAAAATGGAAAATCCCTTTGGAGCCTCAAATCAAACATTTTATTCGGGAACCTTTTCTTTTTAATCTCCGGATTAGTACCTGTTTTGATCGATGGTTTTAACCGAAGCTGCGTATTTTCGCAATTAAAATTCCCGAAGTTACTTTTCAGAAGGTGTGGTTTGGATAATCGAGCAGACGAAAAAAATCGGTCAGACAAAAAAAAAAAAATTGAACAGACCAAAAAAATCGGTCAGACCAAAAAAAAAAAAACCGTCATACCAAAAAAAATCGGTCAGACAAAAAAATTGCTCAGACAAAAAAAAAAACCGCCAGACAATAAAAAAATCGGTCAGACCAAAAAAAAAAATTGGTCAGAAAAAAAAAAAAACAAATCTGTCAGACAAAAAAAAAAAGAAATCGGTCAGGCAAAAAAAAAAAAAAATCGGTCAGACCAAAAAGAAAGAAAAAAAGAAAGAAAAAAAGAAATCGGCCAAGCCAAAAAAAAAAAAAAATCGGTCAGACCAAAATAAAAATCGGCCAGACAAAAAAAAAAAAAAAAATCGATTTAAAAAAATTAAATGATCTTTCATATATACCGAAAGCCGAAAATGAGGGAGGGATCCGCGCGTCATACGCCTTTTAACCCATTAAACACAGTTAATGCTCAATTTAAAGGGACGATATTTGTTACCAGGAAGCGTTTTGTCAAACATTTGATATGAATATTTACGAGAACTCCCGCGCTTGTTTGCTTAAATAGCGTCAGGCAGGGGTTGGCATGTTGCATTTGTTATAGCTTTCCTTTTAACATTCGTTTGTAGAGGAAAAACATTTCGCTCCTCTCTTACCAGAACAGTTGTAAGTTTTTTTTTTTTTGTAAAACTGGTTTTTTTTTTTGTAAAACTGAAGACTTCTACCGTGGCCTGGTTCCCGCCAGTCGCCGATCGGAGGATTTGCCGCCTTTTGTTTATGTTTTTGTTGGTTTCTTATCATTTGAAGACACATTGAGACGTAATACAATATTCAATGAAACCTATTTTTTTATGCCAGGCCACTCACACGTCTATATAATTCTAACATTCTAAAAAAAAAAAAAAGTTCGTCTGTCAATTTAAAACTAAGATTTCCTTGGTCCATGTGTGCCACGCGTATCTTATTTCCTTATATATACTTTCAAACTTCGACCACGACTGCATGATAACAAACTCTTGTTCTAATGCTGTCTTTTTAGTTTTCTGTAAAAGAAAACTGTTGCGCCGGTTTTGTCTGTCCGTCCGCACTTTATTCTGTCAGCACTTTTTTTCTGTCCGCCCTCTGATCTTAAAAACTGCTAAGGCTAGAAAGCTGGAAATTGTTCTGTCGATCATCCACCCTCCAATCATCAAACATACCAAATTGCAGCCCTCTAGCCTCAGTAATTTTTATTTTATTTAAGGTTAAAGTTAGCTATAATCGCGCTTCTGGCAACGAAATAGGACACGCCACCACCGGGCCGTGGTTAAAGTTTCATGGCCCGCGGCTCATACAGCATTATACCGAAACCACCGAAAGGTAGATCTATTTTCAGTTGGCCTTGATTATATACGTTCTAGCGGCTGTACAGAAAACTCGATTGCGCCTAAGAAACTTCGGCGCATTTTTTACTTGTTTAATTACGTTCTGTCCTCATTCACACGAGTATCATACATATTGAAAGGTAAAAGAAATAATATTTTACCAGTAAAATTCATTTTCTAACGAATACTTCTCCACATATTTGTACGTGAGTAGATACTGCGTACATTTCATAATGACGAAGAGACGGCAATTTAAATAAACTGTACGAAGCAATGTGAAATAAAGTGAGTAAACGCTGTATCATGAAACTGTAATCTAAATTTTCAAATGAAAGAATTAATGTAGCTATTAAAAGCCAGAAATACCTTTTTCACCGTTCATTTTACTCAAAACACCCCCTGCCTAGTCCCTATTTGTAAGCAGGTATACACGTGTAAGAGTAATTGTGTATGTGTGTGTGTGTAGAGTTCCATCGCAATTATTCGCATCGCTTTTTAAATTGAAAAACTGCTACCATACCGACCTAATTTTCCATTTAAAATTCAAACTTGCAATATCTAGATCAATGTCCAGTTTCACATCCCATCCAGAATTATTTTCATATTCTAGGATTACCCTACTTAAATCATTGTAAATCTCTAAATAACAGGGGATTTAAGCTGTCAAAATAATTCTGGAATATAATATTTATACTTTCTCACCATTCGAGACCAGTAGGGAAATATTAGTATGAGATTAGCACTGGGTCGCAACCGTGTCCCATCGTCTAAAACGTCAGCTACGAATGCAGTAAACAAAACAAAAATGTTAAATGACTGAGAATAGCAGTGAGGTCGCTAATGCAATTAAAGGTATTTCAGTTACTGGTCTCAAGTCTTTACTTCTAATTTAGCTGATGGAAGCAGTGGACACGATGAGTTTCTTCGGCGCAATGGAGTTTTCTCTACAGCCGCTACAGCGTATAATCAAGGCCACCGGAAAAAGATCTATCTTTTGGTGGTCTCGGTGTAATGCTGTATGAGCCGCAGCCCATGCAACTTTAACCGCAGACCGGTGGTGGCCTATCCTATATCGTCGCCAGAAGCACGGTTATGGCTAAACTTTAATCTTTAATTAAATAAAAACTACTGAAACTAGGGGATGCAATTTGGTATGTTCGATGACTGGAGGGTGGATGACCAACATACCAATTTGCAGCCCTCTGGCCTCAGTAATTTTTAAGATCTGATGGCGGACAGAAAAAGTGCGGACAGAATAAAGTGCGGACGGACAGACAAAGCCGGCGCAATAGTTTTCTTTTACAGAAAAGTATAAAAGGGAAAGCTCCATATAAAATAAAGGCGAATAATGTAAGTGGAACAACGAGTGTTAAAAGGGAAAGATCCACTTAAAATAAAAAAGGAGAGGAATGTAAGTGGTAGACTAGAGAGAGAGAGAGAGAGAGAGAGAGAGAGAGAGAGAGAGAGAGAGAGAGAGAGAGAGAGTAATCTTTCTTCATCCCTCTCCGTCCAAACCCTTCCAGCAATATAAGATTAATGAAGAGAAAGAGGAGGAGGATTTGCCAAAGGAGATTTCAGAAGGACCTAATCCCCTTGCCAGTGCCGGACAAAGGAATGGAATATTTATATGTACAAAGCCATGGGATTATAAGCATAACAACATATTTTAAACATGTGAATGCGAATTTCGCTAGATATATTTTAGTCGTGATAAACTTTGTAGGACAAAAATGTATGCAAATGTGAACAAAAGTAAATTGAGCACTTCTGATCTCATACAATCGCTTAATAGATATACTGCAAATTCTGAATAAAAATACTTAATACTTTCTTCTACGATATAAGAATTGAATGATACCAGAAAAATTCTTTGTCTTCCTTCTTAAAAAAATGCCAGGTGATCATCATCCTTCTTTTCTGAATATACGGAAAAAAATACTATTTAAAATTGCCAAACAATAAAATGTATAGGACATAACAGAAAGCACTCAAAACTTCGTTAAAATATGGGAGAAACTATTAGGGATTTCACTTCAATTACTATATGTTGTCCACGAATGAATCTAAATACTGAGATATGCATTGCAATGAACGGAGGTACAGTAAAAGGAATGAAAGGGGTTGCAGCTACCGGCCGAAGGGACGCTGCAAAGAACCTCAAGTAATGCCTACAACCAGCCGCGTGAGGCGCACTGACGGCACTGCTCCCCCACGCGGACGAAATATGATATCCACGTTAGAGAGAGAGAGAGAGAGAGAGAGAGAGAGAGAGTTAATTTTCAAATAAAATCGAAACATTTAAGCGGAATTAAGAATTTCTGAAAACCTGAGTCCACACAGTCAATAACCGGAGAGAGAGAGAGAGAGAGAGAGAGAGAGAGAGAGAGAGAGAGAGAGAGAGAGAGAGAGAGAGAGAGAGAGAGAGTTAATTTCCAAATAAAATCGAAACATTCAAGCGGAATTAAGAATTTCCGAAAACCAGAGTCTACACAATCAATAATCAACATGGCTGACATTTTGTTTTGGGAAGCTTTCGAATTTTTGAAGAGCAATGGCTGTTTACAATCACTTCCTCTGCTTGCTGTTCCTCTTCGCAAACTGATGGCCAACTGTGAGCACACACGGAAACATTTAGCATAAAATATGACTATATACCTTTCTTCCAGCCATTAAACAGTCTGCTGGCGTCTGATTGAAAACAGACTACAAAGAGAGTGTAGGAAGAAGTGAGCAAGTATCCAAAAGTTTACGACACGTAATAAGCAATGAAGTGGGAGCGAGGGCAGCTATCAAGAAAGATGACATACGACGTAGTATGTCGGATTAAGAGACGAAAGAAAAGGGAACAAGAGACTGGAAGCAATTAAGAAAATGGCCATAAAAAACTATATTTTTCTTGTAAGAAGAATTAGGAGGGATGCTAAATGGAGAATAACATTTTCTCTCTCTCTCTCTCTCTCTCTCTCTCTCTCTCTCTCTCTCTCTCTCTCTCTCTCTCTTCTGTTAAAATTTATAACAAGGACTGATAAATGGGCAAATAACAAGTCTCTCTCTCTCTATCTCTTGTTAAAATTTATAACAAGGATTGATAATTAGACCATAACTCTCTCTCTCTCTCTCTCTCTCTCTCTGTCTGTGTGTGTGTGTTAAAAGATATAAAATGGAATGCCAAATGGAGAATAACATTCATTCTCTCTCTCTCTCTCTCTCTCTCTCTCTCTCTCTCTCTCTCTCTCTCTCGTTAAAATTCATAACAAGGATTGATAAATGGACAACAACAACTCTCTCTCTCTCTCTCTCTCTCTCTCTCTCTCTCTCTCTCTCTCTCTCTTTGTGTGTGTTAAAAGATATAAAAAGGAATGGCAAAAGGAGAATAACAAATCTCTCTCTCTCTCCCTCTCGTTAAAAGTTATAACAAGGCATGCTAGACGGAAAATATCAAATCTCTCTCTCTCTCTCTCTCTCTCTCTCTCTCTCTCTCTCTCCGTTATTTATGTAGGACTAATGGTTTTCTGGCCAGCCTTCCAATGTTCACAATGCCATTCCCTCAGCCGGCCTGCTCTAAACCATTTCCTCTACCTGGTTTGATTCAGTTCCAGCCTCAATAAAAATCGGTTCTTTCTTATCAAACCTCCTCGGGATTACGAACCTATTGCTTCGTTTCCTTATGAACCATTTTCCTAATCCACTTCTTGAGTTGAGCCACAGTTAAAAATTTTTCTTTCTCTCCTTTCCTTTAAGGGTTTAGAATCCACAAAACAAATGACTTTTCGTTTTCCATTATTATCTGATAGGCTTTGTAGCTCCTGTCATATTTTGATTCAGATTTGTCTATTCTTTCAGGAAGTGATGTATATAACTTTAGAGGAAGTGTTGGGTGTTACGGAATTTAATCTCTAAAAGGTAGAATCTCTAATTAGGCACTCTTCATGGAAAAAAGATTTGTTAAAAAAATTCTGACGGAAAAAACAACATGACGCACCTTAATATATATATATATATATATATATATATATATATATATATATATATAAGTGAAATATCTTGTTTTTAATGATAAACATGTTTTTACACAATTTTCGAAAGCTAACTAATGTATGAATATACTTAAATAAAATAAATGCATATGCTAACCCACAACTGATCCACACAATTTTCATCACTGGGATGTATATACCCAAGGGACGGTGGCGAATTTTAATTTTCCAAAACGCAAAGGTCGTCCCATGATTTACTTAAAGGGCACAGATTTTCCTCTCCCAAAAACCACAGAACTTTTACCCATTCCTTAATTCCACTGATTAAACAAGCACGAAACATGTGTATTAAATTAAGTGCAGTTTCAAAAGTTAGAATGAATCCATTAGCGATCATTTTTCATTAGGAATGGTCCCTAACCATTGTAGATTACAAAAGTAAAGAAAATAAAGCTGAGGAAAAAGTAAAAAATTGAAAATAAAACATGTCTATTTATCTCTGTAGAATGAGGTAGAAGAATCGGTTAGAGGATCAGGATAAAAAAGTAGACATAAAATAAGGAAGGAAATTACGAGTTCTTCCACTTCATTTATCTACAGCAAACGAGGTCCCGCTCTCTCTCTCTCTCTCTCTCTCTCTCTCTCTCTCTCTCTCTCTCTCTCTCTCTCTCTCCATCTCCTCCTCCTACCCCATGACACTTCCGAATCATAGATTCTGTCTTCCATCCTTTCCGCGTGACCGAACCATTTCAAAATACTCTGAATTATGTTTTCACCTACAGTAAAGTACTTAATGCTTCCTTTACGTCTGTCTGCACGACTTACGAGACGTATACTGCTCAAGAAAATCACCTCATCTGTGTCATATTTTTTCATTCACATTCAACAGACACATCACTTCCATAAAGGGAAAATGGCTCAACAGTCCTTACTTTTTGGCTTCCATAGACACTCCAAGTCTCCTCCCAATCTTATGCTCACAAGCTGCTAGCTTCCTTGCTTTCCATATTCCTTAGCTTACACTTCTCGCAACCTACCACCGTCCGCTAAATTTAGCACAAAAACAGCTAAATGTCAGCTGCTTTCATTAGCCCCACCATCCATGTCAAAGTTCAATTTGCCGTCTTCCTGTTTTCACCTTTCCCTCATAACTTTGCTCTTGCTAATTCTTACTCTCATCTTTCTCCTCTTGCAATCACTTTCAGATTCCTGGGATCTTTCCTAGATAGTGATCCCCAATGATTTTCGGGGGTCGTTATCTAGGTCTAGTATTTCTTGGGGGTCATTATCTTTATGATATTTACAGTCTTTTGTTTATGTTTTTTACGGTCATCCCCAACGGGCTTGTAATAAACACGCCGCAAAGATGGATACATACCGGGTTAAAAAACCCATGATGGGTCACTATCTAATGTATGTATGTATGTATGTATGTATGTATGTATGTATGTATGTATGTGTGTATATATATATATATATATATATATATATATATATATATATATATATATATATATATATATGTATGTATATATATAAATCAATAAACATTTGTGGACTGAAGTTATTTGCTATTATCCCGATTTACTTTTCCCTCTGGTGTTATCGCGCTATACGCATGCGCCACTGGCATTCCTCTCGTCCTTTCAGGAGCTGGAGACTACCAGGCGACAATGATTCTTTCTAGCAGCAGATGATATGAAATTTTCTTGAAAGATTTATTGCCACGAAAATATCAGTATTTGAAAAAAAGAAAGAAATATTAATTTATATATCTCCCGACGTCGAGAGAAAATGTTACGATGATGATTTTTCGCAAAATTTATATTTCGTTTTTTTTTTAAATACTGATATTTTCGTGGCAATAAAGCTTTCAAGAAATTTCGTATCATCCGCTGCGAGGAAGAATCACTGTCGCCTGGTAGTCTTCAGCTCCTGAGAGGACGAGAGAAATGCCAATGGTGCATGAGTACAGCGCGAAAACTCCAGAAGGAATAGGACACCAGGAGAATGGTAGATAACTTCAGTCTACAATTGTTACTGATGAAAATATGGACTACTTCGCGGAGCAGTATGGAGTCGAGGTTCCTGCTTTCTGCGATTATGTGGATTTATTCAGCAGCTCTACAGTTGCATCGTCACTTATGGACGCAAGTTCTTCATTCGAAATAAGGAAGGAAATAATCAAGAAGAGAGGAAGACAGTGGCTTGGAGGAACTGAAGAACTGATACGAAATAAAAGGAAGAAAACTTGAGGAGTCTTCTAAGCTGATTGAGAGGAGATTTAGGATGCCCAAAATTACCACTTGGAGCAGTTCTTCGCTCGAAATAAGAAAGAGAAGGAAATGTCATTCGCGCATGCGCCGAACTCCGAAGTCTCCAGGAACAATCTCCGAGATGCTTCAAATCGTCATGAATGCCTCAGAGAGTGCAAGTGTCATATTTGAAAACCTGGGTAAGAGAAAGCAAAGAGTATGGTGAAAGTATCCTGCCAGGCATGGGAAGCGGGCCGGGAGAGGACACAAGAACATCAAGGATGAGGCCCAGAAGCCCTCAAGGCTCGACAGTCTCTTGAGGGCAGCCTTGAAGGGAAGGGTCCGACCCAGAGGCTGCTTCCTCGGAGGAAGGCAGGTATCCTGCCAGGCTGGGGAAGCGGGCCTGGGGAAGGCTCAAGAACTTCAAGGAAGAGGCCCAAAAGCTCCCAAGCCTTGCATCTCTTGTGGGCAGCCTTGGAGGGAAGGGTCCGACCCAGAGGCTGCTTCCCGGAGGAAGGCAGGTATCCTGCCAGGCTGGGGAAGCGGACCTGGAGAGGGCTCAAGAACTTCAGGAAGGAAGAGGCCCAAAAGCCCCAAAGGCTTGTGTCTCTTGTGGGCAGCCTGGAAGGGAAGGGTCCGACCCAGAGGCTGGTTCCTCGGAGGAAGGCAGGTATCCTGCCAGGCTGGGAAGCGGGCCTGGAGAAGGATCAAGAACTTCAAGCAAGAGGCCCAAAAGCCCCAAAGGGTCTCTTGTGGGCAACCTTGAAAGGAAGGGTCCGACCCAGAGGCTGCTTCCTCGGAGGAAGGCAGGTATCCTGCCAGGCTGGGGAAGCAGGCCTGGAGAAGGCTCAAGAACTTCAAGCAAGAGGCCCAAAAGCCCCAAAGGCTCGCGTCTCTTGTGGGCAACCTTGAAAGGAAGGGTTCGACCCAGAGGCTGCTTCCTCGGAGGAAGGCAGGTATCCTGCCAGGCTGGGGAAGCGGGCCTGGAGAGGGCCCAAGAACTTCGAGGTTGAGGCTCAAAAGCCCCAAAGGCTCGACAGTCTCTTGAGGGCAGCCTTGAAGTGAAGGGTCCGACCCAGAGGCTGCTTCCTCGGAGGAAAGCAGGTATCCTGCCAGGCTGGGGAAGCGGGCCTGGAGAGGGCCCAAAAACTTCAAGGGTGAGGCCCAAAAACCCTCTAGATTTGCCAGTCTCTTGAGGGCAGCCCTGAAGGGGAGGGACCGACCAAAGGCTTCTTCCTCGGAGGAAGGCAGGTATTCCTGCCACGCCAGGGAAGCAGGCCTGGAGAGGGCCCAAGAACTTCGAGGTTGAGGCTCAAAAGCCCCAAAGGCTCGAAAGTCTCTTGAGGGCAGCCTTAAAGTGAAGGGTCCGACCCAGAGGCTGCTTCCTCGGAGGAAGGCAGGTATCCCCTGCCAGGCTGGAGAAGTGGGCTAGGCAGGGCCCTAGAACTTCAAGGATGAGGCCAAGAAAGCCCCAAGGCTCACAAGTCTCTTGAGGGCAGCCTTGAAGGGAAGGGTCCGACCCAGAGGCTGCTTCCTCGGAGGAAAGGTATCCTGCCAGGCTGGGGAAGCGGGCCTGGGGAAGGCTCAAGAACTTCAAGGAAGAGGCCCAAAAGCTCCCAAGCCTTGCATCTCTTGTGGGCAGCCTTGGAGGGAAGGGTCCGACCCAGAGGCTGCTTCCTCGGAGGAAGGCAGGTATCCTGCCAGGCTGGGGAAGCGGACCTGGAGAGGGCTCAAGAACTTCAAGGAAGAGGCCCAAAAGCCCCAAAGGCTTGTGTCTCTTGTGGGCAGCCTGGAAGGGAAGGGTCCGACCCAGAGGCTGGTTCCTCGGAGGAAGGCAGGTATCCTGCCAGGCTGGGGAAGCGGGCCTGGAGAAGGATCAAGAACTTCAAGCAAGAGGCCCAAAAGCCCCAAAGGCTCGCGTCTCTTGTGGGCAACCTTGAAAGGAAGGGTCCGACCCAGAGGCTGCTTCCTCGGAGGAAGGCAGGTATCCTGCCAGGCTGGGAAGCAGGCCTGGAGAAGGCTCAAGAACTTCAAGCAAGAGGCCCAAAAGCCCCAAAGGCTCGCCCAGTCTCTTGTGGGCAACCTTGAAAGGAAGGGTTCGACCCAGAGGCTGCTTCCTCGGAGGAAGGCAGGTATCCTGCCAGGCTGGGGAGCGGGCCTGGAGAGGGCCCAAGAAGAGGTTGAGGCTCAAAAGCCCCAAAGGCTCGACAGTCTCTTGAGGGCAGCCTTGAAGTGAAGGGTCCGACCCAGAGGCTGCTTCCTCGGAGGAAAGCAGGTATCCTGCCAGGCTGGGGAAGCGGGCCTGGAGAGGGCCCAAAAACTTCAAGGGTGAGGCCCAAAAACCCTCTAGATTTGCCAGTCTCTTGAGGGCAGCCCTGAAGGGGAGGGACCGACCAAAGGCTTCTTCCTCGGAGGAAGGCAGGTATTCCTGCCACGCCAGGGAAGCAGGCCTGGAGAGGGCCCAAGAACTTCGAGGTTGAGGCTCAAAAGCCCCAAAGGCTCGAAAGTCTCTTGAGGGCAGCCTTAAAGTGAAGGGTCCGACCCAGAGGCTGCTTCCTCGGAGGAAGGCAGGTATCCCCTGCCAGGCTGGAGAAGTGGGCCTAGGCAGGGCCCTAGAACTTCAAGGATGAGGCCCGAAAGCCCCAAGGCTCACAAGTCTCTTGAGGGCAGCCTTGAAGTGAAGGGTCCGACCCAGAGGCTTCTTCCTCAGAGGAAGGCAGGTACTGCCAGGGTGGGGAAGCAGGCCTGGAGATGGCCCAAGAACTTCAAGACTGAGGCCCAAAAGCCCCGAAGGGTCCGACCCAGAGGCTTCTTCCTAGGAGGAAGGCAGGTATCCTGCCAAGCTGGGGAAGTGGGCCTGGAAATGGCCCAAGAACTTCAAGGATGAGGCCCGAAAGCCCCGCAAGGCTTGCCAGTCTCTTGAGGGCAGCCTTGAAAGGAAGGGTCTGACCCAAAGACTGCTTCCTCGGGGGAAGGCAAGTATCCTGCCAGGCTGGGGAAGCAGGTTTGGTGAGGGCCCCAAGGGTGAGGGCCAAAGGCTCCTTAGGGAGGCCAGTTCTTTGAGGGCAACCTTGAAGGGGAGTGTCCTCTCCAGAAGAGGAAGGCAGGATTCCTTTGAAGATCTGATAAGAAAATCATTGCAATTTCAATTTCTGTCTTCCAGATTTTTTTTTTTTTTTTGTATTGTACTCTCATCACTTTGTTTGCATCAAAATTCTCCTATGCCAAGAATTCATTCAGGGGAAAGTGTATTTCGTATTATTGCCACCAGTCTCAGTGTAGCACTTTAAGCTGGTTCAGTGCCCCAACCTTGGGAACTTGAGAAATCGTTTCTTCTCATAGTTCATTGATGAGGTGGGTAATTATCGTCTTTCCTGGGATCTCGGAGAGGAAATTTGGAAGTTGTGGAGGAAGCTGGTTTTCTTGAAAATTCATAAGGTATCACCAATTTATTTTTACCATTTTGTCAATTTCTTGGAAATGTTATGTGTGTTATCCCCTTGAGGCCACATTATTTATTAATGGCGATGATGACCATAGGTATTGCAACTTTGAAGTGTATAAGGTCAATGAAACACCCGAAGAGAAGCCCTTAAGACGAAGGACCCAGCTCACGATTGGCAGCCCCTTTAAACAGGGAGTCCTTCAACTGCCGTCCTGCGTGCCTTTCGATAGTAACCTATAATTACCAACTAATTTTCATTATAAAGAATGAACCTTGCCATGTAGTACTAAAATACAGTAAAATAC
This sequence comes from Macrobrachium rosenbergii, assembly GCF_040412425.1. Classification (NCBI taxonomy): domain Eukaryota; kingdom Metazoa; phylum Arthropoda; class Malacostraca; order Decapoda; family Palaemonidae; genus Macrobrachium; species Macrobrachium rosenbergii. Next base: position 46,814,213 of record NC_089762.1, on the reverse strand, counting down.
ACGAAATTAGACTCACATGAAGCAAACTAAATCCACTCTCAAAAAATATCGAAGTGTATTCTGATTTGTTGTGGGAATTTCGAAAAGTCTGAATGTTGTGTTTTCTACACGTGTGAGGGGATCCTGGTAAAAAAAAAAAAAAACTTTTTCAAAAAAAAGAGTTGATTAAAATCTCCACCCCATTTCGAAAAAGTTATGCATGCATGTGGATGTTCGTGCGTGCATGAGACCTTCATTTTTAAACGCAGGGGGACAGAAAAAAAAGATCTTAAATGATAAAATGTGAATTACGATTGCTTCCTTGGAATTAATTATTAATGGCCTGGCTATCAGCAAGATACACCTCTCGATTGCGAATAATATGATTTTGTAAAAATCTTCATGAACGTACATTTTTAAGTTTATACAAAATAGAAGGAAAAATGTTAGGAATTGATAACCTTACAGGAAATCACTCGACAAAATAAACAAATGAAGAATTTCCCTGGAATAAATGAACCCGGATGAACTCGGAGGAGCGTGAACCTGCTTCCTTAATGCGAAACAGAAATCCTGCCTCGAGTTTCCATTACCTGATGAACCAGAGTTAAAATCCACTTTCTCCATGAAATGAATATTAATTTTTTTAATTCAGGAAATTATCATCTTAGTTCATCTACCAGGAATATCGCACCGCTGCTAAAATAAAAAAATATCGTAATTATTGAAAGAAAATTGCCTGTGAAATGTAGAATGCTTTCCTGAAAGGAATAATTCGACTAGCTGTTTTAGAGAGAGAGAGAGAGAGAGAGAGAGAGAGAGAGAGAGAGAGAGAGAGAGAGAGAGAGAGAGAGAGAGAGACGGGAATGATCTGTTGTAAAGTCACGTATATCTATTGTCAATGTCCCTTTGGTGCTCAAATTACCCCCAATAGCACTTTCTTCATCCTCCTCTTTTTATAACATATGAGCAAGTATGACAGTGCAAGTAAAAATACTGACCTTAAAAACACAAGGACTCTTATTTATCAAGGAGAACGTCTCTGAGAAAATACCTCCAGCAGGAACTACACTGTGTGATCAACAAACCCAAAGAGGTGTCTATTGAAAAGTCATTTATTGCCACAATCAACAAATGACGACCTTTGTGACTCAAGAAATCTCCAAGAACGGTCTCGTCACCCGCTATAGGCATCACGCAACTCATTTGTTGTAGTGGTGAAAAAAATCGTCAAAATCAACACAGACAATGAGAAGATAAGCTCTACTACAAAGCATTTTGTTTATGCAAATGAGAACGTCAGTAATGTTTAAAGCATTGTTCTGCATATCGATACTGGACGGAAGACTTCTTAGTGATGGCATTAAATCTTATTTACGCGAATTACGCCGTTTCTACAGCTATTAAAGGCTTAAGTATCCTCGCAGCATTAAATAAATAACCAACAATTAACATAAACATGTAAAAAAAAATTGCGTATCATCGCAGTCACGTCACAAAACATGTGTGTAGATATGAAAAATTTCTTATGTAATTACATAATTACGGAATTACGTCATTTATTCTTAACGCAAAATGACCAGCTGAAAGTCGTGCAACCTGCCTTTAACCGCGCTAAGTAAACTTCTGTTCCCTTAATAATGTTCTATTACCAAATAAAGTGTACATTGATAGATGTAGTTCATAACAGAACGCTTCAACTGAACTGAATGAAACTGAATATAGAATTTAGGCCAAAGGCCAAGCACCGGGACCTATGAGGTCATTCAGCGCTGAAACGGAAATTGACAGTAAAAAGGTTTGAAAGGCGTAACAGGAGGAAAACCTCAAAGCAGTTGCACTACGAATCAATTGGTAGGAGAGGGTGGAAAGTAAGATGGAAGAGAGAGAATATGAAAGGAGGTACAGTAAAAGGAACGAAAGGGGTTGCAGCTAGGGGCCGAAGGCATGCTGCAAAGAAATACAAAGAAATGCCTACAGTGCACCGCATGAGGTGCACTTTGGCACTACCCAGTCTACGGGGAGAACGCTTTATTGATAAACAATCATATTGAGTGAACTATTCTTGCCCGGTTTCTCTTCTCTCTCTCTCTCTCTCTCTCTCTCTCTCTCTCTCTCTCTCTCTCTCTCTCCTCGGTAATTACTTGGCCTAAAGAAATTTTTATTTTATACCAAGTTTATCACCATTTAATAAAGATACATAAAAAATTATTTTCTAACACTAGTGAGCAAAGAATGGTACAATTGGACTGCTTCGCTAACTGGTATTTCTACCAATGAATATCAGCAGACTAATACAGAAATAAAGGTATTTAGTATCTTAAATACATGTCTAAGCCTTTGAAAACTCGACCGTTTGTGGATGATCAACTTATGAAGCATTTGTTCGAAGTATAACTTATATGATGATAATGTCCTGGACACTACAAAAAGACCTTGTTAATGAGAAATTAGCCGACTAAAAAATATCAGCATAAGTTTCGTGATGAGAAATACAAAAGAAAATAGAAAATGCAATTTAAAAAAAAAATCTGTATTCAGTTTTCAAACCCAAGTGTTATTCTCTCCGCCGAAAATATTCCCAACAACAACTGGGCACTAGGGCACAGTTTTCTGCGCAAATAATTAACGAGCGATGTTAATCCTCTATCTCTCTCTATCTCTCTCTCTCTCTCTCTCTCTCTCTTTGCCTGGGCCCCCCTCCAAAAAATGAAAGGAAAAATAACAGCACGATAAAAACTCGGGGACGAAAAATGTTCCCCGGCTAAATAAACCAAAAAAGGGATAAAAAGAAATCCTCGCGAAATGAAGCATCGGACAGAGGAGGTCAGCAAAAAAACAAAAGGGAAAAGAAAGGTAACAGAGAATAACGAATCTAAAAGATAACAAGGGAAGCTAAAAAAAATCTAATGATTCTGTGATGAATTAAACTATGGTATATAAAATTTAAAATGAATATAAAACAGCCTTTGGATAGCTGATATAAATGAGAGAGAGAGAGAGAGAGAGAGAGAGAGAGAGAGAGAGAGAGAGAGAGAGAGAGAGAGAGAGAGAGAGAGGAGATTTGCTCTAGTGGAACACCGAAAGGTAAGAGAATAACGAATCTAAAAGATAACAAGGGTAGCTAAAAAAAATCTAATGATTCTGTGATGAATTAAACTAAGGTATATAAAATATAAAATGAATATAAAACAGCCTTTGGATAACTGATATAACTGAGAGAGAGAGAGAGAGAGAGAGAGAGAGAGAGAGAGATCTGCTCTAGTGGAACACCACACAACTCAGCGACTGAGATGAGTAGAATTATTGCAATCACAATCCGTTTTCTATTTCTTGTTTTGAGCATCAGAATGAAGTTAGTTTGGCATCATTACCCTAAACAGATACTTCTCTATTTCGTTAATTTTATTGCAGTGAATATCAGCAAAACCAGAGTTCTTTCGTGATCATTCTACTGAACACTGTACTCATTCACAATATCTTAACAAACCAAATAAGAAGTCTTTGAGTATGAAGGAAGCAGCTGTAGGTGATTCACACAGTTAAAAAAAGAAAAGAAAATAACCTCACACAAAATGTTAAAATACAGAATGTACTTAAAATCCAACTCCACACATAAATAGGATACACTGTATACAATCTCTCTTAAAATTTGTAATAAGGGATACAGTGGAGATACAAATTCTCTTATCAATACAACGGAAGGGAGAATGCAAGAGCGGTATATTTCTGCTAGAATCTCCACTCTTTTGCGGATAATAATTGTAAAGAGATGGAGAGACTAGCTTAAATATCAAGGTCTTCAGTTCTTTTTTTTTGTGTGTGTATGTATATATCAATATATATATATATATATATATATATATATATATATATATATATATATATATATATATATATATATATTTATAAAAATATATATATATATATATATATATATCGTATATATATAATATATAAAATTTATAAATATATATAAATATTATATATATATATATATATATATATATATATATATATATATATATATATATATATATATATATGTATGTGTGTGTGTGTGTGTACACTCCTTCATCAATGACAACCAAATGTGTAAGAAAAGTGTATGTAGTGCAAGAGACGCAAAAAGCTTTTATACTGAATTACATTCTCTTTTATTAATAGGATATTAATGGAAAAATTATAAGGCAAAGTGAAGAGTCTTCACACGCCCTAATTAAATATACACAACGAGAAGTATTCTTTTAATAACGAGTAATTACGACTTTTTCTCAATTCTGCATAAACTGTATAAAGCATTTATGAGAGAATTTAGCAATTCTTGCTTAATATATTCATTACGCTGAATACAACACAAAATGATATTATTTATGGAGTGGCCGACTGCTATTGTGCAAATATTTCCTTGACATTTTTTATCTTGTGAAATGAGTCTACGCAATCCTTTGTTGTATGCTGTAAAGATCTGAACTTATTCTTGTGTAGCTCAATAGATAGTAGTATCTGTGCAAGTAGAAATGAATTAAATATACCGTATCTTGTGTGCACACACACACATACACACACACATATATATATATATATATATATATATATATATATATATATATATATATATATATATAATTATATGTATAGATACATATATAATATATATATATATATATATATATATATATATATATATATATATATATATATTATGTATATATATATGTATACATATATAGGTATATATATATATATATATATATATATATATATATATATATATATATATATATATATATATATATATATATATATATATTTAATATTTATTATATATAAATTTGACAAACAGTACATTATATCCGTATAATGATAATGTGGACTGTTTGTCCAAGAAAGCTTGTAACTTTTTGAATAAAAACTCCATTAAATACCATCCAGTTTGAATGAGGTCCTTTTTAGTAATTCTACTAATGCACAGAACAATTGTGTATGTGATAAAGTTAATATATATATATATATATATATATATATATATATATATATATATATATATATATATATATATCACGAACCAAATAACAGAAGTGTCTGTGGTACATGTCATATGCAAAACAATGCCAAACAAAAAAAAAAAAAAAATAAAATAAAATAAAATCATCAGAGCAAAATTCAAGTTACTACGACGACGGCAAGCAAGCACGAATAAGATGCGTGCATTCCAATAGCCATGTTTAAAGAAATTCCCTGTCAAACCTCTCGTGGCACGAAGGCATAAATTGCCTAACCAGTGCGTGCAACGGCCCACAAAAATTAGCGAAGAAAATGTTGGGAGAAACACGGCTTTCCTTCGGATATCGATCCGACCGGAGAAAAGCTAAATAAAGCTAAGGAGATTTCTCTAGTTTCAGTTAGCCTTCCTGGGCAGTTTCGAGAATTTCGCTGACTACAGGAAAGGATTCGCAGATTTGCCGGTCCTCGGGAAAATAAATTGCAGGTTGCAAATAAAGAAAGCAGCTGACGAGATTGTCGTGAACACGTAACGTTACTTTTTTACTGGGTAGGAATGGCGCGAATGGACGATGTTGCCTGCGCCGCGTGGATAATCCCTTAATTATTATTGGTACGGCTGTCATCCAATAAAAAAAAAAAGGGCTCTAGGTATCTTTATGCTAATACAGTGAATAAAACGATTTTTTTTATGGCAAATGTTAAGACATTCGCGCGTGCCAGACCAATAATGAAGTTATTATGTTCCTCATTCTCTTCATCAGACAGCAGGTTAGAAGTAAATAACACTGAGGTGGGCACATGACGGAGAATCTCTCTCTCTCTCTCTCTCTCTCTCTCTCTCTCTCTCTCTCTCTCTCTCTCTCTCTCTGGGGATGTTTACGATTGAGTTTTTTTTTGTCGCAAGTGGAGACCCGCCGATTTTATGAACATAGAAAGATGCTCTGATATTTTTAAGGCGTTTGTAAACCTGTTTTTATGTAAACCTATAATTCTATAAATAAAAATAGTTTTGATAAAGACTAGCCCTGAATGACTGCATTCATTTTAGAAGGAATAATTAAAAGAGCCTTACAAAGAGAGAGAGAGAGAGAGAGAGAGAGAGAGAGAGAGAGAGAGAGAGAGAGAGAGAGAGAGAGAGAGAGAGAGAGAGAGGTTTACTAGAAGTTGGTAGAAAATATTATACTAAATTGTAAGCCAAACTTATCTAATCTCAGTATTTTTCTACAAACATTTCAGATACAGCGCATGTTTAGAAGGGTATTTAATTTGTTATTGATATAATTGTTTTTGAAATATTTAATAAATTTAAAGATAAGTGATTGCGCATTTTAGTGCAAGTTTAAAGGGTTGTATGATTCTGTCTAAAATAATATTTGTCGTTGAAATGTATTTTGACCGCGCGATTTGAATATAAGCATTTAAGTGAACTGAAAGAAGGTTTATGATTGACTGATTGTCTGAATATAAAATTCAGGCCAAAGGCTAAGAGCTGGGGCCACTGAGGTCATTCAGCGCTGAAACGGAAATTGACAGTAAAAGTTTGAAAGGAGTTACAGAAGGAAAACCTCAAAGCAGTTGCACTATGAATCAGTTGTTAGGAGAGGGTGGATAGCAAGATCGAAGAAAGAGAATATGAAAGGGGGTACAGTAAAAGGGGCGAAAGAGGTTGCAGCTAGGGGCTGAAGAGACGCTGCAAAGAACTTTAAGTAATGCCTACAGTGCACCGCATGAGGTGCTCTGACGGCACTACCCCCCTACGGGGGAAAGGTTTATGGAGCAGTCATTTCAAGAAGGAGGATATAATACATAAACAATGTTAATCAGGTTCAATACTTTGTTCAATTAATTATCAAAATTATTTTTTTAAATAACCCAAATCTTAGTTATTCGTATAAATATTATTAGTGATTGCATTTCGAAATGTTAATAATCAATTTCTTTCCATTGGTTCAATAAAATTTCACGAGTACAATGAATCGAGGTTATACGCATTTCGTGGCAAGCGAGCAGAATATATTTCTCTTCAAAACATTTTTTATAAACAAACGTCCAGACTTTGCACCTTGATACTAAGTCTTTAAACCACGGCAAATTCCTCCTTCAAAACCTTTTCCTGTCTTCAAGTTTCGCGTTTATTCCCTTTTTTTTTTTATTAGTACACGAACTCGTGCTAAAAAAGAAAAATAATCTCTTCCGTTCAAAAGAAGCTAGAAATATCTTTGTAGTAACACAAACAAACATTGGTTCAATAAAAGTCACCAATACAATAAATCTAGTCTACACACATTCCGTGAAAAGCGTGCAGAATATCTTTCTCTTCAAATCCTTTCATAAACAAAAGTCCAGACTTTGTACCTTTGTACTAAGCCTTTATTTAGAAGTTCGGCACACATTCATCCTTCAAAACCTTTTCATGTTTATTCCCGATTTTTTTTTTATTGGTACACGAACTCGTGGTAAAAAAGAGAAATAATCTCTCCCGTTCAAAAGAAGCTAAAAATATCTTTGTAGTAATAATCGAGGAAGTAAGCACAAACAAACACGAATTGTGAAACGAATGGCTCAGTTGTCGTAGATTTCGTGCCGACCTCACGAAAAGACACACGGATGTGCAATTACATCAGTACCACGGACGAATGCAAACAAGCTCTGGATGGCAACTCGGGAAAAAAAAAAAAGAAATTCATGATGTTTACTGAGGGCGACGCGCATCAATTAAATTGTTCCGGGTTTCTCTCTTAAGCTAAGGAAATGTTTATTAAGTTGAAGGGGACTGAAATACTTTAATAAACAACTGTGCTTTACGTGGTGCCTTGTAAAATATCCAAAACAATGGGATAAACAAAAGTAAAGCTACTAACAATGGGATAAACAAAAGTAAAACTACTAGAGTGAAATATTTTATGTAAATAAATACTTCATCAATTGTCTTAGCTTTTGTTCTCTCACAATGACGAGAGGAGGCAAGGACTTCATCAAGTAACTGCCAATGCGTAGCACTAACAAAGACTAGCATTAACAATATATTTGAGTGTGTGTGTGTGTGGCGCGTGTGCGTCTCAGAAATGACACAAGAACTACAATCAATATAAGAAAAAGTCTCACTGCATCGCACGTGCATGCAAACGCGTCATTTTTTGTAGGTAAAGATTCTTTTGAATAAAAAAAATCAAACAGAAAAAATAACACGAAAACACGGTATATGATACTATAATTATAAGAGTCACTAAAAGCCACAGCTCTCACTCTTAAAGTTTTCATTACTGAATCTTCGTATATCTGTGAAAATAAGATTTAATTAGCCAATGAATTAATAACTTAAAATCACCATAAACAAAAAAGGAAATTCACAACAGAGCATACGTATACCTCTCTCCCGTCATCCTGAATCCCAGACTAATGACGATTTCTCAAGATAAAAACTCAATCATTATTCCTTTTGACTTAACATCGCCTACCCTCCCCATTCCGACTTACAAACAGAAGCGTTGAAGCTCTTGCAAAGCAAGTGATTGGATCGAGTAAAAAAGAATAAAAAAGAAAAAAGAAAAGGAAAAAAAGCCCTGAATTCGGGCATGGAGAGCTGAATTATGACAGAAAAAAGGTTATCGGAGCTGGCTGGGGAAGAAAGGAATGTTGAGGTTGATTTTACAACCCCCTGGATCAGGGTAGGGATCAGGGTTGGGTATTAGGAGCTGGATGGAGGGAGGGAGGGGGGGGGATTCGGATAGCAAAGGCTTTAATGAACACAGTTGTTTTGGCGAGAATTTACGACCCGCGCATAATGAGCATTACCCTTGCGAGTTTTTTTTGTCGGCGGTAAATGACGGGTACAGTTACATTCCTCAAAGAATAAAAATACCAAAAAAAATTCTAAAATCTGCATGAAGTTTAAAATTTCTAGTAGACTTAATAACTCATCTTAAATGCAAGAGTAACTGTTCATCGGAGGAGACACTGTCATTCAAATCAAAAATAGACGCAAAATGGGAAATAAATTGTGTAACGTCGCATTTAATAAGCAAAAAAGCATCTGGAATGAATATGAATAGGTATTTTTATAAATCTACAAGACTATAAAGTTGAATCTTTATATACTCTGTAAAGTCTGCTCGTTTATTTGTGGCACTCCAATGCACTTCTGTGAAGCGATTTGAGAAAACCTGTTTGGATAAACACTCAAATTTACCAAGGAGGATAAAAGTCTAAGTACCTGACTTTCCTACCTGCTGAGTCTCCATATCTCTGAAAGGTGTTATGTTGAGAGCCAATCGGTGAAAGGTTAAATCAATTCAGATAATAAGCGGGAAAAAAAGTATACCTTAGTTTTACCAGACCACTGAGCTGATTAACAGCTCTCCTAGGGCTGGCCCGAAGGATTAGACTTATTTTACGTGGCTAAGAACCAATTGGTTACTTAGCAACGGGACCTACAGCTCATTGTGGAATCCGAACCACATTATAGCGAGGAATGAGTTTTTATCACCAGAAATAAATTCCTCTAACTCTTCATCAGCCGGCCGGGGATTTGAACTCCGGTCCATCGAGTGACAGTCCGCAGCTCTACCGACTCACCCAACAAAGAGCTGAGAGGAGGTAAATTAGCAGTAAGGATTCATATAACGTTCCAGTTTGGGAAAATATCTCAGTGATGCAAAACTGGGAAAGTAACCTACTGTGAAAACAATAAAGTTAGAATTTACATAAAAAAATTTATTATTTTAAAACACAGTTTGAAGAAAGGAATATGATGTGATCCAAATTCTTATTAACCTTGAGGTCACCTATAGGCCACATTACAGAAATGCACCAAAATCGAGTGACTATAATAAAATTGTTAAATTCTCATCTATATGTTGCTAAGTATCTACTAGGTAAAGTGGAGATATACTGATCAATAATAACCAATTTATAATCCCTACCAGATCTCAAGTTCAAGCGAAAGTCCATTTAGAGCCCACAAAAAAAATTATTTATATATATATATATATATATATATATATATATATATATATATATATATATATATATATATATATATATATATATATAATAAACAAAAACAAGTAACGCTACAAAGAAATCGCACATACAATGTTGAGCTCGGCGTTGGCTGACAGAGTACCTGATATTTTCGCCAGAGCAATTCCTCCAATTTTTATTCAAACTAAAGCCTAGGTCCAACCATCCCCATTTTTTACCCAGGATATGCTGTACAGTTTCGGATTCTACAATTTATGACATTGGGGTCAACCGTGGAAAACCTGCTCTTGGATCCTTGTAGATCAGGATCATTTACGAATTCACAGGGGATATTTAGGATTTCGAATGATGTGAGAGATTTCCATAAGGATTTGAAGCCACGGAAGTAATACGTACATGTACGTTGCTGTAGGGACGTGCACGAACACCACAGAAAACTTGGGCTCAAGAGGAAAAATAGAAATGCATTATAATTAATAAATATAAAAGTTAATAAAGGTAAAAGATAAATGAAAATAAAACAGAAAAAGAAAAATAAATACTGGGAGCGATAATGACGGTAACTCACGGGATAGGAAACGAAAAATAAGCCATGCTCGATTAACAGCCGAAGGAAAATCGAATTATACAGTTATGTATATGTATATGTATATATATATATATATATATATATATATATATATATATATATATATATATATATATATATATATATATATCTTCTTCTTCTTTTTAACGTGCTTTTTCCCATTTTTGTATGTAATTCTTTGAAGGATAGTAGACCAATGGTCTCGATCTGCTTTGACATACTTAGACCCCGGTAGCGTATGTTTAAATCATACCCGACCCAACGCCGTTTCTTCCCAGCAAAAAGTTATTGCGCGGGTATGGCGAGAGTTCGAGACATGAGATGTTTGTTATGTTTTTAGAAGGTGTTGTAGTGGCTTTGTTTTGTGTATGTATTTAGTCTGTAACATCCATTTGCTTTTTACACAAACCTATCCGTTAATTACATATATAATCCCGGATGTCTACACGGATAGCAAAGTGTCTGCCTCTCTGATCATATATATATATATATATATATATATATATATATATATATATATATATATATATATATATATATATATATATATATATATATATATATATATATATATATATATATATATGATAAATGTATTAAATATATGGGCTATCTATTTATAAAAACCGAGTATGCATATACATATATATACACACATATATATATATATATATACATATATACACATAATGTACTTGGTCAATGTATTAAATAAATCGGCTATTCAATTAAGAAAAAACATGAAGGAAAGACAAGTATCCCTCTGGTGTCTACGAAGCCTGAACATGCTCAAAACTTCCGGAATTCGAGATCAAAACCTCCGGAATTCGAGATCAAAACTTCCGGAATTAGAGATAAAAACCTCCGGAATTCGAAATCAAACCTTCCGGAATTCGAGATCAAAACTTCCGGAATTCGGGGTCAAAACTTCCGGAATTAGAGATCAACATTTCCAGAATTCGAGATCAAACCTTCCGGAATTCGAGGTCAAAACTTCCGGAATTCGAGATCAAAACTTCCGGAATTCGAGATCAAAACTTCCGGAATTCGAGATCAAAACTTCCGGAATTCGAGGTCAAAACTTCCGGAATTCGAGAAAGATCAAGCAGAGAGGTTAAGCTTTACCATTTGTTGTTCAAGGACGTCTACGTGAATATCCAAGGTTAACTACGGTTTTCTTCCCCGGCTGCATTTTCCGGGAGATGTAATTTGAGGATCAAACCTTTTCCCGAAAAATTCGGGATCAAAATTTCCGAGTACCGATGACCTTTCCCGAATTCGAGGGAAAATTAATTCGAGTACCAACCTTTCCGGAATTCGAGAAAAAAGAGAGGGACGCCATACCATTTGCTAACCGTAGAATTTTCTTGAAAATAAGGTTATCACGGTTTTCCTTCACCCAAATTATTCTAATCGAGACTAACCGAGTACCTGGACCTAACCTAATCTAACCTGACCTATAGGCTGGCAAAAAAAAAAAAAAAAAAAAACCGGGGCTGGTGGAATAATCTCATCAGTAGCATACATCTCAAGAATTTATCTGTCTCCAACCGTACTAACCTAACCTAACCGAAGCCAACCTAATCTAACCTGACCTAGAGGCATGGCAAAAAAAACCGGGGCTGGTGCAATACTACAGCAGCATACATCTCAAGAATTTGCACCCCGCCTATCCGGCAAGGTTATCAGGAATAGTGAAACCTATTCACTATTTCAACTCAAATCATCTAATCCTATAAACCGTGACAACATTAAACCTTGTGATTTTTAACCGCATCACTGATCTCAATCCAGATTTAAAGAAGAGAGAAAACGAAAGCACGTTAAACGCGAAAACAACATATGAAGATTCGCAAGCAGTTCAAGTTCTTTGTCTCTTTCTCTGCCTAATGAAGACCCTGGCGCAAATTACACAAAGAAAATTCGTAACTTTTGAGATTCTCTCTCTCTCTCTCTCTCTCTCTCTCTCCTCCTCCTCCTCCTCCTCCTCCTCCTCCTCCTCCTCCTCCTCCCTTCTTCTTCATCTTCTTCTTCTTCTTTTGGGCGCTAATTAAAACCGCTTTCCTGAGAGAAAGAGAGAGAGTCCATGGACCACAATGCAACGTTTTGAAGCACGAGGGGCTTCGTTTTAAACGTTTCATGACAATCAACTTGAAGTATGAGTTTTTTTATTTGAATAAAAAACCTCCACCTCTAAAAGATGGGGAAATAGAAGTTGAAAAAATTTTGCACTTTTCATGACAATCAGCTTGAAGTAAGAAGTGTTTTTTCTAACTTGAATATAAAAACTTTCCTCTTGAAGTATGAAGTCTTTTTTTTTTTGTTTGAGTTAAAAAAAACTTCATGTAAAATATGGGGCAATAGACGTCATGTTAAAAAAGTTTGCATTTTTCATGACAATTAGCTTGGAGTAAGAAGTGTTTTTTTTTTTTTTTCAAAATTTTGATAAAAAAAACATTCCCTGGTCAAAAAAAAAAAAAATGGGGCAATAGACGTTGTGTTGAACAAATTTTGCATTTTTCATGATAATGAGCTTGAAGTAAGAAATTTTTTTTTTCTAAATTATGACTGAAAAAACAGTCCTTCTAAAAATATGGGGCAATAAAAGTCATATTGAAATAATTTGCGTTTTGCAACACGTTAAAAAATAATTTCATATCCATTACCTTGCACCAATGAACTAAAAGAATTAACTTCATATAACTGCACTCTAATCTACATAATTACTTTAATCTCTTATAAAGAGCGTTTTTTTTCATTGGGTAAGGTTAGTGTTCACTAATGTTCCTTCGTCTCTTACAAAACCCATTTCCATTTGGTTCTTACAATCGAAGCATCACAATCTCGTTTAGATTCTTCTCTTTTAAAGATTTTATCAAGAGAATTTTTGCTCTTCTAGTGAATATTTAGGTAATCGCACCATAATGCACTACGAAAAATATGCAGAAATAGGAGCTGAGAATTATAATTAAAAGAAAAAATTCAATCAAGTACAGCAGATCATATCAGTAAGGGGTCACTTTGTCAAAAGTGGCACATTTCCTTGGATGTGCCTATGTTTCCAATAATGACATCCCCAGCAATAAATAAATACTTTTTATCGACTACTTGAGCACATAAAATTAATAGCAGACCACCTCAAGAACTCAAAATTATTAGCGGAACCACACAGACTGGACTACTGGTTTATCAAGAAAGTACAGCTTTCAAGAAAAATGTTGGACAGTAATTCCTTCTGCTTCCGAGAATTTGTCTTATGGATTGGGTTGTGTATTGAATAAGTTTTTATTACTGCTTCTTTTTATAATCTCTTACTCCAGTCATGCGTGAGGATTCAGCCGTTGGGAGTTTTATCGAACGCGTCATCTCTTTCATTACTATTATTTTCAAGCCTTTGGAATATAAATAACTGCTATGCCGAAGGAAATTACGAGTATGCGTGTATGTGTGTGTGAAAGAAAAATGAGAGAGAGAGAGACAGGGAAAATGGTAGTCATTTTAGAACTGTAGGATATATCTTTTTGTAGGTTGCTACCATACTCGCGAAGATACAGCTAAGTATTCATTAGCTGATGATATATTTTAATGGCCGGCGTTGGACAAGGGGAGAGTTTGGAACCCGTTGATTTGAATAACGATTGACGGTCATTGCCTTGGGATAAACTGTGCTTATGAAATTGACAAACGACTAGACTAGGACATCTTCCACTAAGTAGATATACTGTGCAGTTTTTCACAACTGTTGGGGTTGTAGGTAATTGATTTTAATGTTCTCGAAGTGGCTCTTGATTACATTGTTTCGAAACTGACATGTGGGGTGGTCGCTGAGTTTATGTTCATAGTTTTCCCCTGTATTTAAATGCGGGTCGCAATCATCAATATCACAGATTCTTTACAGTTTGTAGCATTCCCATTGTTCTTTACTCAAAGAAAGGCAAATAAAAAATTAAGAAAGACGTATGGAATTAAATCAGCTGTGTCAAGAAAGTCGCTGTGACCAGAAAGTGACGTCTGAAAGCCAGCTCCCTTCGCGAAATAGCAGCAATACATTATAAACATACGACTGAAGTTCAAGTAATTGCTACGATTTGTGGAAAAGTATAGATCACAAAACGAGCAGGGTTGTGGCACCGCAAAGTCATGTAAATAAGAGAGGAGAAGTGAAATCCGGACGAGAAAATCTCTTAATGACACGACGAAGGTGTAAGTTATTTTTGGGCTGCGAGACACACAAATCACTCTAATTCTAACTTGCGGCAAAAACTATTTGTTATTCGCCTTTGGCGAATGGTATAATCAATGAAGCCAACGACGGTAGAATCAGCAATTTGCTCGTCTCCCTCGGGAATGGACGATATTTGTTCGTGCAAGAAATGGAAATATTTACGGCTGGGAATAAAGTCGAGAGTGATCTGAACACGCAGCACGGTTTAAAAAACACAGACTTAATCATTCGAACACTTTTGTCCTATTATATTATTCCTGTTTTTCTTTATAACATACTCACATAAGTACCGATCTGTCATTAAAATAGAAATTTATAGGCCTAAGTCAAACAGATACAGAGCTTCATCAGAAGCCTACAAAGCCCACCTAGGTTATCAGAAGTCCTTTCATCAAAGCCTGTGGGATTTTATAGACCTAGGTTAAACAGATACAGTCTACAAACTACAAAAGATTTTACAACCCACCTTTTAACAAAACTGGGAAGCCTGCAGAAAACCGGGCCTACAAAACTGGGATTTTATTTAGTCAAACAGATACAACCCACCTTTAACAGAAGCCTGCAAAACCGGGACTTTATAGGCCTAGGTCAAAGAGATAGAGCCCGTCTTTATCAGAAACCTATAAAACTGGGATTTTATAGGCCTATTTCAAACAGATACAGTCTACCTGTACCAGAAGTCTACAAAAATGGGATTTTATAGGCCTAAGTCAAACAGATACAGCCCCCTTTATCAGAAGCCTATAAAACTGGGATTTTGTAGGCCTATGTCAAACAGATACAGTCTACCTGTACCAGAAGTCTACAAAAATGGGATTTTATAGGCCTAAGTCAAACATTTATAGTCTACCTGTACCAGAAGTCTACAAAAAATGGGATTTTATAGGCCTAAGTCAAACATTTATAGTCTACCTGTACCAGAAAAAAAAATGGGATTTATAGGCCTAAGTCAAACATTTAAGTCTACCTTACCAGAAGTTTGGGATTTTAATTAGTACAGCCCATCTTCATCAGATGCATACAAAACTGGAATTTTCTGAAACAGCTTTCTCTGATAATTAGTATTCCCGTCATAGGCCTGAAAACCTGAAATGAATTCAGGGCCTAGGCAGTATTGAGCAACCGACGACACCACCGAACTACCACGAACAAAATCTGCTCTTTCCCTGGAGTGTGCATCCAAACTTTTGACTTTCAAAGTAAACAGTACTCCTATCTCTCTCTCTCTCTCTCTCTCTCTCTCTCTCTCTCTCTCTCTCTCTCTCTCTCTCTCTCTCTCTCGTGTACAAGAGGAATACCACACCCTTTTATCTCTAAACTTTCAAAGACAAGTATTTTTTTCCAGTTTAATTAACTCCCTTTTGGAGAGAGAGAGAGAGAGAGAGAGAGAGAGAGAGAGAGAGAGAGAGAGAGAGAGAGAGAGAGAGAGAGAGAGCAACTAACGACTGGAACCTATTTCAGTGACTACGTATACAAAGACGTATTGAATTTTTGGGGGGAAACGCTTCAATACCATTTCTCCTATACCGTTCGTTACCTTGCCAGCCCAGGAAATCAAACGCACGATTCTCCAGTTACAAACTGAAGAGGATTATCATTACACCGAGAGAGAGAGAGAGAGAGAGAGAGAGAGAGAGAGAGAGAGAGAGAGAGAGAGAGAGAGGGTACGACGTGGTCCTGGGCAGTTTGAAAATGATGAGAATTTGAAGTTTCTGCTGAATACGTGGAACCGTGCTTCACTACAGCCAACATTTAGTTCCTCGCTGGGTAAGCGGGTTCCGTTCTCAGCTACCACTCTGCTGGTCGCGAGTTCGAATCTTCGACCGGCCAGTGAAGAACAAGAGGAATTTGTTTCTGGTGATAGAAATTCATTTCTCGCTATAATGTGGTTCGGAATCCACAATAAGCTGAATAACCGTGGTTCTTAGCCACGTAAAAATAAATCTAATCCTTAGGGCCAGCCCTAGGAGAGCTGTTAATCAGCTCAGTGGTCTGGTTAAACTAAGATATACTTAACTTAACTTAACTACAGCCAACATTCCTCTTCAACGCTATTATTCACTCTTGAGATTTTACCACCTTTATTTATCAAATTGATTTTCACCGTTTATAACTGTCTTCATATTTCTTAAAGCGTTAGGAAAATATAATTATATTAGTATTAATTTTGCTCAGGTACCTATCTATATATCTGGTCTACAACAGAAAGCCTCCGATGGTGTGCAAAGACTTTAAGTATATTTATAAATCTATTTTAGCTATAACACCTACAGTAATTATGAGATGATTAGCCAGTATAATCAGTGAATTTTCATCATGTCAGTTAAATATTCAAAACTTACAAACATTGGTTTCTTTTCATGCACTGCAAGAATTGGGAGATAGATAATATGTGTGTGTGTATGTATATATATATATATATATATATATATATATATATATATATATATATATATATATATATATATATATATATATTTTTACTGACAAGACCTCACTCAAACTGGATGGTATCTAGAGGAGATATTTATTCAAAAAATTTACAAGCTTTCTACCTCATTGTCAAGTATCCTGTCAGCAATTGTACTAATGCACAGAACAATATATATGTATATGTATATATATATACACATATATATGTATATATATGTCATATATATATATATATATGTATGTATGTATGTGCATGTATGTATGTATATTATCAATGTACCTAGCAGAATGACCCCTAGCCAATTATCATCAACTGACCTCGGAGGACAAGGTCATACTTTCTCTCTCTCTCTCTCTCTGCCAGGCCGTCAGTTAAAGACCCAAAACTTATAACCATCTTTACGTTCCTCTGTCCTTTTTAATCTCATTACGCCAAAACCGCCATTAAGTGCACACCCGTGATCGCTCCCAATCACTCATTTCGCAGTTATCATAATTAGCACTGTAAGGTACGACGCCGCTGAAGGGTCGAAGACGATGCGGCCTCTCATTTCTCAATTTTGACCTCGGTGAAACATCTGAAGCTCAATTGGATTAAACGAGATAAATCTCAGGAATTTCAGGGCCCTGAGCATGTACTGTTGGCGCCCGCTGTTTAATCTCTAATGTAACCCGACAATTTCTGTAATTGAAACGGCTAACTGATTTGTCAGGAGCACGCAGAAGCAATTTTCCATTGCATGGTTACCGCTAATTACAAATGATCTCATTCCGGTAATGGTGGCTTGGATACCAGTTGCATATCAAGACACCAAAAGCGGAGTGAGTGTTTAAAAACGTAATGCAATACTTTAAATGGCAAGAAAGAAGAAAGGTTAGGTTAATTAAAGAAAACAGAAATGCATAGTTGGTGCATTTAATCACATGAATGCGAAATTCAGTGAATTTTAATATTTTAAGCAGTAAGAAATGTGAAAGCATCTGTACATATTCTAACACTTGCGCGCACCTGTGTTATATATACAGTTGGTCATATTTCATAACATGTACGATCACAATGTACAAACGGATACACATTCCTCAGTTTAACAAGAACTGCATAAATGATTCCTTATTTGCGGCTAAAATAACAAATCTCTTTCAATTAGATATAATGGGTTTCAGTACTCATCACTTGTGACCCCAATAAAACGCGTAAAGATAAGACCTTAATGAAACAGTTTAAGCTGCGAAAATAAAATTAAATCAACCCCCCCAATACCAAATGACTATATTACGAAAGCCTAAGCATAAAAGTTACCTAATACTTATGGCCCGCGCGCACGCAAAAAGCTCATCAGTTCCTGCCTAAGGCGATAATTATTATAGCAATAATTATGGAAATAATTTTCACTGGCACATCCTCAAACTTCCTCAGAAAGTTACACGTTTCTCCAGTTCTAAAAATGAATGCTTCATGTTTTATACGGCCCAATGGCTAATTAACACTCTTTTTTAAATATTTTTAATCTTTCTGCCATTTAATGCAGGCGCTTAACCAGGTTTATTCAGCTTTCGTGATACAATATATAATTTTACCACGGTTTCCACAAGTCACTGGAGTCACGATTTTATGGCAAGACAATACATTAACTCGCAAACTTTGCAAAACATTAATCAGAATGAATACCCCCCCAGGTATCTTCTTTGCAAGTATTGTCAAAACTTGTTTCCGTCTTTTACTCATCCTTTTCCGTAATAAAATTTGAAGACACGTATACACAGAAGATATCCATTGTTTCATTAAGAAAATACGGGAAGAAGATTTATACAACAGAAGAAAATTATCTGCGTAAGGCAATCCATCAAAGTTTTTCAGGGCCCTTAATCATCGTAATTTTCAGACATATTTAATTGTAATCTCTAGCGTGCACGTCTTTCATGTCTCCTGGCTTAACGAACGCCAGAAACTATTCATGATTCTCTTTCATAAAAATGCTTCTGTTAATCAGCCTTTATATATAGATATTTGTATCATCATCTATACGCATTCCTTCCATCTTACATTTTTGCAATGTGTTTCGGAGTATACAAATGGAGCAGGGTGAATATATATTTTCGATACATCGTGATACGAAATAGTATTTGTGATGATAAACTAAAGAACAAAACAAAAATTTCCTGTTTATTAAAATTTTTCAATACTAATTAAAATACGAGGGATAACAGGACTGTTTCCCGGCACCATTTCTAAAGGGTATATCTAATTTTTGTAAACTTTTAGCGTCAACAAAAAGAAGAATTTTTAAACACTTTAAAAAGCACAGCTTCGTATTAGTTCTTTGTACCATAGAAAAGGTAATATTGGCTTACTTTCCTAGAAGGCACAATTTGCCTTTATAGAAATTTTACTTTTTAATTCTACCTCTCACCAATTCTCCTTTTTCGAAACCCAGCAAAACGTATCTCAAAATGAGAGAATCAGTCCGCCTCAGCGACCTATGCCTATCATTCCCAAAACTGAAATTCTTCTGCACCCTCTGTAATCTAATGTACTTTAAGCCCAAATACATAGACTACAGAAGCGGACGATGTTCTGCATCCGATGTTGAAACAGCGGAAGCCAGAGTTCAACACCTGCTGCAATAAGCAGAACTTGCAACAGCAATGCAATTAAGGGAAACGTGGGACGTTCGTCAGTCTGATGAAGCCTCCGATCTACAGTTATACGTTTCGAGTGGGCCGGTAAATATGCAACTTGCTTTGGAAATCCTTCACGCGGAATGTATGTACGCTGTCTTTTCTTGCTAGCGTTCACCGTGAGCCTTAAATTTATTGGAGCGTCTGCGAATACCACCCCCTCCAATCGGAAGGGAAGGGGTAAGGGGAGAAGGGTGGGCTGGTAAGAACAAGAAAAGGTTTTATTTTGAAAATTTCCAATACCTGCACGTCGGCACAGCCACTTTATGAAAATAATGATAGTTGCAACGTTGCATTTTTCGTTAGTGATTTACTAATGCATTATAATTTTTATATTGCAATCCAGTTATGGCAATTCAACCCGAGCGAAAAGTAAGATTTAAATTCCCTAGTAATAAACCTGTGATTTCCAATGGTTTTAGTTTTCTGTAAAGGAAAACTACTGACATGGCTTTGTCTGTCCGTCCGCACTTTCTCTCTCCGCCATCAGATCTTAAAAACTACTGAGGCTAGAAGGCTGCAAATTGGTATGTTGATCATCCACCCTTCAATCTTCAAGCATACCAAATTGCAGCCCTCTAGTCCCAGTAGTTTTTATTTTATTCAAAGTTAAAGTTAGCCATGATCGTGCGTCTGGCAACGCTATAGGTGCCAACAACACAGGCCACCACCGGGCCGTGGCTGAAAGTTTCATGGGCCGCGGCTGAAAGTTTCATGGGCTATGGCTGAGAGTTTTCTTTTACAGCATCATACGATGTACAGAAAACTCGACTGCGCCGAAGAAACTTCGGCGCATTTTTTACTTGTTTAAAGAAAGGTACCGATTAATATGAAACGCACATCGATCATTTTAACAGTCATTGCATGAGGTCTACTATCAAGGAGAAATATGACTAAGTATCCATTACGGGGCATTACAGTATATACTGTATAATGCGCAATTTTCTTTACTGTAGATATGCTTACACATAGTTCGATCTGCCTGGTGTATGATTTACGAAATTTAGTATACCAAGCCTAGCACTAAGCACTTTCGACCATCCAGTGTTTAAGTCTGTAAAAAGAGGCGTTGGACTGTTTGAACAGCAAGACTGAGAGATCCAGAAAATTAAGAAAATAAAATACAAGGATGAGAAACTACCATAAGTCACTGAACAGAATGGAAGACACAACACAAAGAGCTGGCGATATTATATTTGACAACTGTACAATGAAAATGATGTGGGCCCCCAACGACTCTCTAGTCATGAGGGCCATAATCTAATGGCGAACGCTCAAAGGCTGTTGCACTGATACGAAGCAAAGATTCTCCCCCGAACAGCGCTTCAGAGCCCCCATGTTTGCGCAAGAAACCTTCGCGAAATGGAAGAAACGACAGAAATAAAAGGAAAGCGGGTCTGCCTGCTGCAACTTTCACTCTTCCCAGCCGAGATGTCGAACAAGTTCCTCAATAAGAGTGTCGGACCAAGAAAAATTCTAATATCCAACGGCCAGTTACTGCAAGGAAGGAAGACATTTCCCCTCCTCTCTCTGTCTCAGACATCTTGGAAATAAAATGGTTCCAGTGCTTGGGGTTCCCTCGCCGCAAACCGAGGTTTCTCATTGTTTTTCTTGGTGGGAAGAGAAAGAAAGAAAATGTTTCAGCACTGCGGATACAAGAGAGGAATGCTATGTCTTTTTTTTTTACTGCTAGGGTTCGTTGGCTATTTGTTAAAAGTTATTTTATTTTTCTCCTTTTTTTTTTTTACTGGTATGCGGATTATTGCAACGATGGCTGCTCTTACTTATATTATCGCCTCGGCTGTTAATAATATTTCACAACCACCAACTTTATCGTTATTATCGTTGTTAATGACATGGATATTAATGCTACTGGTATTGTCATTAATGATGTTTTCCAATTAAAA
Source organism: Macrobrachium rosenbergii (assembly GCF_040412425.1). Taxonomy (NCBI): domain Eukaryota; kingdom Metazoa; phylum Arthropoda; class Malacostraca; order Decapoda; family Palaemonidae; genus Macrobrachium; species Macrobrachium rosenbergii. Next base: position 46,792,411 of record NC_089762.1, on the reverse strand, counting down.
GCAACAGCGGAAAAAAATCTCCAAAATTACTTACGCTTGCTAATTAAGATCAGCAAAAATTAACCCATGACCCAAATGGAATGGAAATTAAAAGTTATATTTCACAGTAAAAACTTCCGGCTCAAAGCAACACCAAACTCTCCTGCCTTCGCAGCAAGAACGAATGCAGATAAAAGACAAGAGAACACTTTATACGAACAGTAAGTCACTGAGGCACAGAATTACAGCTAAAAAATAAATGCATTCAGGTAACAACTAGATCAGGAGAGTGACTGTGCATAAATGGAAACCCACGACCTTGAAAAACGATCTGGGAACACGAAGGCTGAAACTTAATACCATTGTAATTTTTTGAGTCGATCAGTGTAATGAATGTTATGGAGGCAAGGTCAAAGGTTTGGTCTCTAGACTTCTAATCATACTAGAAAAACGCTGTTACACAATATATCGCTGGTTTTCGAGGGTTACGTTTATCTACAATATATTCCAGTATTTTTCAGTGCTCAGTGGGTGTTAGGTACGGAAATTTTCTTTCATCCTCGGGTGATTGTATAATAGACAATATTCTTTGAGATATGACACATTGGAATAACCCCCTACCATCTGAGATTGTTTACGTCAGATAAATTTATGAACAAACATTGTTTTAAGACTTACAATGTTCTAAATTTAAAAACAATAATACTCAGAATTAAATTAGCAAAAACGACTTTAACAACATCAGACTATACTCGTTTCAGAAGTCAACTCATTACTAAAATTTGAGCATCAACTAAAAACAAAGGCCACCCGAAAATTAATATCGATAACACTATTGTAAAGGCCATTAAACTAAAACTTTAAATAATTAATTAATAAGCATAAGCGATCATGAATGATGATTTCATTGTCGCTATACAGCAAAAATTAAAATGCATAAAAAGTTGTAGGTCTGAAGTTCTAAAGGACGTGAAGGATACCTAGGCATTCTACAATTTCACCTCTGACTGAAGGCCTTAAAACTTTCTCTCTCTCACTCTCTCTCTCTCTCTCTCTCTCTCTCTCTCTCTCTCTCTCTCTCTCTCTCACACGCACACACACACACACACTCTCGCATGTAAAGTTGTAAAATCCTGAAGTTCACAGCATATACAAACTCACCTTTGAGTGAAGGTCTTAAACTCTCTCTCTCTCTCTCTCTCTCTCTCTCTCTCTCTCTCTCTCTCTCTCTCTCTAGTTAATCTTCTCACACACACACACACACACACATCACACAAACTCAACATCTCTAGTTCATGAAAAGTTGCAAAATCCTGATGGTCACAGCATCTACAAACTCAACTCTGAGTGAAGGCCTTAAAAAACTCTCTCTCTCTCTCTTCCATATACACATTCCACACTCACGCGCACACACACACCCAAAAGCTCTGACGCTATCATAATTTATAGTGTCATGACTGACTAATAATTCAGGTTGAACCATCTCCCTGATAGCCAACGGCTACAAAAGATTTTTTCTCCTTACACTCTTCGAGATCTTTTCTCTTCCGCACAAGAAAAAACTTCAACAAACTTGCATTCCCTTCTTGTAGTAAATATATCACCTATTGCTTTCATATGCAAAAAAAAAAGAAATATATAGCTCCTGATATCTACACAAGGACATTTACTGTGCTGACACATATTCAAATGCCAATTTATGGAGTGCATACTGAATAAGTTAATATATTAAAAGGACCTGTAAAGTTCAGAAAATATTTTGGGAAATTTTGTATGATGCATGTGCATGCATGCATACAAAAATATATATAAATTTCTATTCGTTTTCTCGATGTCAGTAATACTTTGATAAAACTGGTATAAATATATTTTCAGTGGCTGTAAGTATGATGAAAAATATGACTCACAATAGACGAGACACTATTTTTTCCGTAATTATTATTATTGTTATATTATTATTATTATTATTATTATTATTATTATTATTATTATTATTATTAAAATAGTTTAACCAGACCACTGTTTCCCCTAATTAAACTTTCATTTTCTTGAAAGATGCTCCCTTGTCAGATAATGAAGAAATAGACGTACGAATCGTAGGTCAATTAAATGTAATAAGTTCAAACTTGATAAACTACAGATTTCTTACGTGATTTAAAATAGGTCAATTTGATAAGTTCAATCTTGATAAAATGTAAATTTCTTAAATGTAAAAAGAATCTGTTGATTTATAATCAATTAAATAGGTCCATTAAATCTTACATGTAAAGAGAATCTGTTGATTTTCAATCCATTGATAAACTTAATAAACTACCGATTTCTTATGTGAAAAGAATCTGTTGATTTACAATCATATATCTATTTTCAGACACACACGCACACACACAAACACACACACACAAAACCAATGTCTCGATTTTAACGATTTACAATTCTTGGTTAACTTCCAGATCAGATGCTTTTCACCTTCCAGTTAATTCTTCCTCAGCCCTGACTGATATGTGTATCTACACAGTATCAATAACTAAAGAACAAAATTTCTTCAGGAAACCTACTGAAAAAAAATCATAATAGAGAAAATATCATGTTGAAAAATTTATAATTTTAAATAATTTACTAAAAACTGAATTACCACTACAACATTAGGAATGGTACCCTGCTCATTCAAGCAACATTTGACCCTGAAAATACCTCACGACTAAAAATGCCAGAACTATATATTCTTGGGACAATTACCATAGCATGAATTACAGCAACATTAGGTCAGGCTAAGGCAACAACGATAACAAATGACACAGATCAATCGAAGGGTTACTGATTAATTCCAGTGGCAATAACCCGTTCGTTAAGCTAGAGTCAACAGCGGACGCGTCGTCAGAGAAAATGATATATGAGTTTGTGATTGATGACAGATGGCGGTAGCAATGACCAATTCTGCCCCATATCCTACCCAAACCCAGTTCCCAGTTCCTGCTGCCAAGTTATACCTTGAAAGGGTTATTTCTTAACCAGAGATGGTCTGCCTGGCATATAAATATAGTGCCTAAAACATTTCTTGGCATGAATTCTAAAATTTCAAAAAAGGAAAAGATGGTTTTCGAAATGGTCAACAATGTGTTGTAATTTTTGCCAGTAACCTTGGATGGGTTATTTTCACCCAGAGACGGTCTGCCTGAATTATAAATATAGTGCCTAAAACATTTCTTGGTATTCATTGTACAATTTCATATAAGGAAAAGTTGGTTTACGAAATGGTAAAGTGTTTTTTCATTTTTGCCCAAAAAAAATCTTCAATACTCTAATTTTAGGAAGTTATTTTATATCGCAATAATAACAATAATTATAATACTATATTCAAATAACAATAAATAACTCTACCTGGCTAAAATCCACGTTTTTCAATCCAATATATCAATTACCATTCCTTTAATATTATGATCAACCATAAAAGAAATATTCAGTTATTTCCCAAGGGCATGAAACTAAATAGTTGAATTGAAAACACGCAAAAAGGATTTTGTTATTGTACATCATAAATATGTAGTGCACTATTCCTACCAAAACATGAAGTTCTGTCACCTTTTCATTTCACAGAAAAAAATCGTCTGAACACAGCATTATTCTCTTTAATACTAGTCTGGGACTATAAAATGGCACAGGAACGGATTGCTATAATCACAGTCTTCACTCTACCCTTCCGCGAACTCAGTCTTTGATGTCCCGCGAACGAAGGAAATCTAGCATAACCAATATTCGCTTGTACGAACAAAACTAAAATAAAAGAGATCACTTCTATACACTTTTACCATTATAATAAACATATATCGCCATGACATTAATCGATGTTGATAAGGAAACGAGCACAAATTTCCCTTCCCTGCGCAGCTCTTCGTAATACCCAACTTCACAGATGCCACGAAATACCAGAAGTTGATAAGGCAGAACTCCTCGCTCGAAAGTACCTCAGCTTATCTCAAAGAGGAGGAGGACTCCTCCAGTAGCCTGAATTATCTATGGACCTGAATTAGTTATAAGTTTGAGCACTTTACTTTATTTTCCCGTAGAGCAAAGAGAAAGTTTAGAAGCACACCCCTTTTCTTATTAAGTGTTTACGTAATCGTGCCGTGGTGAAAGTAGGGGTGGGTCGAGTTTTTATGCAGCTCACTTTTTTTTTTTATGTTGACGCATCCTGCTTTAGTTCTTGAAGGTTGAGTTCTCAGACTTCTTAAATGATATATATATATATATATATATATATATATTAAATGTATATATATATATATATATATATATATATATATATATATATATATATATATAAATTACGTTCTTAATATCTATCTACAATAAGCAAAATCCCAGAGGATCTGATCTTGTTTGTCCTCCCCCGGGGTGACAGTAGGGGAGACATGACACAGCCACCAACCCCCTACTAACCTGTTTGTCCGCCCCGGTGGGGAGGGGTAGGTGAGGGGAATGGGATGGTAGGGGATATATCCATCCTCCTCCTGCAAACCTGTTTGTCCGCCCAGGGTGGGGCGGGGTAGGTAGGAGAATGGGAGGGTGGTAGGGATATATCCATCCTCCTCCTGCAAACCTGTTTGTCCGCCCCGGGTGGGGTGGGGTAGGTTGGGGATCGGAAGGGTAGGGGAGATATCCACCCTCCTGCAAACCTGTTTGTCCGCCTCGGGTGGGGGCGGGGTGTGTAAGGGATCGGGAGGGTAGGGGAGACAGCAGCCCCGGATTCCAGCGCGCGTAGCGCGGGCCAACATGCTCGTTTCAAATAAAGTTTTGTTTGAGGAGACGCTGCAACTTATAAACGCATGCGCAGAAAAGACATAACGGGATAACTTGTACATTACACAGACAAAATTAATATGATCAGAACGAAAAATCTGTCGGCTTGTATGCGTGGGATCTTGTTTATCTTTACTATAAAGTGAACTATATCTATACAGCTTTATTAAGATTATATCACCACGACAAGGCCATTCTTTCCAGTGCCACTCAATCTTTTTGAACTATAGGCGTCCCACGACATAATATACAGCGTACAATGTGTATTTATTTTCTGACTTTATTTCACCTCCAAGCAAAAAATACTAAGCATATATTAACAGTGAAATAATTTACGAATTGCCTTATAGGAGTGACTCCATCAAGCACACGGATTCAGACATATTTTTTTATGCCAACATAAGACAAGTTAAGTTAGGTATACCTTAGTTTAACCAGACCACTGAGCTGATTAACAGCTCTCCTAGGGCTGGCCCGAAGGATTAGATTTATTTTACGTGGCTAAGAACAACAAATAAAGATACCGTGTCACACAAGAAAATACATGACATACTATCTTCTTAAGATGGTTTACATAAGCTTTTCAAGGATTTGACGGTACTTTTAGATTTTGCAATATCTATTAGTCGCTGACGCAGTATGTGAAATAATCGCGTAAGAAAATATCGACAGCAAAGAAATAATGATTGAAATGGTTTTATAATTCACATTTAGCGGCTTTCTTAAAAAACAACAATATATTACACACACACATATATAAATATCTTATTACATATGTGTATATATATATGTATATATTTATTTATATATATCATATTATATATATAAATATATATACACATATATATTATATATACATATATATACATACATATATAAATATATATATATAGTATATATACATACATATACAGTATATATACATACATACATGTGCGTGTTTGCACATGTTTGTGCCTGTGTCTACATTGACAATACTCATAACCATATCATAATTTGGACCCTCGCTTCTGCGATCGGCTTTCATGCACCCATTCATGATGCAGCTTCCAGGACACTGAAATCATTATGATAATGGGAATTATCACAAAAATCTAATTTACTTAGAACGGACACCGCTGTAAACACAGGCATTAGCTCATTCACTGGGTCTATTCAATTATGACGCTAGTTTTGTTAACTGCGAATGAGATTTGCTACGCATCATAAAATTCTCGCATGATATTATAATTATAATTATAATTATAATTATTATTATTATTATTATCCAAAGAAAATAGTTTTTCAAGCAATGGTCTCAGCTCTACAGATGACAGGTTATCGGAGTGGGATTATTATTATTATTATTATTATTATTATTATTATTATTATTATTATTATTATTATTATTACCAAAGGAAAAGAGTTTTTCGAGCGATGGTCTCAACTCTACAGATGACAGGTTATTAGAGTGGGAATTATTATTATTATTATTATTATTATTATTATTATTATTATTATCAAAGGAAAATAGTTTTTTGAGCAATGGTCTGAACTCTACAGATGACAGGTTATTAGAGTGGGAATTATTATTATTATTATTATTATTATTATTATTATTATTATTATTATTATTATTATTATTATTATTATTATTATTATTATTATCAAAGGAAAATAGTTTTTCGAGCGATGGTCTCAAATCTACAAGACAGGTTATTAGAGTGAGAATTACTTGTATTTCCATTGTAATAAAATATAGTGTACAATGTATTTTAAGAATCAATAAGAAATATTTGTCCAAACACTGAATATTTGCGATATATAAAAAAACAACCCAAACAAAAAAAATAAAGAAAATATAAATCTTTGCTCTTTTTCAACTACAAACTTGATAAGACTTTCTTGTATGTACAGGAAAATTCAAGCACATTTTTTATGGAAGCAGATTTCTTTATTATACAGTAAACTCGCTGGCCTACGAGTTTATTTAAAACTGGTTCTTATATTGCAGACTTTTATAATTAGACCAAATCCTCTGCCCTAATTGAATCAGACTCTCCCTTACGGCAGAAGGAACTGCATATGCCCGCATGATTCTTCAACTTTTTCTCTTTGAGCTTAAAAAACTAATTTTTTCCAACGCGTTTGCAAAATCGGAAGTACAAACTTATATGTCTGAAAATATATGCATTTACTCTGTTGTTTTTTATAGCATCGCATTTATCACATGCCATTTCTTTGTCTAATCAAGGATGAAACTACTGTGGAGAAAATATTTCACAAAATCAGCCTCTTCATTTACCCAAGCTCATCCGTATCTTGTTGACCGTATACAAAGTCACACACTCAAGCGCAGCGCGCGCGCACACACACACACACATACACATACGCAAGTCTCAGCATTATACTGAATCTAACAGGTAAAGAATAGATAATTTACGCCTGATAAACAGAAGCCTGTAAGCATATATATATATATATATATATATATATATATATATATATATATATATATATATATATATATATATATATATATATATATTTATATATATATATATATTTATATGATATGTTTCCATATGCAATGCAAACCTTATATATATATATATATATATATATATATATATATATATATATATATATATATATATATATATATATATATATATATATATATATATATATATATATATATATATATATATATATATATATATATATATATATATATATATATATGTATATGTGTGTGTGTGTGTGTGTATGTATATATTTATATGATATGTTTCCATATGAAATGGGAACCTTATTATAGGTAAAGGAGTCCTACAGGCATTTACTTCATCAGATACATGGTCTGAGAAGTATATATAATGGAATGCCACAATCAGCAATATGACTATTCATAACTAAAGGAACTGTTGAACGACAGAAAAAATTAAGACCAGGTAAATTGACATAAATTTTCAAATAAAATTATATAAAATAAATACCCACGCATCAACTACACTACACATGTTCCAGATTCTGAATATATATACAAATATTTATATATATATATATATATATATATATATATATATATATATATATATATATATATATATATATATATAAATGTATATATACATATATATTAGGTTTCCGATACTTAGTGTGCAAGAGGCAGGGAAAGGCACCCCAAACCCTGCAACTTTTTCATTTGTGCTAATGGAGGGTTTCACTTAAAATATAAAGTAGCTAAAAATAGCCCAAGTAAAACACTTTTTTTCTTCCCCGTCCGCGGTTCCCCCTTTTCTTATTTTCCTCGAAGGTAAAAAACTGAGAGCGGAGAGAAAAAGGAAGTGACGGATTATTTTTTTTGCGAAGGAAAGCTGTTTCTGGATCATAGGATGTACAAACAATATGTAATATATATATATATATATATATATATATATATATATATATATATATATATATATATATATATATATATATATATATATATATATATATATATATATATATATATATATATATATATATATATATATATATATATATATATATATATATATACAACAAACAACCGCCTGCTTTCCTTACTAAAACTATAGTGGCAAACCCCTTCTCAAGCGCCAGGGAAATCAGGAGGGAGGAATTTTAAAGCCTTGAAGTTCAAACGAATAACTGCTGGATGAAAGGAAATGGAATGAAATGGAATGAAAAATGAAATGGAGTATGGCGCCTGGTCCCGAGGGCGCAGTAGCCCAGGGGAGGGCGAATGAAATTAACTCCCTTAACCGTTCCACTTCCATTACTGGGTATAAAGGTGATATCCACAGCTGCGTCTAATCCATACAGGTCCTGCAGAGATAAAAGGAAACAAGTTAAAAATGCGTTGACGTTTCTTCTGCGAAATCGAGTTTTCTGTACAGCCGCTACAGCGTATAATCAAGGCCACCGAAAATTGATCTATCTTTTGGTGGTCTCGGTGTTAATGCTGTATGAGCCGCTGCCCATGAAACTTTAACCACGGCCCGGTTGTGGCTTGGACTATATCGTTGCCAGACGCACGATTATGGCTAACTTTAACCTTAAATAAAATAAAAACTACTAAGGCTAGAGGGCTGCAATTTCATATGTTTGATGATTGCAGGGTGGATGATCAACATGCCAATTTGCATCCCTCTAGCCTCGATGGTTTTTAAGATCTGGGGGTGGACAGAAACAGTGCGGACGGACAGATAAAGCCGGCACAATAGTTTTCTTTTCAGAAAACTAAAATGTTAGTGATAAAGGGGATTTGTCTTAAGAAATGATATAATGTTTTAATATTGGAATTCAGGCTAGGTAAAAACAAAGCCTTCCCCCTTATAAGGAAGATTTTACAGTAGATCTTTGCTATGTCTACAAAATCAGCAGTTCCCAAGAACCTATTTCTCTTTAAAAAAAAAAAAAACCTTTTTCGAAGTTCGCAATGAGATTATTCAAATAAAAATCAGCAATAAAAATAATTCAAGTTTTTATATAAAAACAGCGAGAGATACATCTATAAAAATCCCATTTTCGCAAAATCTGGCGCAAGCCTTCAACAGAGTTTAAGATACGCAAAAATATAAGCTTAATTTTCGGGAAGATTATGTTAAAACTATACCAGCAGAACATCCTCATAAGAATAATATGACATAATAAACGCAGAATGACCTTGAATTAAGAAAAAAAAAGATACAAAAACTAATTTCATAAGTCCTTTAATCCCTGAGAAGCTTTCGAGCAAAGTGAGAAGAAGAAGAAGAAGGGGAGAGAAAAGAATGAGTAAAGGTCATGTAAACTGGAACACTGATCAAAAGCCACTGATCTCGGAACCCAAAGATTCAGTTCATTCCAGAAGCAGAGGAAAGAAGCTTTGGACGATAATGGAGTATTTGGGATTGCGGATAATGTTTTAGGAATAGAATAGGATATAGAACTTCGGCCAAAGGCCAAGCGCTGGGATGTGTGAGGTCATTCATTGACAGTCGAAAGGTTTAAAAGGTGTAACAGGAGGAAAACCTCAAAGCGGTTGCACTATGAATCAATTGTTAGGAGAGGGTGGAAACTAAGATGGAAGAATGAGAATATGAAAGGGGGTACAGTAAAAGGAATAAAGAGGGGTTGCAGCTGCAAAGAACCTTAAGTAATGCCTACAGTGAAACGCAAGAGGTGCACTGATGGCGCTACGGGAGATGAAGCTCCAAGGGAAAAGACATACCTCAGAAAATTAGTTGTAAGCACTATCACCGTAAAACATGTAATAAAATCCTGAAGAGAGAGAGAGAGAGAGAGAGAGAGAGAGAGAGACAAACATAATACTCTTTCACTGAGCGATAGCCGTAGCAGGTGTCACTTTCCTGAAGCGAACATGTAAGCAAGAATATAGTGTTACTTTCCTGAAGCGAATGCGTACGAAAAAATATAGTGTTACTTTGCTGAAGCGAAATCGTAAGCAATAATATAGCGTTACTTTCCTAAAACGAATGTGTAGACGAGCATATACGTCGTGATAAAGGAAAGTAACGACGGCATTTTATCCACCAATTATCGCTGGTTCTGCAAAAATGAGATTGCTTGTTACGGCGACGCCACTGGGCGCCGTCATTAAGCAATCAATGAACTGCGGCTGGAGAGCGTAATGGAAATAATGACGTGGTTACGTAATATCCTTCCTAAACGTTAGGTAATTATTTATTCTAATAGCGAATTATCGTGGTAGTTGCTTTACAGTTGCGGGAGTCATTAATATTTTAGTGTCTAGGAGAGAGAGAGAGAGAGAGAGAGAGAGAGAGAGAGAGAGAGAGAGAGAGAGAGAGAGAGAGAGAGAGAAAATCGTATACGATGCATCTGAGGAAAAGTATATTTCAATAATTTACTGTGTCTGTCCTTGATTAATTTTATGTTGAATCCAGGAATGGCAAGTCCATTTATAAAGGTCTTCATAATAATAGACAAAATATATATATTTTAAACAGATACTGGATATACATTGTAGCAAAGCGAAAGAGATTCAGAGACGAGGTAGAGCACTGTCCTAAATTGGACGAATTATCCTTGATTCAAACCAACCATAAGTTGTAAAAAGAATCTCCCCGGGTATGAGAGTAATAAACATAACATGCTTATCAAAACGGCCCACCCAAATTAAGGATTAAACTCAGAAAAAGAAGAATACAAAAACTTGTAAGCATATAGCAAACTTGTGGCTTTAGGAGATTGGATGACAAATACACTTTCGTCATCGGAGCAAAACATCAGATCTTAAGTGACTATTTTATCTTAAAAAAAAAAAAAAAAGGCTTAATACAGTTTCGTATCAAAGAGTGACAAAAAAAGAAAAGAAATTACAAGGAAAAGGATTCAAATATATCGGCAGAGAAGGATTTATGCCATTGCACGTCACTTAGTAACAGGACCCGAATTTAGAGATGATCTCGAGACCGTCATTAGGTGAGAGGCAAAAGTGGCTTGGGGGGGGGGCGATTTAAGAATGACAATTAAGTGAATGAAATGACATAATGCAAAGGAAACTTTCGACCAAACCACGAAGTTTACACTGGACCAGTGACAAAGAAGAAAAAGACTAGACTTGATATTATACAAGGCTGAAGCAGCAGTATTATTATTATGCTGTCAACAGTAAATCTGAAGTTTAAGATAAGAGGGCACGCAAAATAAGATAGGGCCATGTTTATAATAACAGTTTAAATTCATTCAAGATCCATAAAAAGGCTTCACTGAGATTATGCAAGACAGCAAGACATGGAAGGATGTGTGTTGCTCTGATAAAAAGTTTCACTCTCTCTCTCTCTCTCTCTCTCTCTCTCTCTCTCTCTCTCTGGGTTTTGGTGATGTAATATCAAGAGATTCTCGTTCATCATAAGAAGCTCTCTTCTCTCTCTCTCTCTCTCTCTCTCTCTCTCTCTCTCTCTCTCTCTTTCTGGGTTTTGGTGATGTAATATCACGAGATTCTCTTCTCTCCTTCTTCTTTCTCTCTCTCTCTCTTTCTCTCTCTCTCTCTTATTATATATATATATAAATATATATATCATATAGATATATAGAGAGATATATATATATAGAGAGAGAGAGAGAGAGAGAGAGAGAGAGAGAGAGAGAGAGAGAGAGAGAGACGTTTGCATCATGTTCTTTATACCTTATTCATTCGGGTCTGAGGTTACCTAAGGAGTGCTGTCTTTAACATCTGTAATTATTTTGTACGATAAGAAAAAAATGTTTGTATTGTTTTACATATGACAATAAAAAGCAAAATAAATAAATAAATAAATAAATAAAACCTCTCAATTTCTCGTCTACCAGGTAAGCTGCTAATTCATCCAGGCCATTTAAAACTTGGCTTGTGGTGAAAAAATTAGATGAAAAAACTTTCAGTAATTATGAAATTAACATTTAAAAATGATTACTTTATTATCAGTGATTAATAAAAAAAAATATCAATATCAGCAATTAGTAATTATGAAATTTTCATTTAAAACTGACTACTTTATTATCACTGATTAATAAAAAAAAATAGCAATATCAGGTACTATTTAGGTAAATGAGCTTAGTGACGCTTACACGTTATGGAGATAAATGCACCAGCTATCTAAAACAATTAATAGCTTTACGCAACCCGTTCATTAAACATGCCGCACAACGCAAGAAATTATCGTACATCTTGAAGACTAACGTTCTTGCTGGTTCATTTACCACTCCGTTTTTAACAGAGGTTAATTAACTTTCATGCAAAAACTGGAATGCAATGTTTAAGAGGCTTTCATTTTCTTAACGTCTTGATTTACCTCGTGTACTTAATACGGCGCGAACTAAACGCATGATTTAGGACACTTGAAGCCTGGTAAACCATTTTAAAAGGACCTTTAAAATTACCGTTACTTTTCTTTCTTCGTCACTTCTCCTCTTCATTGCCTACTAGTTACCAATAAAGCCGATACCGGTCTGGATCTACACCTGTATGTGTGTATATATATATATATATATATATATATATATATATATATATATATATATATATATATATATGTACACACACACACATATATATATACATATATATATATATATATATATATATATATATATATATATATATATATATATATATATATATATATATATATATATTATATATATATAGTGGAATAATATTTATGTATCTATAGTGAAATGCTTATGCTTGGAGAGACAGACAGGGATGAATGGCTCAGTAATTTATAAGGTGTTTAGATGAGCTGCACAGTTGCATGAACCTATAATGTTGAAGAAGCTCACTATTGCTCAGCGATTTCATTCAAAATTCAGCAGTTACAGGATGAATATGGCATTAACTGACCCTCTTTCTCCCGAGAGCAAATCATCGGAGGGTCACTAAATAAATACGAACGTAGAGTTTATTCAAATACTGATAATCAGGAACTTGGATAGCCTGCTAAAACACAAGCAATGCGCTGGAAAAAACAACAACTCCTTCAAAATTTGTTGTTGCCTTAGATACAACTAGAGCAATGGATGATAAATTGAGCAGACACATGACGTCATCGGGCTTACAAAAAAAAGGCCATAATAATAAACGTCACGACCAAAAATCATTGTAACATTATACGCCATATAAAAAGCAAGGATTCCTGGCGGGCATTATATTAGAAAAGATATAATATTTCCCATTGGAAGGGGCAGTATATCATGAGGGACATTACGGCAATCAAGCATCATTAAGAACAACATGAAAACCTCCCCCCCGCCCCCCCCACAAAAAAAGTTAACGACCGCGGACTTTTTTTTTGGGGGGGGGCGGTCCCGGAGGTTTCGGCACGAGAGCAACGTGTCCAGCAGCTCGTAAAATTCGATCATTATCGAACTTCAGTCTCGTAATGCTCCTCGGGGGCTTCGACAATGGAGGCCCCAATGACGGCTCTAATAGCGGCACTAAACGTCCTCGGCGGGAGAGGGACTGGAAATGAGAGAACCGTGAGAGGTGATGGTAATGATTGTCAAGAGGAATGTACAGGGCAATGGAGGGTCGTGGTGATGTAATGTCATGAGATTCTCGCTTGATCGTAAGACGATCTCTCTCTCTCTCTCTCTCTCTCTCTCTCTCTCTCTCTCTCTCTCTCTCTCTCTCTGATATAATATTTTGTAGCGTCATTTTTCAGGTTCAGGTATATTTGGCCACCTCTCTCTCTCTCTCTCTCTCTCTCTCTCTCTCTCTCTCTCTCTCTCTCTCTCTCTCTCTCTAATATTTTGTAGCGTCATGTTTTTCAGGTTCAGGTATATTTGGCCACCTCTCTGTTCATCATGAAGCTCTCTCTCTCTCTCTCTCTTTACACTCTCTCTCTCGGACACACACACACACGTGGTGATGTAATATCATCAGATTCTCGTTCATCATAAGAAGCTCTCTATATCTATTTACACATATACACGGACATATACACATATATATATATATATATATATATATATATATATATATATATATCTCTCTTTTAGATGCTCCTCTACAAATTACCCTTTCGTCTGAACAGACATCCACACACAGCACATCAGTCATCCCAAATTATTATTATTATCATTAATAAAACTAATGATTAACGGTCGTTTTATAAAATGCGGATGACTGAAACTGTCGTCAGGTGAGGGACTGCGCCACATACACAGATAACAATTGCATTGATAAATCTTCTTCTTCTTCTTCTTAGTCTTCAGCCTTTACCCATCTCTATATGGGCCGCTGTTCCCTTTCTCCATCTTCATCTCCATCTTCTTCTTCTTCTTCTTCTTCTTCTTCTTCTTCTTCTTCTTCTTGCATTGATAAATAAAATTTGGAATTTACAAATTCAAATAATATTATCACCGATGAAAAAAACCTTAAGAGATTCCATGTAATATAACCGTCCCACTTGATACCTTTCATTTCCCTCCGAAACTTCAAAGTGACTGATGAGACTGCTTATTAATGGTTCCCGCCAGGGGATCTCGCGAACAGCATTTCTCAAGGATGGAATGGAAGGAGTAACGGAGGATAAAAAGGAAATGGAATATGGAAAAGAATGAACGCTGTAGCGATTTGTCAGGGTTATGTCATTTTTTTAAACACGGAGATAAAGGTGGGGGTTTAAAGACCCGTCCCCCACCCCCACCCACTTCCTTGTCTGTCTTTCTCACAAACACACCTGCGGCTCTAAATTACCGCCTATCTTTCATTCCCAAGTTCCTTTGACTGTAATATATATTACTTGATATTTCACCTTCTTACTGCCCTCCCAATCCTAACGTGTATTATTAAAAATTCGGTTTTTAGTTTTCTGTAGAAGAAAACTATTGTGCCGGCTTTGCCAGTCCGTCCGCACTTATTTCTGCCCGAACTTTTCTGCCCGTCCTCAGATCTTAAAAACTACTGAGGCTAGAGGGCTGCAAATTGGTATGTTGATCATCCACCCTCCAATCATCAAACATAGCAAATTGCAGCCCTCTAGCCTCCATAGTTTTTATTTTATTCAAGATTAAAGTTAGCCAATATCGTATTTCTGGCAGCGATATAGGTACCAACAACCGGGCTGAGTTTCATGGGCCGCGGCTAAGAGCTTTATGGGCCGTGGATGAGGCCACCTACGGACAGAAAACTCGATTGCGACGAAGAAATTTCGGCGCATTTTTTACTTGTGTTTTTAGTGCCAACAAATAATGTTGGTTTATTATTGCCTATTGTCTGTCTGTCTCTTGTAAACCGCACACTTGATTTTCCTCATTTGATAATATAATTTCCATTACTTGATAATAATACGATAATATGATTTTTTCTTAATTTAGTGAATGTAAACTTTATCTCACAAGTTTTCATATTTTCAGTTTTCTTACCACATTACATTATTCTAAAATTTATTTTTTTTTTTTTCCGTCCTAAAACAATGCCCTAACAAATCATCATACCTCTCCAGGTGTTTATGTCCCAATATCTAAGCAAGTAAATTTTTCAGATCGATATCTTTTGAAATGTACCATTAACTTGGTCTTTCATTGTATTTTCCTTTCATCGACTTTGCCCATTTCATACAATCTACGGTTGATTGGGTGGTTTTCGGCCTTTATCTTCATACTCTAATACAAACACACACACACACACACAAATAGTGAATCTCTCCTGCTTTCCCCCCTTAATGAGAATTTACGAGTTTCTTAGATTACCAAGTTCTCTTTCACATTCACATGGACTGAAAATGTTAAATTCTTTCACATTCACATGGACTGAAAAGGTTAAATTATTTCATAATCATATTCACGGAAAATTATGTTAAATTCTTCCACATTCACATGGACTGAAAATGAAGTTAAATTCTTTAACATTTACATGGACTGAAAATGATGTTAAATTCTTTCACATTCACATGGACTGAAAATGATGTTCAAATGTTGCTGACGTTTACAAATCACTGGTCAATTTTTCACTGGCTACCTGGTTAATTGGGAAGGGAGAACTGCACGAATCTTTATAGATTTCAATATTCAGATGTTTGTTGTATATGTGAACAAAAGAGGCATTCTATTTTTCATAAAAAAGTCACTGTAGTAATGATTTCTCGCATCGCAAAACATACCATTTGTAATGTTCCACAGGTTTCGGATTATTAAACTCAAAAGCATAGTATTTTTCTCTATGCAAAATATTCAACAAAATACTTGAATAGCATTGAATTCTTAAAAAAAAAACTATTACGGAAACGAATCTTCAGTCCGAAATTTTCAACTCTATTATAAACAGTGGCCCAGCGAATGTTTCCAGGACAATGATAAATTATACAACTTTTAGCGCAATGAGATATAAAAATTATATGAACATACAGTTAATGCAAGTGATATTTAGAGATACTCGTATAGCACTTTCTCAAAATACCATAAAATGTACATTTAAAAACAAGTTAAAAAAATCCCCATTCCCAAAGCCATGATAATGTCAATGCAAGTGATATTCAGACACAATACTTTCTCAAAATACCAAAAAATGTATAATAAAAAAGTTTTAAAAAATTCCCATTCCCAAAGCCAAGATACTATCAATGCAAGTGATATTCAGACACAGTACTTTCTCAAAATATAAAAAATGTATATTTAAAAAAAAGTTTTAAAACCCACATTCCCAAAGCCATGATACTGTCAATGCAAGTGATATTCAGACACAGTACTTTATCAAAATACCAAAAAATGTATATTTAAAAAAAAAAAGTTTAAAAAAATTCCCATTCCCAAAGCCATGATTAAAACTCAGAACACCTTTCACAGGCAGTTACGTCACTCCTCTCCTTTTAAAGCTGCTAATGAGTCTCTCTCTCATCCTCCCTATTCTGAAAAGAACCGAGGGAAAAAAAAAAGTTGGGAGGAATACAATGATCTTCATTTAACATTTCTTCAGTCGCTCACTTCACTTCTCCTCCAGACCACTCGCGAAGAAAGAAACCGTCTCAGGGTCAGAGAAAAGTGAGAAATTATTCCTCCTTTGGAGATGAAACGTTGAAACCTGAAGATTGCTTTGGGGCAGGAAGACTGCGCAGAAGTCAAGGACTAAATGGCCCGACCCGCCACCTGATGGATTTTATTTGTCAACGTGAGTTGTTCTAAATGAAAAGTGTTAACTAAAAGGGAGTATAAGGACGTCACATATACTGCCCTAAAATGGAAGACTGCAGTATCTGCAAAAATACAAAACTGAGAAAATGGTAGATACTCCCTTGCCTTACGACTGATTTTGTAGATACTGCAAATGGGAACCCGCCCCCCAAATTACAACGCGTGAAAGCATTGAAGAATCATTCTGAAACTGCAGTAACTTGTGTATTTTTGTTTCACGAGCCAAATAGGTGGCATATCTCAGTTTCGAAAATTTTGCAGATACTGCAGTTTTCCATTTTAGGGCAGTATAGTCATCTGAATTAATAACTATTAACCTAAAAATCGAGCTGGTAAATATAAAATTTACCTATAAACAGTCCAAATCACAGGGAGAAGTTTCTAGACTAAAATTTGTGGGTTTTAAACAACCTCACATGTGGACACAACCTTTGAATCTTTATTTATTTATTTAAGTCTTTATTTATTTATTCAAGTCTTCAGCTGAAAGCCCTTATGGACAGACTCCGCACCCACGAAGGCTCCAAGGGGAAATTAGCAGAGAGAGAGAGAGAGAGAGAGAGAGAGAGAGAGAGAGAGAGAGAGAGAGAGAGAGAGAGAGAGAGAGAAAGAAAAGTTATAAGAAACGTTGATAAAAAAATAAATATGAAAGAATATCAAATAAAACCGAAACACCTGATATTCTTGACACCTCAGCAGAGAGCGTGAATGACCTTGCTCCTCTCTCAAAAATTTGTAGATCAGAAGATTTCACAAGTTACAGGAAACGTTGATAAATAAATATGAACGAATACAAAATAAAACCGATAAACCTGATATTCCTGACACTTCAGCAGAGAGCATGAACGACCTTGCTCCTCACTGAAATGCATCTTGTTGATCCCACAACTGCGCTCGCCAGACCTTTAAGGCTCGTCCTCAAGAAACCCCAAGCACAGCTGCGTCCCAGTATACAAGCAAAAAAGAAAGAAAGAGAAAAAAACAGATATCTCAGATAAGTATCGGATAACTAATGTAGCAACGAGCAGAAGCAACAACCTCTTTAAGAGAGAAATGCGAGTCCCTGTAGGCTGCCTGGTTCCCAGAAATCAGAAATCCATTTTCTCCCGGCGCGGCGCCGCCGGAGTGGAATGCATCGCCTTCCGATGGCAAAGCAACATTGGGTCGTATACAGAATGTCCTTTCGAAATGGAGATTTAGAAGAAGAAGACGAAGAAGAAGAAGAAGAAGAAGACGAAGAAGAAGAAGAAGAAGGAGAAGAAGAAGAAGCAGGAGGAGGGGGAGGAGGAGGAGGAGAGAGTGAGAGACAGCTTTTGATATTCCTTATTTTAAATTTGATTTTTAAAATTATAACTTAAATGAGAACGCAAGTAACGTAACTTATATTTATATTAATGTATGCCTGATATACATTTGCATATAAGAAAACAAAACATTTATATATATATTATATATATATATATATATAAATATATATATATATATATATATATATATATATATATATATATATATATATATATATATATATATATATATATATATATATATATATATATATATATACGACTTATATATTTTTATACACGGTTATCACTGCCAAACTTTTATCCAAGACGGGAATAAATTAAGAAACTTTGGGACAATATATGCATGGAGTAAGTTTCCTCACAGAAATATCGGTCAGGTTATCAAACCTCTGTTTTATCCAAGACCTTTTAAATTTAGGACTTTTCACCTAAACACATGGAGTAACACACAGAAATACGGTCAGGATAAATATCTGTATATATATATATCCTTTTAGGATTATATTGAACACATATGTGTGTGTGTGTGTATATATATATATATATATATATATATATATATATATATATATATATATATATATATATATATATATATATATATATATATATATACATACCTACTACTTATTCCTCTGAAAATCCCAGACGACCATAACAAACAGTTTCGTCTGGGCTGTGTATGCTATAAAGATAGCTTATCAAATTTTCGTTTTGGTCATGTAGGCCTATCCTTTCTTTTCCTGCCATAAATTTCAAGTCAGCAAATCAGTTGTGTGAATAGGGACTGTTTAAAATAAATAATTATAACGGCGAAATATGGAATATGAATTAGTTTCAAATGAACTTCGTGATGATCACCTCCCGTTCCGATTTGCCGAAATAGTTTTTTATTAGTAATTTTCAGCTGTATATAATGATACATGACAATATAATGTTAATAGTATATAAGCACCATACCTCATTTTAAATAGTATTATTTATTCTCCCTTCGATATACTATTATATTCTTTTAAATAATAATTCACGGAAAAAAATTTTGTAAAATAAAGTCACGCGAAAAATTTTCATCGCCAATGTTGACAACATGCGTGCCTTGCCTCTTGTCAATAAAAATACAGTAATACCTCCATTACAAAGTCTGAATCAAATGTGTATATGCTATGCGTGCATAAAAATGGACTTAATAACATTGACAAATATATAATTTGTTTTTGGTAATTGGTGAAATCCCAAATCGCATTCCGAATCATTTGTTTGTGACTAATACTTAATGCTATGATCACGGGAGGTATTAAATCTCTTTTTATTTCATATCTACAAAATGAACAGACTGAACGTATTTCAAATAAACTAAATAACTGATGTTTCACTTTTTGAACTGTATCATAGATTAACTCTAAATAATATGATTGAAAATAACGAACGCTTTTAGCTAAATGTCTAATGCGCGAGAGTGATCCCCACTTTTGAAGTGAAAATATTAAACTAAGCGAGAATAATGGAACAGGCGCGATTCAATAAACTGTTTATCTTTTTAGGTAATGTGACGATGCAAAAATATATATAATTTCCAATTATAACGAAACAGTGATAAAGATTAAAGTAACACTTCCTAGTCTAACCATGCTTGTTAAAAGTTTTCACGTCTTACATCGATTAATATAATAAAAGCTGAACAAAATGACAATATACCATGACTTAGAAATAACGCCTTTGTCAACTAATCTGAAAATGCCGTTTAATTTGTATAAACCCTCCACGAGAACCCGGGAGGGAATGTAGTTACCATCCTCATCTTGGCACTAGAGGAGGAAACGGTTCCTTAAAACCCACACAAACCTGGTACCTTTTTCCTAGCAAGTGTAATATGATTTAATGGAGCGTCTTCTCTAGATGCTCCAGCGAAGCATATTTAAACTAGTTTCTTTGAAACCGTGAATAGTAAGACTATATTCATGTATATTCCTTCCCAATGCTAATCTTTGTGGATTTAAAATAAATCTGCCTCATTCTGGTCTATTCCACTGAACGAAAAGGACCTTTATGCATTCGTATTTCTTAGTTACCCTATGTCTATTCATTATTTAAATCACTAATATTTAATAACACTGAAACTGACTGGATTTGATTTCCTACATTCACAATTTTACCACTCCCTAGCCTAAGGTCGATACTTGTCTATACTCCTAGTTACTTACACGTGGAGTTTGACTAAAATCACTAGCTAGGCAATTGTCTGTATCAATGTAAGTTAGCCTTACTTGATACATGAAAGAAAAAGTCACACAAGTCAGGGATTAGATTATGCCACTTTAAATACACCAAGCCACTGAAAATGCAAATATGAATATTCTATAAACATCTCCGTTTAAATAAGTTCTTCATTGGATGGGTCGATATCGTGCTCGACTAGCACTCTCCTAGGCCAGAGTTCGATTCTCCGATCGGCCAATGAAAAATTAGAGGAATTTATTTCTGGTGATAGAAATTCATTTCTCGATATAATGTGGTTCGGATTCCACAATAAGCTGTAGGTCACGCTGCTATGTAACCAATTGGTTCTTAGCCACGTAAAATAAGTCTAATCGTTCGGGCCAGCCCTAGGAGAGCTGTTGATCAGCTCAGTGGTCTGGTTAAACTAAGGTATACTTAACTTTCCGCTTAAATAATTATTAATGCCAGTATAACTGCACACAAATATGTAATTCTAAAAGCAGAAACAAACCTGCAAGTGCGTCAGGGGTCTTCTCAACGCAAGACATGGCCAAAAAAAAAAAAGAGCAAGAA
>NC_089762.1:46713390-46768390 GCF_040412425.1 Macrobrachium rosenbergii | reverse complement strand
ATTGGGCGTATTTCCTGTAACATTCCTGTATAACATTCCCCTATGCATTTAAGGCAAAAAGCAATTTCAGCATTTATTCATCTCCTGCAGGTGTTATTCTCCGTGATGAAATGAAAGAGGTGACGAGAATTTTAAAAAAATGATGAAAATGCCACCGACTGGAAATCGAGTTCCGCTAACTTTAGAGGGTGGCCTCAAAGAGCAAATACAACAAGTCAGTAAAATGTGTAAATACTGTGAACACTTTTATTTACATTTTCCTGGCACAAAGTGGCAATGTCATTCGTTCAAGTGACGCTACTCACAGGTTTTGTATGAAGAAGGAAATGTTGGTGTGATGTGAGTTTTAGCTGAAATACACTGCTGACAATGAACTTATGTTATATAAACTGATAACTTTATAAGAGAGAGAGAGAGAGAGAGAGAGAGAGAGAGAGAGAGAGAGAGAGAGAGAGAGAGAGAGAGATTTAAGTTAACCCTGGACTATAGCCTATTCTGCCCTAAAATGGAAGGCTGCGGTATCTGCAAAAATACAAAACTGAGAAAAGTGGTATATATTCCCTTGCCTTACTACTGATTTTGCAGATACTGCAAATGAGACCCCCTAAATACTCGTGGAAAGCATTGAAGAAGAATCATTCTGAAACTGCAGTAACTTGTGTATTAGTGTTTCACGAGCCAATAGGTGGCATATATTAACTTCGAAAAATCTGCAGATACTGCAGTTTTCCATTATTGGGTAGTATTGTTAGGCTAACAAAACTTGAAACATGTCTGGCAAACCGTAACATTCAAAGTTGGAACTAAAAAAAATAAATAAAAATATAAAAAAATAAACAGACAAAACTGCGAAGGAAACTGTTGGATCTTTTGTTAGGTTCTTTTTTTATAATTCGAGTTATTTTCCCCAATATTTCGATGCCTCTTTCTAACTCAAAACTGTGAAACAGCCTTCCTCAGGGTGCAAACGTTAGAAGAATACCACGAGTCCCAACATTTAAACGACTACTTCTGACGGATATAACTCAATTGGATATAGAATTTAGGCCAAAGGCCAAGCACTGGGACCTATGGGGTCATTCAGCGCTGAAAGGGAAATTGACAGTAAAAGGCTTGAAAGGTGTAACGGGAGGAAAACCTCGCGGTTGCACTATGAATCAAAAGTTAGGAGAGAGTTAAGGAAAGTAAGATGAAAGAAAAAGAATATGAAAGGGGGTACAGTGAAAGGAACGAAAGGGGTTGCAGCTAGGTGCCCAAGGAAGGCATGCTGCAAAGAAACTTGAGTAATGCCCACAGTGCACCGCACGAGGTGCACTGACGGTACTTCGCCCATACAAGGGCTGACGGATATAAGGACCAAAGTCGTTGCGGATAAAATAACAGCTTCGTCGGGAGTTAATTTTAAAGCTACAATTTTAAATGCTTTAAATGGTGCGTTTTTATCGAAATAAAAGCATCTACCTAGAATTCGGGTGGCCGGTAATAAATTCACAGGGAAAAAAAGTCACAGGAAAAAAAGTCACAGGAAAAAAAGTCACCGAAAAAAGTCACAATTTTGGCAAGGAAAAAGTCACATTAATTTACAGCCTTTTGTTTAGATTTTTACGGTAATCCCCAACGGGCTTGTGCTAAACACGCCGCAAAGGTGGATACATACCGATTTAAGTAACCCTTGATTGTCACTACCTAGGAAACACTAATGTGACTTTTTTACCTGAACTTTCCACATGGCGACGGGTAGTTTCATCACATAATCTGGAAAGAGTGAAATTACATAAGCAAACGTTGGTATAATACTATCAAATTTCAACTGGCACTGACATTTACACTTCCGTAACGATTTTTATCGGTCATTCAAAGAATGATCTACATATTAAGGGTAATTAGACCTAACTACGCATGACATGTATGAAATGAAATGGGAAACATATCTTAAAAACTTACATATGTAAATCCACGGTGCTCATATTCGACATTCTAAAGCACACACGAATCAATCACACAGTACATCACTCAGAACGCCACTACGACTGGTTGTACAGAGACGCCACTACGACTGGTTGTACAGAGACGCCACTACGACTGGTTGTACAGAGACGCCACTACGACTGGTTGTATAGAGACGCCACTACGACTGGTTGTATAGAGACGCCACTACGACTGGTTGTATAGAGACACAAAAGGAAGGAAAAGGTAAAATTTGCTAGTAACAAGGCAACGAGAAAGGGTAAAATGTCACGACCTGTAATTGGTAATAAGGCAACAAGGCGCTGAGTATAAAACACAAACAACCTTCGACAAGTCCAACAAAGAAGCTTACCGGTGTCCTATATAATGTCAATGTTTTTTTGTTGTAGTGTACAATCTGATACAAGGATATTTGAAATTAATAATATTAAATGATGCCCGTACAATGATGATAATGGAATTACTAAAAGAGAAAGTAGAGGGTGGTAAAAGGCGTAACTGACGAATCCAGGGGGAACTGAAACTAAAATGAATATCGTTGTTCCTAAATATTTTGGAAGATAATATTTTCTCCATTTAGTGGTATTTCATCCCTTTCTGTATGCTCTGCGGTATTCAATTACGTTTCACTTTTTTTTTTTTTTATCTCCAATCACGTTTTTCGCTATAAAAACCATGTGAAAATCGAAAGGCGAAGGTGGCATGTATGTGTATGTATGTATGTATGTATATATATATATATATATATATATATATATATATATATATATATATATATATATATATATATATATATATATATATATATATATATATATATATATATATATATATATATATATATATATATATATATATAAATATATATATATATATATATATATATATATATATACTATATATACATATATATATATATATATACTGTATATACATATATATGTATATATATACATATACTGCGTGTTTATGTATTCATATCGTTGCATCCCTGCATGTACACTGTATTGGCACTGTCAACACGTACGTAGGCCATCCTACACCCAGTGTTCCCGCAGGCAGGAAAATATCAATATCCTTAAAACTTCAAAGCAATGTCCTGCATTTTTCGCTTGTATTTACTCTAACGATAACAACGCCAAGCCACGGTTCAAACTCTTTGTATGCTTTCAAGATCACAAGAGGCGCTTATCAAGCACGACTCACCGTGAGCTGAAGTAACAAGCAGCAAAACCTATTCGTCTTCAAGCAAAGCCGACCTGTAATTTTCAAGCGTCTAAAGTTTGTAGATATTCTCTGAAGAAGAAGAAATCTAAATAACTTTCAAAATCCGGCTTCTAATTCTGGACGCCGCGTGCGGTGTTCGTGAGTTTGAAGAATATCTTGAAACCAACTGAAAGGCGGGGGGGGGAGGTTACAAATAAGTAACAAGTATTTTGTTTACTTTGCATGATTATTTGCGTAAGAAATGCGTATTTGAATTTTAACAAGGCGCCCGTATCATGCAAGGGATGATGTGTAATTTGATGGGATCGCTCGTGGCATCAGGAACCATGCAATTGGGAATAACTAGTAGAGAGAAGGGTGAAGTATGAAAGCATTAGAGAAAGCAGTAATACGAGACCAAATAAACAAACTGCTTGCGTGATGCGTCAACAAACAGAGATATGAAATTTAGGACAAGGTAAAAAAAAAAATGGCAAAGGGGGGCTTTAATGAATATCAACACCTAAATTAAAAGATTTTATTTAAGATGAAGTTTTACATAAAGATAACCTCAGTAGGAAATATTGGTATTTCGAATATATTTAGTTATTATTTGATTTATTCATGCCTATTGTAGGATGTAAGCCACTGAACGGCAGTGCTATTTAAAACAGCCAGAGAATGAATAAAATGACATTTCCACTTCTCTCCTCCCCTCTCTGAAGAAGAGAGAAAAAATGAGGAAACTGGGTTTATTTTCTCACTCCGTTCCACACGAGTCGTCGCCTCGAGTAAATTAGGACAAAATGAGGTCCTCTTAAAGCAGAGTGGAAGAACTGGGAAGAGATTAGACGGTCATTCTGGAATTAGTTGAGGAAAAGAAACATTCTGAAATTCAACTGTGCTTTTCAGTGCCAGACTGTTGTTGGTAGTGACAGGTTTCATTTCAATCTTTCCGAAAAGGCAAACAGCGCGAAATGTACAGTGTACAGGCCCAGGTATTAAAATGATAATGCCTCCTATTTTTATATAGTTGTAATCTAATAGTTTGAAGCCTTATCAAACGTTATACCCTGTTACGTCACAGAAGCTTTCATTTTATTTTATTTTTTTAACCCCACTCGGATATGTTCACAGTCATTCGAAGAAATGGTGCATGCAAGCAATCGTATATCTTGGGGATTTCTGTTTTCATCATAAATATTCATGACCAACTTAATGTTGGTGGAAGGCTGACGACGAGTAAAAGATAAAAAGAAAAAAAATATTCACAAAGGAACCTACTGTATGCTTTTTCTGTTCATGCCAGATGTAGGATGTTAATTTTGTGCTACTATATGATTTATAAGTCTTAATTTACAATCCGAATTTTTCTGTTTGTTTTATTTGAGTAAATCTACCCTTGTTACTAAAAAATTTATTCCTACAACTTGTTTCCTGGACTGGTTAATGTAAATTGCCGTCGCAGTGAATGTGGTCATCGGCGACAGAAATAAATAATTTGGCTGAAAGGAAACAAAAACTTTAATTATAAGACAGAATCATGAAGCATTCTGTCGATACATGGAAGCTGTAGAATTAGTTTTGCACCTACACA
This sequence comes from Macrobrachium rosenbergii, assembly GCF_040412425.1. NCBI lineage: Eukaryota > Metazoa > Arthropoda > Malacostraca > Decapoda > Palaemonidae > Macrobrachium > Macrobrachium rosenbergii. Next base: position 46,763,619 of record NC_089762.1, on the reverse strand, counting down.
GGTGTAAATTGCGCAGAAATATTGATAAAATTGCTGGAAACTGAATCAATATTTTTAGGAATGCATTTCTTAATATTTTTCCATTTTAGTATATTAGTAAATGACATACATGTTGAGCATTCATTCTTTTATCTGTTTATTCATACATTCATTTTTCAGGGTTCTTCACGACTAGATTACATGAAGAATTACCTTTGATTCGTTTATCTATATTTATTCATTTATTCATTTTCACTGCTCTTCATGACTAGATTACATTAAGAATTACCTTTGACGTTTATCTGTATTTATTCATTCATTCATTTTTCACTGTTCTTCACGACTAGATTACATGAAGAATTATCTTTTATTCATTTATCTATTTATTCAGTCATTCATTTTTCACTATTCTTCATGACTAGATTACATTACGAATTACCTTTTATTCGTTCATCTATTTATTCATTCATTCATTTTTCACTGTTCTTCATGCCTAGATCACATTACGGATTACCTTTTCGTTTCCCAGACCATCAACACACAAAGGTAATTTTTCCCCAAAACTTCCACAGAGGTGATAAAATTTCCCGTTAGATTATATATGCGAGCGTTATTCCTTAATTGGGTCTCTTATTAGTTATTATGAAAGTGAGAATTGGCCATAACGGAAGCACTCTCTACTTCCCAATTAATTAGGCAGGAATGTTAATGACTTTCATCTGGCGACACAAATTTTGAGCAGTGGACAGAAATGACCTTGCTTTCCCCAAAGGAATATTGTTTAAACTGTGTCCTTCAGTTAATATTGCAAATTGAGTTTTTTTTTTTTTTTGTAATTACTCTTACGTAACTCATGGGGGGTATAGGTGAAAAATGAATATTTTACAGGCATAATAAAATAGAATAAATGTCGTTTTCAGTTTCAGGCAGAAAATGAAACGTGGGTGGAATTAAAGTTATGTAGCGTGAATGAGATTGATTTTTATTATATTGTGAAGGCTTTAATCCTTGCCTGTTACCAGAATCATTATTTTGATGAATAAAATAAAAGTATGAATCCCAGAAGATGATATATTTTACTAACAGTTCAGTAAAATATATAATTCTTCATCAGAATTTGTAGCAGAGAGTAATGTTCTGGAACTAGTTTCTAACGACAGAAATTTGCCAAAATTGTAAATGGAGATTTTAAAACTACCCTGAATGTCCATTGGAATAAATTGGAATAAATCTGAATCAAAACAAGAAAAAAATGAGGTTTTAATCTAACTTACAACAGTTCTGTATTTTTTTTTTTTTAACGTATCAGTTGAAGATTTCTCACTGATTGGTTTCGAATGAAATTTAATTCAACTCAGGTCCACAGGAACTTTATTTTTGCCATTGTTTTAGTGTAAATATTCCTGTTTTCTCTTGACCCGTCTTCAATGCATTCAATGTGAGTTCTATGGAGTTGTTGACATCTTAATACAGAATAGCTTCACTCTGAAGGAGCATATATATATATATATATATAATATATATATCTATATATATATATATATATATATATATATATATATATATATATATATATATATATATATATATATATATATATGTATATATATTTATCCATTCTCTATATTATGATTTGATATAAAAAATAACAGGCCTATATATATATATGCGTTATTATATTTTGCATTCTCTCATGATTTCAGAAAAAAATAACAAGGCCGTCAGTCGCAAGCATGCGCGCATGCGCACTGGATAACTCCAAACACGGAAAGCGAGATTTGTATCCAGCAGGAAAAAAATATTTATTTATTCATGAGGAACAGAACTGGTGAATTTTCGTTAATAATGATACTAACATCAATGCGTTGTTCAGTCTTTTTAATAAGTATGAGAAATATTTTGAACAAACCATTCACGATTAATGAACTGAATGCTTTTGGGAAAGCATTTCGATTTAATATCGATATCAGAAAACAGTTATTTTAACCTTTTATATAGAGATAGGTGTGCCAATCAGAGCAGTATTATCTTTGTGTGATGTGAATCACGCCATATATACTTTTGAATACTATCAAGCGCTGGAATGGTAAACGCATTGAAATGCAATTGCCTTTCAAAGGTTCGTCCATTTAATACTAACTATATATTTATACATATATATATATAAATATACATATATGTACATATATATATACATATATATATATATATATATATATATATATATATATATATATATATATATATATATATATATATATATATATATATATATACTTGATAATGTGGAAAGTGTTTGTCCAAGAAAGCTTGTGACTTTTTCTGAATAAATACTCCATTAGATACCATCCAGTTTGAATGAGGTCCTCTTAGTAATTCTACTATTGCACAGAACAATTGTGTATGTGATAAGGTTAAATATTATATATATATATATATATATATATATATATATATATATATATATATATATATATATATATATATATATATATATATATATACATATATATACGGGATTTTTTTGTAGTAACCATGAAAATGCTAAACAAAATTAATTGCCTAATTTCAGCATCAGACAAGACTGTCGTTACATTCAACTATCTATCCCCACCCTGTTTCCTTAATATCAAAGCGATTCTTTCTTTCTATATTTGCCTGGGTAACATAAGAACACTGTCATGCATTTACGTGAAAAGAAATATCATTAAATTAAAAATTGCTTCAAAGGAAATCAGTTTTGAAAATCTTATCAGCTAAGTTTCGTAATGAATGGGTGGACACGGCAATCGGTAATAATAATAATAATAATAATAATAATAATAATAATAATAATAATAATAATAATAATAATAATAATAATAATAATAATAATAATAATAATAATAATAATATCTGTATATATTTAAAGATAAATATTTTTAGGTTTATCTTTAAAATACATGTACATATACATAACTGTGGATTTGTTTCTCCATTTTAAGACTCATGCTACTATGAGTATTTTTTAATTAATAATAATAATAATAATAATAATAATGAAAAAATATTAAAATATTATTATTATTATTATTATTATTATTATTTATTATTATAATTATTATTAAAAAAATACTCATTGTAGAGGTTTTGTCGCTTGCCTTAGAGGGATTTAATCATAAGCCTTGTCGTGTTGCACTGATTGGCTTTGTTTAGTGAATAATAATAATAATAATAATAATAATAATAATAATAATAATAATATTATTATTATTATTATTATTATTATTATTATTATTATTATTATTATTATTATTATTATTATTATTATACAGATTCAATCATAAGCCGTGGCGCGTCGCACTGACGGGCTTTGTTTGATGAATAAAATGAATTTGCGGAGCTGAAGATTTACTACCTGACTGAGAATCAGAAAAGTGTTCGGGTCTACATCCAAGGTTACAATGGACCTCATTCAATTGACGTCACTTTAAAATGAAGTAGGATTTTTGCAATGGAATGGAATACAGAATTTAGGTCACAGGCCAAGCGCTGCGACCTATGAGGTCATGCAGCGCTGAAAGGGAAATTGAGAGTAGGAGAGTCTGAAAGGTGTAACAAGAGGAAAACTTCAAAGCAGTTGCACTCTGAAACATTTGTTAGGAGAGGGTGACTAGCAAGATGGAAGGAGGAGAATATGAATGGAGGTACAGTTAAAGGAACGAAAGGGGTTGCAGCTAGCGGCCATAAAGGGACGCTGCAAAGAACCTCGAAGTAAAGCTTACAGTGCACCGCGCGAGGTGTACTGACGGCACCATCTCCCTACGATGAAGTGGGATTTTTGCTCTGCAACTAATTTTCCGATTGTTTTTCTAGTCCATTTTACTCAAGCTTCATAACCTTTTTTTTTTTTTATCTGACACAAGAATTGGCTCAGACAGTCAGCTAATTAATTGTAGCTTCATCACGTACCAGCTCCCGGAGTTGTCATCTGAGACAGACCCGATATCCAATTCCCATCCAATCAATGTGACGCGCCAAGGCCTATGATTGAATCTGTCTCAGGTAAGCGACAAACCCTCTACAACAACAACAGTAATAATAATAATAATAATAATAATAATAATAATAATAATAATAATAATAATAATAATAATATTTTTATTAATTATTATTATTATTATTATTATTATTATTATTATTTACTAACTAAAAACTATCACAAAGCAACAAATCCACAGTTATGAATATGTAAATAATATTGTATTTAAAGGTAAATCTGTGAAGGTTTATCTTTAAATATATGTACATACACATAACTGTGGATTTGTTTCTCCATTATTATTATTATTATTATTATTATTATTATTATTATTATTATTATTATTATTATTATTATTATTATTATTATCAGCTGTTTCTAAGGTATCCAATTTGTACAAATAGTTATTATTTTCAACAATACTTCCTTCGGAGAAGGTCTCCTCCACAGTAATATTATTATTATTATTATTATTATTATTATTATTATTATTATTATTATTATTATTATTATTATTATTATTATTATTATTATTAAACAAGGATTCCTATGGGACAGGCTAAAATGCTCCTTTGAGCTGGAATACAAATTTCACCAGAATATACACCAGTTTAAAAACAAAATTATATAGTAATAATAAAATGCGAAAAATTAAAAACTATTTAGTAAAGACGAAACACTAAATCATTTACTTCCAGAACTAGCGAGGCTTCCCAAGAGAAACCAAGGCAACGGTCTGTAGGGCTTGAAAGTTCTGTTAAGCCAACTGCCAAACTTCTGAGAACAGGCATGAATATCACCACCGGGAGAGACCATTCCACAGTATTTCAGTGAAAGGAATGAAAGTCTCTGGCACTGGTCAGTGTTACAGCGTGGCACTTCAAGAGGATGTGCCTACCGATGCCCCACAAATCGAGTAGCATTCACTTATAGTTCTCTGAAGGCCAGACATTAAAGGAAAGGTCGCAGAAGATCGGACGTGCGGAATACCTCCCAGTAATGGTCTAAATCAAAATGACCATTTTTGGGAGAAAGTAAACACCCAGGCTAAACAATATTGTCGCCGTAGGAGGTAGTGCCGTCAGTGCACCTCATGCGGTGCACTGTAAGCATTACTTAAGGTTCTTTGCAGCGTTCCTTCGGCCCCTAGCTGCAACACCCCTTTCGTTCCTTTTACTGTACTTCCTTTCATATTCTCTTTCTTCCATCTTACTTTCCACCCTGTCCTAACAACTGATTCATAATGCAACTGCTTTGAGGTTTTCCTCCTGTTACACCTTTCAAACCTTTTACTCTCAATTTCCGTTTCAGCGATGAATGACCTCATAGGTACCAGTGCTTGGCCTTTAGCCTAAATTCTATATTTAGTTCAGTTCAGTCTAAACACTATTGAATGAATGATAAAGATGTCGAAAAATGCTGGCATCGTGAAAGGGCAACAGTACTACTAAAACCCTAAAACAAAAGGATTGAAGCAAGTGGAATTAATACCATCAACTCGGTAGATGAAAGGGAATCTGCTGGCATAATCACGTCCAATCATAACTATGAGAAGCGAATCAAAGACATAAAAAATTGGTCTAGTTTAGCTACTGAACTGAACACATTCTCATTTATAGCTTTGATCAATATGCTGTTGACTTTCATTCCGTAAATATATCTCTTATAATTATTAGAATGCCCTAAGCTGCCATAATACTAACTGCATTACGATAAATATTCGAGGCTCGGAATTTTAAAGTTTATTTATACAGTACATATAATTTAAAAAAACACGCATTTCGTCATGTCACTGTTTAATTAAAAAACGAGGGAATCCTACTCTTGATAATATAAATATTTAGCTAGAACGACCTACGCTTATAAGGACTAGAAACTCTTCAGATGGAAAAAGTATTAAAATTCTTGAAATTGCACTGAACTGGTCTTCTTTTCCATTACTCTTCTTCTTTCCCATTGTGTAAAATAAAAAAGGATAAGAAAGAAACAATCCCTCTGTATTTTACACATTGGAGAAGAAGAAGAAGAAGAAGAGTAATGGAATCGAAGACGAGTTTAGTGCAATTTCAAGAATTTTTTTTTTATATTTTCGTCTGAAGAGTTTCAAATCCTTAAGCATAAGTACCTCCAATTACTGATATTACCAACAGTAGGATTCCCTCGCTTTTATATTAAACAGCAACATGACGAAACGCTTAGTTTTTTTTTTTATTATATGTACTGTATAAATAAACTTAAAAACTTCGAGCCTATCGGATATTCATCGTAATGCGGTTGGTATTAGCGAGTATTACCGCCCATAAAAAATCTAACCAAAGAAATTTCATCATGGAAATAAGCTACACGCCCCAAGGAATACGACGCTCGACTCATTTCACGAGGGCGATGAGAATCAAGCGTGCCAATGAGCACCGCACGTCTGTCTCACAGGACCCTATAAAACCAACTGTAAAGTCAAACTATTCTTGGGGGTCCTGGTAGGAAGGGGAAGGGCAGAGAGAGAGAGAGAGAGAGAGAGAGAGAGAGAGAGAGAGAGAGAGAGAGAGAGAGAGATCCCCCACTGAATACTGCCGCATTTCTGTGAGGCTGATTTAGCGATTAATGACACTGAAGACTGGGGCATTTTGTGCGGTTAATTGAGCGATTAATGCAAATGGAAAGTGTTGCAATCTAGTGTGGTTAATCTTGAGATTTGCGGTTGATCTTGGGAAGAATCCCACTGAAAATTGCCGCATTTTAATGCGGTTAATCGTGCGATTTGCGGTTAATCTTGCGAAGAATGAGGTTGATTTGAGTGCGGTTAATTTGTGATTTCCGGTTAATCTTGCGAAGAATCCCACTGAAAATTGTCGCATTTTAATGCCGTTAATCGTGCGATTTGCGGTTAATCTTGCGAAGAATCCCACTGAAAATTGCAGCATTTGAGTGCGGTTAATTTTGTGATTTGCGGTTAATCTTGCGAAGAATCCCACTGCTGCACTTCTGAGCGGTTAACATTGCGACTAAACTCATCGACAACTGCCGCATTTCTGTACGGTTAATTTAGTGACTCATGACCAACTGGCCTATGTTAATGGTGATATTTCAGGCGCGGGCGAAAGTTATTTACGGATTAACCTCAATCTTAATTGATCCCATTTTCTGATAGAAGCTGCATCTTGGAGATATTATTTTTTCTTTTTATTTCGAGGGTTGATTTCTTCCATTTTGGAGTTCACTTCTATTGGCAATGATTTTCCACAATGATTATTACTATACTGTGACTACTAATTCTTGAGGAGAATTTTACCTAACTGATTACTCTGAAAAGAAAGTTAAAAAAGTGTCGTACTAATTACAAATACATTATGTCAGTATAGTTTCAAAAACTAATAAGGCTAACGAATACCTTATCACTATTCTCTTTACTGTGTATTTTTCATCATTAAAGCATCAGGCTCTATCTCACTTAAACACACATACTAATCGTGGACTTTTTCATACTCGGCTGCAAAAGACCCGCCTTAATTTTCATTAACTGGCATAAAACCTCTTTGAGAGGCTCAAGGAAAGATATAATTGAGAACAAACATAATTATCTACTGTAGATGACAAAGAAGCTTTTCTTAAACAAACATCAACAAACTGATTACTTGTTCCTAGACCAGTCTCCTTTAGTGTGAGTCGGAAACATTCCAGTCGAGAATATGTCCGCTGAGATTTACAAGAATGGAATACAGTTTATGTACGAGGTCATTCAGCACTTTAAAAGAGTAAGAGGTTTGGGAGGTGTAACGAGGAAAACCTTAGTTGCACTTTGAAATAATTGTTAGGAGAATTCAAGATGGCAGAAAGATAATATGGATGGAGGTACAGTAAAAGGAACAGGGGTTTTTCATCATTAAAGCATCAGTGCATCCTGTAAGGAGCTCGACGGCACTAACCCTCTACGGAAATTCACCTCAAGAGGTTTGGCTTTTCTCACTCATTATTTTCCGGGTTCTGGCCTGCTGTCCTTGTTGATGTTCCGAGGGGATATATCTCCCCAAATACTGAAACGATAGTTAAGAAAAAGCCACTTTATCCAAATGAATTTAAGTGAGTAAATACATAATTATTATTATTATATATTTCAGTGGATGAAACCTATTCACATGGAACAAATACACCAAAAACTGACTTGAAATTCTTTTTGCTTCCAAAGAAGTGCTCACAGGTGCCTGATCAGTAAATCATCACCCTGGGGAGAGAACGACAAGTGGCATGCCACGACATAATTATCTACCTTCACTAAGGTTCTAGATGAAATCCATAGGACCTTTGTGAAGGCCAACGAAAATAGATTTATTTTTCGGTGGTTAAACATGAAACATCAACAAATTTCGTTGCCAGACGCACGATTATTAACTTTATCCTTAAATAAAATAAAAACTACTGGGGGTAGAGGGCTGCAATTTGGTATGTTTGATGACTGGAGGGTGGATGATCAACATACGAATTTGCAGCCGTCTAGCATCAGTAATTTTTAAGATCTGAGGGCGGATAGAAAAAAAGTGCGGACAGAATAAAGTTCGGACGGACAGACAAAGCCGGCACGATAGTTTTCTCTTGCAGAAAACTAAAATCAGGCATAAACACAATCGAATTACGGAGACTTTGTAGCAGCATCCTCGACGAAAACGTTCGGGAAACACAATCAGACAATCGGTTTTCCGAGGGGACTGAAATGAAATACTTCGAGATCGACGACAACACCAGCGGGAGGGCGGCGTGTGTCCTATGGATTTCAAAGAGTCCGGACCCAGTGTGATGCAATGGGCGGAAGAAAATAGTTCGAGCGCTTCGGACCTTCAGGAATTTGAAGCATGTCGGGGCCGGCAGGCTGACAAGGGGAAACACGCAGAGCCGAACTAAATGAATGTAGAGAGAGCAGGCGTGAGTAAACGATCTGGGCTGAAGTGATTTCGATGTCATTTTAGTCGTCTGTAAAAGAACACTAGTGTGCCGGCTTTGTCTGTCCGTCCGCGCTTTATTCTGTCCCCACTTTTTTTCTGTCCGCGCTCAGATCTTAAAAACTGCTGAGGCTAGAGGGCTGCAAATTGGAATGTTGATCATCCACCCTCGAATCGTCAAACATACCAAATTGCAGCCCTCTAGCCTCAGTAATTTTTATTTCATTTAAGGTTAAAGTTAGCCATAATCGTGTTAGAATAAGCTTAGTTTATATATATATATATATATATATATATATATATATATATATATATATATATATATAGAGAGAGAGAGAGAGAGAGAGAGAGAGAGAGAGAGAGAGAGAGAGAGAGAGCAAATTGGGAAACTGCTTTGCCAACGATGTGTAAACGCTACAACTGCCTCTTACCAAATCAGTTTTTATGGCGAAAAGATTTACCCTCAAAAAATTGTGTGTAGAGAATCAAAACTAGCCCTTGTCTGCTAGACGTACTACATTTCTGAAAACAAAGATCAACCATATTATACATCAATAGGCTCGCTCCAATTAAATATATGTCGAGTCCCTAAAAAGTTTCTATCTAAAACACTTTATTTTACTGCCACTCACTGGAGGAGCCGAGGCCGAATTTGTCACAAATGATTGCTCGGGTCCTTAACCCGTAAAAGTCAACAAAGAACGTCACCTTTTTAAAATTACTTTCCTGAACAGCAAATATTTGGACAGGAGAGCTTTTGGGGGGAGGGGAGAAATGCCAGTTGCCGTCCTCACTTCAGAGTCAATTCCGACTTTTTTTTTAAACCCTGGTCGTATAAAAATCTCAAAGAATTTATATTCTGTGTTCTTTGAAATATTTAGGAACAAATATGAAGATTAAAACTGTATGAATAAAATTGGAGGTATACATTGAAGAAAATGGCGAATATGGAATCTTTGTATTTCTGTATTGACTGTGATTAAATATAGAAAAATTTTTTTCAGATACTTTTTAAAATACATTTCTCTAACAGGACTGACAGATCTGAAAACCAAAGATGAAAATCAGGGTCAAACTCATAGGTTACTTTGTGCATGTTTGATGAAACTGGGACAGTGGTAAAAGTAGAACGGTCAATATATGGCTAATCTGATCCATTACTGCGTGCCAAAAATAAAGAAAAAAAGGAATCATGGCTTTAAAAACTGTCTTTCCCCTTTATTCTAAGTCTCTATTCAGAGAAGGGTTTGAGAAATAACATATTCACATGATTAGTCATAAAATTATCAATATAAAACAATATTGCTGGAAGAGGCGAGGTTTTCATTAACATTATAGATTAATCTTGCCGTGGCTTCGGTTCTAAATATATCTAGTTTCCATCCTTCAACCGAGACTAGGAAGAATTGCATTTTAAATCATCCTGTCGTTTGTCACTCAGCCTCGGTGTCAAACAGACACCGCACAGCACAGAGGCTTGCAATCCTCCCTAGCGGATTTATTAAAGCTTGAAGGTATTCAGAGTTAAAGAGGCGAAGATGCAAAGCATTTGGGAAGAACTGTACTGTTAAACACAAATTAGCCACCCGACTGCTATCTCTCTCTCTCTCTCTCTCTCTCTCTCTCTCTCTCTCTCTCTCTCTCTCTCTCTCTCTCTCTCTCTCTCTGAAGATTAAGGGAATATTTTGCCTTCATTCTCAAGGTCCGTGTTTTACTCGTTTTGGTCAGAGAATGACAATTTTTCAAGGCGACAGATCTTCTTGAAATCAAGTTCATTTTGGCGAGAGTAATATATTGTCTTTATTTGCACTCCATATTCAGACTTTGCTTTCTTCCGACAAACTGCTTCGCCAATTGCAAAAGAAAATAACCAAATGCAATTTTCTGCAGACGCGACCTAATGGAGAACAAACATTGTTCTGCCTTTCAAAGGCCGGAGAGTCTAAAATGAATACAATGACTTTGTAAAAGACAAATATCATACTCTGTGCAAGGAAACTGGTTTTGTTTTGCCAATGTCAAGTGATATTACAAACATGATAAATAAGGGATAATGATTTGCAGTTACGGAACAATGTACAATATTTACTGAAAGTAATGTACCTTATTTTATATTAGAAAATTAATAAAGCCTTTATGTTGACACACAAACACAATATATATATATATATATATATATATATATATATATATATATATATATATATATATATATATATATATATATATATATATATATATATATATATATATATATATATATATATATATATATATATATATATATATATATATATATATACTATATATATATATATATATATATATATATATATATATATATATATATATATATATATATATATATATATATATATATATATATATATAAACTACTATATATAATTTATATATACGAAAGACCCTGGAATTAATATAATATAAACAAATAGGTGTCTTGCAATATGGCAAGCGCGAACATCATCTATAGATTCACTGCTGCACGATAAGGGAGCCGTATAGCATTCACACGGGAGCTTCCGTGTTCATTAGTGAAATGAATGATGGGATAAATTCGGTACAATTCCGCATTGCCCGCCCATGGAAGACTGAATATCATTTCACGACGCCCCTTTACGTGATGATAATGAATTTCTCTGACATTCTCTACAGCTTTATTTGTATACGGTTCAGGCCACACTGGTGTTGACAACGAAGATAATAATAATAATAATAATAATAATAATAATAATAATAATAATAATAATAATAATAATAATAATAATAATAATAATGCAATGAAAAATAAAATTACAAATGTTGCAGTAAATCATATTCTTCATTCAAAAGTTCATAAACAACCTCCACTTTCTCTCTCTCTCTCTCTCTCTCTCTCTCTCTCTCTCTCTCTCTCTCTCTCTCTCTCTCTCTCTCTCTCTCTCGTGAATGAACATTCACTGAACTACAATTTAACGTTTGCTCAGGCTCTCTCTCTCTCTCTCTCTCTCTCTCTCTCTCTCTCTCTCTCTCTCTCTCGCGAAGAAAAATTCAATGAACTACATTTTAACGTTTGAGGTAGGATCTCTCTCTCTCTCTCTCTCTCTCTCTCTCTCTCTCTCTCTCTCTCTCTCTCTCTCTCTCTCTCTGAAGAAAAATTCAATGAATTACATTTTAACGTTTGAGGTAGGCTCTCTCTCTCTCTCTCTCTCTCTCTCTCTCTCTCTCTCTCTCTCTCTCTCTCTCTCTCTCTCTCTCTCTCTCTCAGGAAAATTCTATGAATTACATTTTAACGTTTGAGGTAGGCTCTCTCTCTCTCTCTCTCTCTCTCTCTCTCTCTCTCTCTCTCTCTCTCTCTCTCTCTCTCTCGCGAAGGAAAATTCAATGAACTACATTTGAACGTTTGAGGCAGGTAAAATAAAAAAAAAAATTATTCATACAAAGAAATAAAAATTGGAAAATTAATAAATGCTCGTATTGATTTCCCATTATTCTGGTGAAATTAGATCGTTGGGTTCAATGGCTTTATCTGTATTTGATGCCATCAAGTAAATAAACATATGTTAAAAAAGAAAAATAAGCAAAAATAAAGAAAATTCTCTAATTTATGTTTAAACAAACAGGTCTTATGTATGTATGTATGTATGTATGTATGCTATGTATGTATATATTTGTATATATATAATATAGTGCAGGTAATTATGTATCTCTAACTATCTATCTTTATCTATCTATCTATCTATCTATATATATATATATATATATATATGTATATATATAATATATATATATACTTTTGTACAATGTAGTTATATATATATATATATATATATATATATATATATATATATATATATATATATATATATATATATATATATATATATATATATATATATATATATATATATATATATATATATATATATATACACATAACATACATATAATTTTTGTTTACAATAAAAATTATTAGATATCTACCATTTAAAAGACTCCAATATCTGAACGTACATTTTCTCTAATCTTTTTCTCTCTCAAAAAAAAAAAAAGGCGAATAACCATTGTTTGTCCACACATTTACAAGATCACGGCCGCCCCACGACAAATAACAGAAACCCAACAGCTCGGAAACGGGTTCGCCAACAAACGCTGCTCTCATATATGAACATGGAACCCGCGCGATTCCAATTTGTGAACACTCATCGCTTATGGGAGGAGGGCGGATGGAAGCCGCGGGACTGTTCACTTTATAGCTTCACCTTTGTTGCTGAAATCTCCCTCCCGTTCCATCAAGTAATTATTGTGCGGTTCCCATAGGAAGGCTTTCACATGCGATGTGATGTGCCCCGCTTGGCAAATCGGTGGTCAGTTGCGTTTTGAGAAAATATCTTAATTTTTGGTTTAGGAAATTCTCTTATTTTTTATTTTGGGAGGTTCTCTTTATTTTTAATTTGGGAGGTTCTCTTATTTTTCATTTGGGAGGTTCTCTTATTTTTAATTTGGGAGATTCTCTTATTTTTTCACGTGGGGAAATTATCTTATTTTTTTATGTGGGGTACTCTCTTATTTTTCATTCTTGAAATTTTCTTATTTCTTTTTTCTTGAAATTCTCTTATTTTTAATTTGGAAGATTCTCTTATTTTTAATCTGAGAAATTCTCTTTATTTTTAATTTGAGAAATTTATCTAATTTTTAATCTGAGAAATTCTCTTTATTTTTAATTTGAGAAATTGTCTAATTTTTAATTTGGGAAATTCTCTTATTTTTAATTTGGGAAATACTTTCATTTTCAATTTGAGAAATTCTCTTATTTCTGATTTGAGAAATTTCCTGTTTTTATTTAAGAAATTCTCTTATTTTTAGTTTTCTGTAAAAGAAAACTATTGTCCCGGCTTTGTCTGTCCGTCCGCACTTTTTCTGTCCGCCCTCAGATCTTAAAAACTACTGAGGCTAGAGGTCTGTAAATTGGTATGTCGATCATCCACCCTCCATCATCAAACATACCAAAATGCAGCCCTCTAGACTCAGTAGTTTTTATTTTATTTAAGGTTAAAGTTAGCCGTAATCGTGCTTCTGGTAACGATATAGGAAAGGCCACCACCGGGCCCTGGTTAAAGTTTCATGGGCCGCAGCTCATACAGCATTATCCCGAGACCACTAAAAAATAGACATATTTTCGGGTGGCCTTGATTATACGCTGTAGCGTCTGCACAGAAAACTCGATTGCGCCGAAGAAACTTCGGCTCATTTTTTACTTGTTTATTCTTGAAACTGCGTTTTTGAGGACTTTTTCAACATTTTTATTTACGTTGTGTTTTGAGCAAACCGAATGAGAAATAATTTCAAGAAAGGATCATAAACAAATACAGTTTCAGCTCAGGGGAAAAATACGCTCCTAAATGAGTGACAACGATTTGCCAATAAAATACTATAGCAACTGACAAAAAAAAAAAAAAAATCGAAAAAACTTGCTGTATGGCCAAATCTCCCGACTGGAAACATCAGAGACGATCTGAGTAAACAAGATAAGGGAATTTGTTTGCTTAATAAATGGAGGCTGTTTATGTAAACAAACAAATCTGTTCCAGCAGATTATGAATGACTTCCTCTAACGGATAATCATTTATAATTAATAGTTTGCAATGTTGCTATTTTGTATCTATAGTATTAACGTACTTCTGATGAATAAAAATAATGTAAAACGGTCTGCAAAAAGAAATCGAGACTTGAAACAAACAAACACAAACACAAATAAATAAAAAAAAAAAACTCAGTTTAGAGTACGACGGAAGAAAAACGTCCTTTTGGAGAGCATGCGCGCGCGCAGCCCCGGACGACTTTAAGTCTGAAATGGCCCGAGTCGAGTAAATAGGGTGTCAAAAATTCAAAAAATTCTCGCGGGGGCTTTGGTGGACGTGACGTATTCATCACCTGAAAAAAAATATACATATAAATATTGTATTTCAAAAAAAACGCACCTCTTTCTGAAGCGAATAAGGGGTAACTTTTTTCGTCGCGCTGTTAAAAATAAGAGACACGGATTTTATTTACGACAGTAATATCGTCCTGTTATGTATTTTTCGATAAATGAATTTAAGAGTAAAAACAACTTTTTCTTGTATATACGTCATGTTTTTTCAGTCGTTTAAGTTAACCACAGCTCATTAACTTTGTAAATAGAACGAGACAAACCTAGGGGAAATTGTAATGTTGTTGGGAAGCTGAAATATTCCCTGGAAAAGTCGAACCTTTTTACAACATTACCTTTTAATGAATTTCTGACAGGGGAAAAAAGGGGCTTTGGTACAAAGGAGACATTTACAAAAAATACGAAAAATAAAAGTGGCTTATTTATTCCAACCTCTTTTATGGAATTTTCTTTACCAGCTTCCTTCTCCTTTTGGAAATATCATCTAGATTTTCAAAAATGTAATTCATTTCTCGCTCTCCCCTCCGAGCCAGATTTTCTCGTACTCCCCCGAAGGAAATTTATTTCATTTAAGAACCGATGTCATAAGACCCTCGGGAATGTCATTAAGAAACCCGCACCGCAAAAATCTCCAAAAGACGCCTTTGTGGCATGACAAAAATAACATTCCTCCCGGCTCTTTCTCCGAAAGCGTTCCTAATACTCCCCGCAGCCTTAATTGCAGGCTGCAATGCTGCAATACGTTGCTCTTCGACGGTAACATGACGTGTTTCGCTTTTGCAGTCGTTGCAAAGAACCAACGGAAGCTCCAATGATGTGTCAGGCTTTTTTTCCCGACGTTTTAGTTCAAGGATTCAGTCTAAAGTCTCATCTAAGCCAACTTTTCATAAACAGAATTATTTCTCTAGATACTTTAGGTATCAAGTGACGAATGCAATAAATGCTCAGGCTTTTTTTCCGACGTTTTAGGTCAAGGATTCAGTCTAAAGTCTCATCTAAGCCAACTTCTCATAAACAGAATTATTTCTCTAGATACTTTAGGTATCAAGTGACGAATGCAATAAATGCTCAGGCTTTTTTTCCGACGTTTTAGTTCAAGGATTCAGTCTGAAGTCTCATCTAAGCCAACTCTTCATAAACAGAATTATTTCTCTAGATAGTTTAGGTATCAAATGATGAATGTAAAAAATTTTCAGGCTTTTTTTTTCCGACGTTTTAGTTCAAGGATTCAGTCTGAAGTCTCATCTAAGTCAACTTTTCATAAACAGAATTATTTCTCTAGTTAGTTTAGGTATCAAATGACTAATGCAAGTCCCTTGAAAGTCAGATATGTTAGAAGTTTGTACAGTGACAGAGCAATAACGAGACTATACCATGTGTGTACAATGACTGTTTACATACATAACAATGAGCATCATATCGAATCACAGACGAAATACCTCAGTTACCATAATTTGCATTACTGTGTTTATACTGTAAATATCACAGTAATATAAGAGAAGGCTACGATGGAAAGTCCCTACCACAGAGACGCTACGTCCCGTCCAAAGCTAAGACAAAGAGAACTACCCTCTGCGTACTTATGTAAGGCCGAGAGAGGTTGATCCCGGGCTGGAAGACAGCATTTCTCAACTTAAAGCTCATTACAAAACTACGGATACATAATTATACTATAACATATTCTGAGTATAATCTGTTACAAGAATGTTTATTCTTTTTAGACAAAATATGGAACAATTTATACAGCAAAAACTCTTAGGGAGAGGTGAAAAGGCTTTACAACATCTTACTTTTGTTAAATTATAAACGAAAATATAAGAAAAGCCAATTTCGTTGGTTATTCTCATATATTTTTCTGTAGCTGAAGATATACTGTACTTATGCCATCATGCCATCACAGACCACCAGTTTTCTCTCTCTCTCTCTCTCTCTCTCTCTCTCTCTCTCTCTCTCTCTCTCTCTCTCTCTCTCTCTCTTCCAGAGACTCCAAAACCTCTAGAGGCAAACGCACAAGCAGAATATAACGGAAAAATGATTAACTGCCCCGAATATATCAGATTCGCCCTCCATACCCGAAAATAAATTATGAACGCCCGTCAACTTACGATAATCCTTACAGACTGATGAACGATATCCCAAAAGACAGAAGGTGAATGCCACGCAAATAACCTAATTAGGATTCTTGATGAGACGGTAATTAAATTCCGATATGGATGTCCATTAAGGGAAAAAAATCAAATAGAATCATGAGGGCGCTATTCAGCTTCCGGAAGGGAATGATTAAGAATTTCTTTTCGGCTCTAATTATAGGTGTGACGGCTGGAGATAAATATGTTAATCCTATTCACTCCCAGTTAAAGAGAATGATGACTTCAAGGGTTTATTTTTTGAGTCTGAATTGGAAGGCCGCTTTCAGACTTTTATTTGGGATCGCTTCGTTCACGAAAAGGAGGAGAAAGATTCTTTATTAAGTAGAAAAATTACTAGAAAACATAAGAAAAAAATTGATTTTATTTTTTCAATCCGTTGACTATGAGACACCCATTTTTTTAGTCTGAGTTGGGAGGTCGCTTACAGACTTTTATTTGGGCTCGCTTCGTTCAGGAGAAGGAGGAGAAAGATTCTTTATTAAGTAGAAAAATTACTAGAAAACAAGAAAAAAAATAGATTTTATTTTTTCAGTCCATTGACTATGAAACACCCATTTTTTGAGTCTGAATTGGAAGGAAGCTTACAGACTTTTATTTGGGCTCGCTTCGTTCAGGAGAAGGAGAAGAAAGATTCTTTATTAAGTAGAAAAATTACTAGAAAACATAAAAAAAATTTATTTTATTTTTTCAATCCATTGACTATGAAACACCCACTTTTTGAGTCTGAATTGAAAGGCCGCTTTCAGACTTTTATTTAGGCTCTCTTCGTTCAGGAAAAGGTGAGAAATTCTTTATTAACTAGAAGAGGCAACAGAAAACATGAGAAAAAAATTATTTTATAAAAGAAAAATGATTTTTTTATTCAAGAATCTATTTAACTATGAAACACTTTTTTTTTGAGTCTGAGCTGAAAGGCCGCTTTCAGCCTTATTTGGGTTCACTTCGTTCAGGAAAAAGAGAAAAATTCTTTCTAACTTAGAAAAACTAATACAAAACATTATGAAAAGTTGACTTTATAAAAAATGTATTTTTTCTTATTCATGTTCCGTTTAACGATGAACCCCCCACCCCACAAAAGAAAAAAATACCATATATAGTCGTTGGAATATAGAAATTACAAGCATTCCTCTTTTTCACAGGCATGTTATTGCTAAAGATCGTTGTTGTTATTTATATTTACATTTAATTAAACAAGCGCCTGCCCTATGAGTCTACAGAGGCCCAGGAGGATTTTAACTTTTAACTGAAACAAATCTAAGAGGGAGTTCCTCATTCTAGGCTCGAGATACACACCTTTATTTACCACCTCAGCAAAAACTAAGTTGCCAAAGGAACTGCAAACTCGTCTACCAAGAAACTTCATGTGACATTAATAGCAAACGTTATAAAGTTTAGGTTTCTGTAGTCTATCATATCCTGAAGAGTGCTGAATCATATCCTGAACAGCGTTGATTCTATCTTATATTACTTGTCATGATTTCTGCTCAGTAATTCAACAAGTCTTGTCCGTGGAAGGTAGAAATTATAATCTCTCCTACTTTCCACAGGCTGAAAATATTAGCAGACTTGTCCTTCAAATCAGCAGCCATTGAACTCAGTCTCTTCCAGTGCTCAGGGTATGACAGGCTGAAGACACCTGAACTTAACAATTTTCGCTATTAATATGACGTGAAATTTCTAGGTAGTCACGTTCGCAAGTTCCTTTTGGCAACGTAATTTGCTGAGGTGGTAAATAAAGGTGTGTACCTCGAGCCTGGAATGAGAACTTCCTCTCAGACTTGCTTAATTAACGTGTCCGAAACTCCATTCGCTAAAGAAAATTTTATATATAAATAACAAGAAGAATCTTTAGCAATAGCATGCCTGTGAAAAAGTGGAGAGCTTATAATTCTGCGATATGACGTAAAATATTAAGTATTATCACAAACATTAAGCTACAAATGTCGTTTAATGCCCAGTTCGTTCTACCTCGGAAATAAAACCGATGGGGAATTATAATTGGTAAGTGGTCCTACGACTTTAGTGGACGATTTCGGATACACACATACATACATGCATACACACACACACACTATATATATATATATATATATATATATATATATATATATATATATATATATATATACATATATATATATATATATATATATATATATATATATATATATATATATATATATATGCTTAAACATATTATAATTGGATATTAAACGACATTTGTAGCTTTGTGTATAACTGATTCATGTGTATAAATAAACATCACGGTGATGTGATAAATAATTCATCTATGTATTATATATAAACATATGTATATATATATATATTATATATATACACACAAATATATATATGCATATATATATGTATATGCATATATATATATACATGCATGTATGTTACAGTCGCTCTAAATCGCACTCCAGGCCATTGCTCTAAATCGCCCAAGCCCTGACATTCATTCCCACTGATCGTTCCCACGACGATCACGATCGAGGCGTTTTCTTCCACTGCTTTTCGAATTTCAATCGGTCGCGCCCATTAATCTCGCGCTGATGATAAGAGATAAGATATACTGGCTTCGTCTATCGATACTCCCCTTTTTTTTTTTTTTTTAAATCGGCGTCATTTGTTTTCCGTCAATAATGAATCATTTATCAAATGGGGGTCATTTGTTTTTTGAGATAACGCTCGCTGATTCCATGAGTTTAATGACATGGCTTTTCTGCGGGTCCCTTTTTTTTTGTCTTGGGTGGTGCAAAACTCAGTTTTCTTCGCAATTTCGGGTTGATGTTTTGCAAAGGGATGTATCATTAATCGATAGTTTTATATCAGATGATATTTGCATATACGGTAGTTTCCACTAAAAATCCTAAAACCCAAATAAAAACTTAAGAAAAAATAATAATCGCTTATAACATCACGAAGTAAGGATCATAATGATATATTTCTCTAAACAAGGAGAGAGAGAGAGAGAGAGAGAGAGAGAGAGAGAGAGAGAGAGAGAGAGAGAGAGAGAGTAACCCAAAGTATATAATGAAAACCCTCCAAGGCCTGATTTTAAGCAAGTATAATAACAGCAATATTAATAACATCTACAAGTGTCTTATATAAAGGTGCACTAAGCCCATTCTCAAAGTTGCACTAAACTGTTCAGTGCAACTTTGAAAATGGGATTGGTGTATCCCAAAGGCCTCAGGATATATTATAATGTTACATCAAACAATTCTACAAATGGATCAGTAGAGTCGACGGGTGCAACTTCTCGAATCAAAAGCACATTATGGTTAATTTAACTGGCAATGATAACAATAAAATTAAAAAGCATAATGTAAATTCTACTGATTTTTGTTTTCTGTAAAAGAAAACTGTTGTGTCGGCTTTGTCCGTCCGTCCGCACTTTTTCTGCCCGCCCTCAGATCTTAAAAACTCCTGAGGCTAAGGGGTTGCAAATTGGTATGTTGATCATCCACCCTCCAATCATCAAACACACCAAATTGCAGCCCTCTAGCCTGAGTGGTTTTTATTTTATTTAAGGTTAAGGTTAGCCATGGATCGTGCGTCTGGCGGTGCTTTCTGGAGGCGTCGCCAACGGACCTTCACTGAGTACTAGAGAGTCGTAGGAGTGAGTTTCATACAGCATAATGCTGTACAGAAAACTCTACTGCGCCGAAGAAACTTCGGCGCATGTTTTTCTTGTTTTTTCCTGATCTTGAAAACATCAAATCAAATACTACAATTACATACATGACATTTTATTAAGGTAGGGATTATAATTATATACTATGTAATTCAATTTGGGCTCCTTCTCTTACCTGGGAGCCAAAAATACTTCTTTTGAAGTTCTACCCTTCCACCTTTAGAGCCTCCTACTGTCTTCATTTTAAAACATGACGAATGTCCATCGACAACAAAGGGGAATCTACATTAACATTTCTGTCTTTAGATCCTACTATTCATTAGTCCCATTATGTAATTGAGAGCTATGAATGAAAAGAAAGGGGAGAGGAACACTACTTTTTCCTCTTGAGTTACTTTTTGTCACAGTTTTAATGGAATGTAGCGATCTTTTCTGAAAATGTCATAATCTTCCATTTGCTTCTATTGAGAGAGAGAGAGAGAGAGAGAGAGAGAGAGAGAGAGAGAGAGAGAGAGAGAGAGAGAGAGAGAGAGAGAGAGATAAAATTTTGTGTGCATGTTTGAGTTCTGCAGTATCCGAATTAAATGCTTTAAGGGTTTTTATTATAGGTATTGAATCTAGTATGGTATTAAAGAATACAATAAGTCATTGTATAATATTATTTCGTGTAATATATGGCATTTTAAACTCTGTTTTACTATAATTGTTTTTCGTGATGGCACAAGGTTAATAACTGTTTGTTGGGATTGGAAAAAATTTGTTTTTTTTTTATTTTACGTAAATATTTATAATATATACTACTAGATCAAGAAAAATGCCGTAGAAATTGGTCAACTTCATCAATGTACAGAGAATGAATTCCCTGAATTGCAACAAAATAAAGAAGGAACAAAAAATCCCAGGATAATTTATCATTTAAAAGCTACCAAAGTTAGAGATCCCATTAAAAACCAATTGCCCACTCATTTGGGCTTAATCACAAGCACAGGAAGAAGCAAGCAAATTGAACTTCAAACGTAAATGTTTAGTTCAATGGTAATTAACAAATGTTGGAAAAAAATGTGGGCGGAGCTTTCTTTAACCGATTACAGTGACCCCCACGGGGAGCTTGGCTATATTAATTTTAAGCACAGGTATAAAATAAAATTAGATGCAGATAGATAGATATACATAAATACAATATAATATATATATATATATATATATATATATATATATATATATATATATATATCTGTATTTATGTATATCTATCTATCTGTATCTAATTTCATTTTGTACCTGTGCTTAAAATAGATAGAAAGGTAGACAGATAATTAGGTAGGCAGGTAGATAGAAAGATAGGAAGGTAGATAGATGATTTGGCAGGTAGACAGATATATAGATAGGAAGGTAGATAGATAATTAGGTAGATAGATAGACAGATAGGTAGACAGACAGATAATTAGGTAGGTAGAAAGATAGATAGATAAATAGGAAGAACACAGATAGTAGATAGACCGAACTGTGATCAGGAAAAAACCCAAATGGAATTATCATTTTTCAGAAATAATTCTCCACCCATAATGATACATAAGAGAAAGGCCATACACAGATGTAAATCTAGATTGAAAGATATGAAATGATGATATTTCAATTCAGTCCCTTTCCAGTTAAGCAGGATGGAGTTGCATTAGTGCCAATGCCCCGGGAAGAGCAGGGGAAAAAATATGACGAAACGCTCGTTACAAAAATCAGGATTTTTCACACAATAGAAAAATAAATTTCCTGTTAATCTTGCTGATAAATGCATGCAGTGTCACAAAATCACGAAACGGACAAATATCAACTATTTTGTTCGGTTTGGCATTTTATATTACGTTTGCCGTAAAGGGGTTTTGTTCATGTTTGAATATATCATCAGATTTGGGAAATGCGTCAGTATTGTGAAAATGTGACTTTTTTTTATCTACTCGAACTGAGTTTCCATGATATATATTTATTTATTTTCTTTCTCTCTCTCTCTCTCTCTCTCTCTCTCTCTCTCTCTCTCTATATATATATATATATATATATATATATATATATATATATGTGTACATATATATGTGTATATATATATATATACACACACACACATATATATAAATATATATATATATATATATATATATATATATATATATATATATATATATATATATATATATACCCACATACACATACACATATACACATATTTGTGTGTATGCATGTGTGTGTGTTTGCCTGCGTGTTTTCTCACAACCGCCTTTGTTTATTCCACCTCGTGGTCATTCCAGCATCCACTTAATAACTATGCTCCTAAAATATTTGTAAAGATTCTTCGACATCCGAATGTAATCCGTTATGGTAAATGCGTTTCGGAAAAAGACAAAGAAAATAAAAAAAATAAAAGAGAGAGAAGTGTTTCGACTAATTAAGGTTGAAAATTCGCTTTCCATTTGATATTGATCCATGGCCTTGGGGAAATGAAAGTGCTTCCTGGAAAGAGAGAGAGAGAGAGAGAGAGAGAGAGAGAGAGAGAGAGAGAGAGAGAGAGAGAGAGAGAGAGAGAGAGAGGGACAATTTGACTTTGGGGGTGGGGGGCGGATGAACCTAGGATTCACATTTTCCCGAAACACCCAACTGGATGCTTTCCCTTGATTAAAGCATTTTTCTTTAAATTCTTACCATTTAAGATGCCATTTTACTTTATCATTTTTTTTTCAACAATGTAAGTATTGCATTATTTTACCCCAACAATAATCAAATTATCTCCTTTGTGGTTTTAACATGAGACAAAAAAATTACTGTCACCGTAATATTTTAAATACAAAAAATAAAAAGAGTAAGAAAGTTTATACTTTCAATTCGGCACGCGGTTATTTATATATGCAGAAACATATTGGTTTCCCTTCATGCATAAATGTAAACGCCATACATTTCAAGGCATAAAAACGAAAGAATTTAAACCCGACCTTCATATTTGAAACAGAGCGCGACGTCAGATATTGAAGTCTAAAGGCTGATTCACATTATACCATCACGTCGCCGACACATCACGTCACATCACCGTCCCATCAGCCATGCCTTGTATTCACACTGTCCATCCCAATCCCGTTGAGTCAGTTCGTGCCCAACCTCAGAAATTCACAAATTTAACGTTAAGAAACTTGTACAAGCACCGTCACGTCACGTCACGTCACGTCAAAATATTCCTTCCAAGAAAACGTGTCGTGATGTGACGGCGAATGCCGTGCGCTTGATGGTGACGTGACGTGATGGTGTGAACAAGTCCATTTGATTACATGTAAGAAATTCTCACGTACTTTGACGTGACGTGATGTTATAATGTGAATCAGCCTTAATGCAACATAGAGATTAATCAATATTCCGTCAAGAAAACGTACAAATCTCTACATACAGCAGCGTGACTTCAAAATACGTCGTCGCGTTTTGCTACGCTCGACGGAACAGGGAAAAGACAAACAGTGACAATTATCGGTTTATATCAGACTTCGTTTGCCCCCTTCCGGAAATTGGAGTGAAGGAAGGTGTGGTTAACAAGATGTTCGGAAAAGGAAGGAAGGAATGGGGAACCATATCTCAAGAAACGATGGACAATGCCAGACGGAATTACGGAAGTAAATGAAAACTTTGAACCGAAACGGTCATGAAGTATGTAAGGATGCCACAAATATCACTCTAAACACTTCTGATGTTCACGCAGACAAACAACGCAGATGCAAGAGAATGTGGCACCCAACTGGTGTCAGTGTATATATTAAACATCGTATGTATCTACGAATTCTCCAGTGAGTGAAGGATAAAAACTAATAAGATTCAATAAGCTTTGGTCTATTCCACTTGCCTGATCTACCAAAATTTCCAGCATTTAGCTCTGCACAAACAGCTGTAGGTCCCGTTGCAAAGTAACCAATTGGTTCTTAGCCACGTTAAATAAGTCTAATCCTTCGGGCCAGCCCTACGAGAGCTGTTAATCAGCTCAGTGGTCTGGAAAAACTAAGGTATACTTTTTTAACAAACTACCTATACATCTAGATTAGATGAGTGTTGAAATTACGTGTGCATCACAAACCCATCACAAACATTTGGCCACTTTCTTTTAACGTTCACTAAAGTTTTCATGTTTACTGTGTATTTCTATTATTTTCCATACCATATCTAATACGTAAAACTGTCGGGGAAAAAATAATATTGACCATCTGACTGGTGTATTGGGGTTCTGATGTGATTTCATCAAATTGTGATCCAAACAAGAAATTCATTACCACCTCTCATGGAAATCTTCAAATAACGTCATGCAATATAAGTTTAACTAATCAAGTATAACGTCGTGTGTATGTATATATATACTGATATAAATTTATACTATATATACATACATACATATATATATTTATATATATATATATATATATATATATATATATATATATATATATATATATATATATATATATATATATATGCAGTATATATGAGAGAGAGAGAGAGAGAGAGAGAGAGAGAGAGAGAGAGAGAGAGAGAGAGAGAGAGAGAGAGAGAGAGAGAGAGAGGCACTTGTATTGAATACGAATACAGATGAGACGTCCAAAGAAAGTTTTCTATTTGTTATTTCAAAGTAAAATATGTGGCACTCTTTCATATGACAGGGGAAAAACTGTAGGCAAGCAACGTGATACAAGATAAAGAGAGAGAGAGAGAGAGAGAGAGAGAGAGAGACTGGCCTTTAAAAGTTGATGCTAATACCCAGTACCTACCTAGACAGATATTCCCTCACGTCAATTGTGACTTCCAACAATATGTTTTCTGTACAGACTATGTACGTATTAACAGTAGCTACTTGATGAGAAATACTTTCTTTTGAATCCCCCTCTATATATATATATATATATATATATATATATATATATATATATATATATATATATATATATATATATATATATATATATATATATATATATATATATATATATATATATATATATATATATATATATATATATATATATATATATATATATATATATATATCTTGCATACACTGTCTTGGTTCCTGAATTTAGGACCATACCATTCCCATACTTCCTCAACTACCTATAACCACCTTTTTCTTGGTTTTCCCTACTACTTCCTCAAAATTATTGCCGAATTACACGCTTTTCTCATAGTTCATCATCCTTCATTCTTTCCACATGACCAACCAGCTATTGTGCCGGCTTTGTCTGTCCGTCCGCACTTTATTCTGTCCGCCCTCAGATCTTAAAAACTACTTAGGCTAGAGGGCTGCAAATTGGTATGTTGATCATCCATCCTCCAATCATCAAACATACCAAATTGCAGCCCTCTAGCCTCATTAGTTTTTATTTCATTTAAGGTTAAAGTTAGGCAAATCGTGCTTCTGGCAACGATATAGGATATGTCACCACCGGGCCGTGGTTAAAGTCTCATGGGCCGCTGCTCATACAGCATTACACCGAGATCACCAAAAGATAGATCTATTTTCGATGGCCTTGATTATACGCTGTAGCGGCTGTACAGAAAACTCGATTGCACCGGAGATAATTCGGCGCATTTTTTTTTTTTTTAATTTTTTTTTTTTTTTTTTTACTTAAACTAACGTTTTACTACTTCTAAATATCTCCACAATTCTCACGCTTCAGTCCTTCTCACGTTATACAAGTTAAGCAAGCATTATATATATCTCAACACTATCAATATTTTCATTCTTTTATTTACAATGGATATCTTAACTTCACTTCAACAAAGGAAAGTTGGCTCAACAAATCCCTTCATGCATTCCAGCTTCGACTTCCACAGGCACTCCAATTTTACCATTAATCTTTCGCACACGCTTCTGCTACCTTCTTTTCTTTACACATTCAATTATATACTTTATAATATAATAACAATCTCTATGACATTTACTTGCAATTTCGTCTAAGAACTAATTGCTTCCATCCACCCACATTCCATATGAACAAACTTTGTTTCATCCCCTCGCAAACACCTTAAAAATCTTTGCCTACTTCGTCTGAACATTTAATTTATAATAACAATCTCTATGACATTTACTTGCAATTTTGTCTAAGAACTAATTACTACCATCCACCCACATTCCATATGAACAAACTTTGTTTCATCCTCTCGCAAACACCTTAAAAATCTTTGCCTACTTCGTCTGAACATTTAATTTACATAAAAGACCAATTTTACGTTGCAAGGATCGTTGCAATTCGGTCTACCTAGCTTTTATGCCGTTCAAGTACCCCAGCCCATTTTATACTTTGTGTGATGGGTTTATTATTACGACTGCGGTCTTAATTCCCAAAGAGAGGGTTGGCCAGCAGTGGTTAATGAGGTTTTTATCATTAGAGAACAAATAATGAGGGCTCTAAATTAATTAGCGGCTAAATCTATATTCGAAATGAATTTCTAGGCCGAAGAGGCCTGTGCATCTGTGTGGTCAATTGCGCGGTGTTCATAATAATTGAGTGTCTCTCTCTCTCTCTCTAAATGAATTTTGGTGCCAAAAAGGCCTGTATATTTATGTACTCAATTTTGTAGTACTTATAAAAATTCTCTCTCTCTCTCTCTCTCTCTCTCTCTCTCTCTCTCTCTCTCTCTCTCTCTCTCTAAATAAATAAATAAATAAATAAATAAATAAATAAATAAATAAATAAATAAATAAATAAATAAATAATAAAATAAATAAATAAATAAAATAAATAAATAAATAAATAAATTTCGGCTCTCTCTCTCTGTCTCTCAATGAATTTTTGCGCCAAAGAAGCCTGTATATTTATGTATTCAATTTTGTAGTACTTATAAAAATGAACATATACTCTCTCTCTCTCTCTCAATGAATTTTGGTACCAAAGAGCCTGTATATTTATGTACTCAATTTTGCAATACTTATAAAAATGAACATCTCTCTCTCTCTCTCTCTCTCTCTCTCTCTCTCTCTGAATGAATCCCAGTGCCAAAGACGCATATACATGAATATACTCAAATATGCGATATTTAAAACAAAGTAACACTACTCTCTCTCTCTCTCTCTCTCTCTCTCTCTCTCTCTCTCTCTCTCTCTCTCTCTCGTCTGAAACATCTGAAACATCTTTTTCTCTCCAAATATCAGTCGATTGAAAGTAAGTCAAATCCTTTAGCAAATACGCTACGGTATCCAGATAATCACGTGAATTCTCGTAACGAGATAATCTTAATTTTACGTAGTGAGAAAGAAAAATGAATTACACTACGCACTGCTCCCCCTTAAGGGCACCCCTGGGCATGATACCCAGACAAAGACTGATCAGATATTCCTCCGTTAAGTGAGGAAGGCTCAGCGGAACTACCAATATCCTTCGACAGACTCCCAAAAGTTCATGAGGTCATTTTGAAGGAGATGGATCATACACATCCTGGCCATCCTTTCGTCCAACCCTCATTGTAAAATAACCAGTAGGATGGAAACTTAAGTCTCAAAGGTTCCAAGTTTTTTAGTTTTCTGAAAAGAAAACTATTGTGCCAGCTCTGTCTGTCCGTCCGCACTTTTTCTGTCCGCCCTCAGATCTTAAAAACTACTAAGGCTAGAGGGCTGCAAATATGTATGTTGATCATCCATCCTCCAATCATCAAACATACCAAATTGCAGCCCTGTAGCCTCAGTAGTTTTCATTTTATTTAAGGTTGAAGTTAACCATACTCGTGCGTCTGGCAACGATATAAGCCAGGCCACCACCGGGCAGTATTTAAAGCTTCATGGACCGCGGCTCACACAGCATTACACCGAGACCACCGAAAGATAGATCTATTTTCAGTGGCCTTGATTATACGCAGTAGCGGCTGCACAGAAAAAAAAAAAAACTCGATTGCGCCAAAGAAACTCCGGCGCATTTTTTACTTGTTTTTTATATCTCTCGATTATCTTTTTTTTCAATTTTTCCCTTTTTCCCCCCTCTTCCTCTTGCGGGAATTATTAAAGACAGGCTTTCTTACCAACTTCCCAGGAGATGATCCGTAGCGCCTGATGTATGAGGCGCCTTTCTCAGTGATCTATTACTGTGATGGATAACCGCGTTCTTGGTGTATACTGCGCGGTGGCATCTTTCATAAATTACGCCGTATGAACGGGGGGAAAAATCTCAATAGGAATGACAACAACAGCAGCAACTGCCATTATATCAGTAAGAGGTAGAATGTTCATTATTTTTATTATTATTATTATTATTATTATTATTATTATTATTATTATTATTATTATATCAGTAAGAGGTAGAGATGTTCATTTTTCATTTTATTATTATTATTATTATTATTATTATTATTATTATTATTATTATTATATCAGTAAGAGGTAGAGATGTTCATTTTTCATGATTATTATTATTATTGTATTTATTATTATTATTATTATGTTATTATTATTATTTATTATTATTACATCATTATTATTAGGTTAGAGATGTTCATTATTATTATTATTATTATTATTATTATTATTATTATTATTATGAGAATGAACCATATTCTTCTTCTTCTTCTTCTTCTTCTTCTTCTTCTTCTTCTTCTTCTTCTTCTTCTTCTTATTATTATTATTATTATTATTATTATTATTATTATTATTATTATTATTATTATTATTATTATCATCATTATCTTGGATGAAATATAGGACATGATATGGCCACATTTTCCTCACCTCAGCAAAGGCAAAAGTAAATATCATGTATAAAAAACACGCACTTTGCATGTTCGCAGACATACAGTGCATAATTTCACGAGAAAATACCATTCCTTACCAACTAAAACACTACCAAAAAAAAGTCAGTCTGTTCATGTGAAACAAGCGTCTATGGAAAACTGGTCCAAAGGAGTAAAGGAATATAAGTCAAAATAAATCTTATCAAGAAGAATTTCCAAGAAAAATAAAAAAAGAAAAAGGTACCAAGAGAGACGTACGAGAATCCAACTACAGACGCTTAAAGCAATGGAACGCCATCGCCCGGGAACGTGTTGCATCTGCAGAGGCCGTGAAACCTGCATCCATAACAATGCCAACACTAAACCCGGCGGAATGGATCGTCCTGGCTTCAAATTCGCGAGAAATATTTTGAAGTCCGAAGAACGGCTCTTCTCGGGTGCGGAAAAAAAAAAAAAAAAAACTTTTTTCGGGACCTAGGGAAAAGAAGAAGAAGAAGAAGAAGAAGAAGAAGAAGAAGAAGAAGAAGAAGAAGAAGAAGAAGAAGAAGAAGGATTTTATGACTTAGGAATACTCAACAAGGCCTTCTTTGTGCATTCCTAAAATCTGAAATAAGGTTTCAGATTGCTTCTCAGTTCACGTATCTACTTCATCTTACATAACCGTATATTCGGGAATCTATGGCAGTATGTTGTGACAATTCCAATTGCGAATCTTTTATCACATCGATAAGGTTTCATTTATATTTTCTTTCCCAAAGAGACCTTTTGTCTTTAAATATTTTGATAATGCCGTAAAAGAGAGAGAGAGAGAGAGAGAGAGAGAGAGAGAGAGAGAGAGAGAGAGAGAGAGAGAGAAATCTCAATAATTGTTATTGTTAATTTTTTCAACGGAAGGAATTCGATACTGGAAAATCAGTCCATATCTTCTTCAGCCATTGTAGGAAGACAATAAATCAAGGGCAACCTGACTGCAATGCACTTAATATATTAATCAGACAAATGAATCATAATCCCTAAAACCAAATGGATGGTTTGAAAGCATACTAAGACTACCTAGATCTCAACTGGATTATTTTTATATGAGCTTGATGGCACGCTACACTGCGCTGGAACATGGCGCTGCCCGTCATGTCTTCCCTACCCTCCCGATCCCCTATATACCCTGTCCCATCCGGGGCGGACAAACAGGTTTGCAGGAGGAGGGTGGATGTGTCATGTCTCCCCTACCCTCCCGATCCCCTACCTAACCTGCCACCACCCGGGGCGGACAAACAGGTTTGCAGGAGGAGGGTGGATGTGTCATGTCTCCCCTACCCTCCTGATCCCCTACCTAACCTGCCTCCACCCAGGGTGGACAAACAGGTTTGCAGGAGAAGGGTTGATGTGTCATGTTTCCCCTACCCCCCCGAATCCCCTGCCTATCCTGCCTCCATTCGGGGCGGACAAACAGGTTTGCAGGGGAAGGGTGGATGTGTCATGTTTCCCCTACCCCCCCCCCCGATCCCCTGCCTATCCTGCCTCCATTCGGGGCGGACAAACAGGTTTGCAGGGGGAGGGTGGATGTGTCATGTCCCCACTACCTTCCCTATCCCCTACGAAGGTGGCGGACAAATAAGAAAGTTCCACTCGGATTTTATTATTATAGATAGATAGATAGATAAATAGATAGATAGACAGATAGACAGCCAATTGGAATGGCCAGCAGAGCAGAAGCTGCTTTGAAAAAACACCAGGCAAAGAAAAGGCTTTGAATGGACCTTGTGACAGGTGATTCGATTTAAAATGGGCCCTGATCAGAAAAAAAGTAAATACCTGTAGCTTTAGACTACAAACTGCATAACCCTGAATTATTCAAATCAATGTCTTCAACCACGAATTTGGCTACAAAAATTGCAATAAGAAAGTTACTGATTTTATTTATTTTATAAAGACTGCTTAGGGATACCGCTTAATAAATCGTTTGCCGTTTTCACTAATCATAAAAAAAGACCAATTTTCATAAGAAGGGCCACTTCCTTATAAAAAAAAAAAAAAACATGCAATAGGATATAAAATGACAACCTGAATTTCTTATCTCCCATTGTGAGAATCACACAGATTATCATCTCATTCAACAACAAACAACCTCCCATCAGCATGCGTCCTGTTGGCACAGACTTTTTCCCAGGTAAAATTCAAGGGAGAACGTATACTCTGAATCAATAGGGTCCTTGAATATTCAAACATTCAAATGTCTTTTCGTGTTATGCGTGTATAGTTGTTCTATGCTAATTTATCCGTTCCGCGTCCAATTCCTTTATGACAACATGTCACAATATTGGCAAAAGCTGTCCGCATCCGCTGTCGACTTTTCATAAAGAAGGCCAGACCACACTATGCATTTGTCATGTTTTAGTTTTCTGTAAAAGAAAACTGTTGTGCAGGCTTGGTCTGTCCGTCCGAACTTTTCTGTCCAAACTTTTTCTGTCCGCACTTTCTTCTGTCCGCCCTCAGATCTTAAAAACCACTGAGGCTAGAGGGCTGCAAATTGGTATGTTGATCATCCACCCTCCAGTCATCAAACATAACAAATTGCAGCCCTCTAACCTCAGTAGTTTTTTTTTATTTTATTTAAGGTTAAAGTTAGCCATAACCGTGCTTCTGGCAACGATATAGGACAGGCTGAGAGTTTCATGGGCCGCGGCTCATACAGCATTATACCGAGACCACGGAAAGACAGATCTGTTTTCAGTGGCCTTGATTATACACTGTACATAAAACTCGATTGAGCATTTTTTACTTGTTTTTACTTGTGTCTGAAGCCAAAAGGAGAAAAATATTAGAAACAGCTAAAATGGGAAAACAACTTTGGAAACAACACCACTGGAATCACCTCAATGTTTGTTATGCCACCTGGAATGAAGATGTTTGAGAGTATTATAAAATGTGACTAAGTACAAATTTGTGAATGTGATTAAGTACAAATTTGTGAATATGATTGTGACTAAGTACAAATTTACGAATATGACTAATTACATTGTGAATATGACTAAGTACACATTGTGAATATGACCAAGTATACATTTGTGCAAATGAATAAGTAAAAATATGTGAATATGATTAAGTACAAATTTGTGAATATGATTAAGTAAAAATTTGTGAATATGTTTGAGTATAAATTTGTCAATATGACTAAGTACAAATTTGTGAATATGATTAAGTCCATAAAACCGCAGCGTGCGCCTTAATAGCCTCTGGAAGGCATTCCACAAGTCTCCGTCATCATTCCTGCATTCCCATCTGACTGTCAGTATCATCAGACATCCCACATTACCTCATTCCCTTCCTCGCCCGTCGCTTCTGACAGCGCGTATGTCAATAACCCTAAATCTCTCTCTCTCTCTCTCTCTCTCTCTCTCTCTCTCTCTCTCTCTCTCTCTCTCTCTCTCTTAGCTTACATTTCGTCTGGTGCTCATGATGTTTGAGTTAACATTTTCTGAGAGCCTCTGAGTAATGGGTTGTTTCTTGTGATGTCGACACGAGGGAGGAGAAGAAGAACGCTTAATCACGAGATTAAATGGAGTGGGCCTTTTCCTTTGCTTTCTCTGCGCAGAAAGTCCTTCTTTTTACTATTAATGTGCTGGGGAACAAAAACACACACACACACACACATATATATACATATATATATATATATATATATATATATATATATATATATATATATATATATATATATATATATATATATATATATATATATATATATATATATATATATATATATATAAATTTATATAAAACCTGAGGGTTTCAGCTACTCTTTTTATTAGTTGAGGGTATTTACCTAGGGAAATATATTTCTATTAAATTTGTTTAATACAGACTGCTTAGAGAGAGAGAGAGAGAGAGAGAGAGAGAGAGAGAGAGAGAGAGAGAGAGAGAGAGAGAGAGAGACTTATTCAAAATCCCAGCTTCGAGATGTTTATTGGCAGTGCTGAAGAAGCCGGAAGTCTATACAAGGGTATTCCATTTCCTTTCAGCTACTAATTCCGACAAACAAATCACAATACTCTCTCTCTCTCTCTCTCTCTCTCTCTCTCTCTCTCTCTCTCTCTCTCTCTCTCCACTTCACCCAGGACCCGTTGTGTTGCATGCAAGAGCAATTCCCTGAATAAAATCCAATCAACTGGGTTTCCAAGACTTAAAAACATGATCAATACACGTAACGGATGAAGAAACTGGGGATTATACATTAATAATAATAATAATAATAATAATAATAATAATAATAATAATAATAATAATAATAATAATAATAATAATAATAATAGGAATTAATTAATGGTTTGGAAGGATCGAAATTGACCTTTAGGTTATTCAATTTTTCATCGAAGTTTATATTTAATTTTCAATTTTTCAATTCGAGTTTTTATAAGAATTTTTAGAATATACATATATATATATATATATATATATATATATATATATATATATATATATATATATATTACAACAGGTTGATAACATTCCGCCCATTATATGTGATATGGCAATATCCAATCGCATGTGATATATGGCAACGCCATCCAATCGCTATATGACCTTATGGCAACGCCATCCAATCGCAGTGTGATATGGCAACGCCATCCAATCGCAGTGTGACCTTATGGCAACGCCATCCAATCGCAATGTGACCTTATGGCAACGCCATCCAATCGCAGTGTGACCTTATGGCAACGCCATCCAATCGCAGTGTGACCTTATGGCAACGCCATCCAATCGCAGTGTGACCTTATGGCAACGCCATCCAATCGCAGTGTGAGCTTATGGCAACACCATCCAATCGCAGTGTGACCTTATGGCAACGCCATCCAATCGCAATGTGACCTTATGGCAACACCATCCAATCGCAGTGTGAGCTTATGGCAACACCATCCAATCGCAGTGTGACCTTATCGCAACAAACACAATGGAAGTTAGGTACTTATTGGATTAAATGTGAATACTGAATGAATAAGGTTATTTAAGGTTACTATATTTGCTTGACCTTGGTTGGCCATTTGCTTGGAACAGAATGAACATTGCTTGCGAAGGTGAAATAAATGAAATGAAATGAAAAATCACAAGGTCTAGGAGAAATAGACACCATCTTTACGCATATTTAGTTCTCTTATCATCAGAAAAATATACCACTCTAAAAAACAAAACGCAAACAGAAGACAAAAGAAATAAAATTTACTTTCATGGATTAAATAAGAGATTAACAATGTCAAAAGTAAAAAAAAAATTCCATACGTAATTGGTAGTCAATAGTAAAATGTAATTTCAAAGGCCTTCTCTACTCAACTAACATAATTAGGTTTGGGTAATCAAATATTCAGGACAAATTTTCGGTAATCAAAACTCGACATCAAACGACGGCTAATGCGACGCCAGCGTTCGTTAATCGATAAACTCTATCACGAATCGGGACCACAAATAGCATCAGATGGAGAGCACATAGCAATTAAATTCTGTTCAATGTTAAAAAGACAAAAAATCAAAAAAAAAGGGAAAGTAACAAATGATTTCAGTTATAAATGGATACAAAGCATCATTCAATCATACATGTATACATAATTAAAAACACACGCACACATATATATATATATATATATATATATATATATATATATATATATATATATATATATATATATATATATATATATATATATATATAGTGTATACACATATATGTATATATGTATATATCTGTCTATCTATTTATCTATATACATATACTGTATGTATATATATATATATATATATATATATATATATATATATATATATATATGCGTGTATGTATGTACATATATGTGTGTGTGTAAGTGTTTGTGTATGTATGTGTGTGTGTTTGTGTCTGAATGTCTATGATTGCGTGTGTGTATCGCTGGACATGGAATCATGCAATTCTTAGAGGCTATACACTTAACTAGCACAGAGAGAGAGAGAGAGAGAGAGAGAGAGAGAGAGAGAGAGAGAGAGAGAGAGAGAGAGAGACTCGGAAAAAAAATTCTTATTTCAATTACAAGCTGCAAGGGTTCTCCCAGGATTTCTCAACTTCCAACAAGGAGAGTTTTCTAAAATCCCTGACTCTCTTCGGCCAAAAGTAAGAGAATTACGTAGCTTGAAAAATGACAACTAATAACATCTCAAAAACAAACCTCTTTTAGTTTTCAAGTTATGTAAGTAATATGTTCAGATGCTCGAGTTGTGTTTATATTGATAATATAATACTCGGTTAAAAAATGCATCTAATAAATATGTAAAAACTGAAGATTAAAAGTGGTTAGTAGGGTGCATACCTCCGCTTATTTTTAGTTGTCTGTAAAAGAAAACTACTGTGTGACTTTGTCTGCTCGTCCGCACTTTTTCTGTCCGCCATCAGATCTTATCAACTACTGAGGCTAGAGGGCTGCAAACTGTTATGTTGACCATCCACCCTCTAATCATCAAACACACCAAATTGCAGCTCTCTAGCCTCAGTAGTTTTTATTTTATTTAAGGTTAAAGTTAGCCATAATCGTGCGTCTGGCAACGATATAGGATAGGCCACCACCGGGCCGTGGTTAAAGTTTCATGGGCCGCAGCTCATACAGCATTATACCGAGACACCCGAAAGATAGACCTATTTTCGGTGGCCTTGATTATACGGTGTTCGGAAAACTCGATTGCGCCGAAGACACTTCGGCGTATATTTTTACATTTTTTCCTGTAGGCTGAATCCTTTATAAAATTCTGTATCCTGAATCCTTTATAAAACTTCTGTATCCAGTCTAACTCATGGAAACATGTAATTTCAGCTTCCCTACTTAGGTGAATGTTCTGCTCTTCACACAGTTATCACTTTAGTATCCAGAGCTTAGTTAATGTCCCATTTCTTAAATACATCCTGATATATTTAAAAGATGTCTAGCCATCTCTGTGAATCCACAGAAACTATATTGTCTTGTCAGTTGTAACTCCTATGCACTTCAAAATCTCACGTAAAACCAGTCATACTTAATATTTAAGCAATTACTACTTTCTAGAACCTCATTTCCTATTTTTTAATTTTCTATTTTATAGATGTGCTTTTGTTTCAAAGGGATATCAGGGCCCAGTTTCCATTGCCATTGCATTATATTATTCTGCGGCTGTTTCTTTCCTTCCACTGGTGTTTAAGGAATTCCCTTCTTGTTCAGATTCACCCACCATACAACCTTACTTCCTACTACCACTCCCAGGTAGGCTTAATACCCACTGTAAACTGAAATGTGGAATAAAGGAATTATTATTATTATTATTATTATTATTATTATTATTATTATTATTATTATTATTATTATTATTATTATTATTATTATTATTATTATGCTTTCAGCCTGTCAGTGGGATCAGTCGTCTTCTCCAATCTCCTCTGTCTTCAAATATTCCATCTTCTCTTTGCAATTCTGTTTTCATCCATTCTCATTACATGATCCAGCCATCTCATCTGTCCCTTCTCAATCTTGTTCATCACAGGCGCCACTCCTATTGTTCTCCTAACATCATTTCTCATTCTATTTACAGATAAATTCTTCAAAATGAGAGAGAGAGAGAAGAGAGAGAGAGAGAGAGAGAGAGAGAGAGAGAGAGAGAGAGAGAGAGAGAGAGAGAGAGCCATCTACGCGGATACACCATCCATCAACATTCAAAGCGGAACAGGTGTTGTTCATTCATCTTTCGAAACACATTCCGCGTAGTACTGGGCGGAGACAATCAGGAGAGAATTTAGGTTTGGTCCTTTCCAGCTCGCCATTTGTGTCTTTTGTATCTATACTGTCACTGAACACTGCTGCCTAAACGACTAGTAGTTCGCAGAGCTATGTATGTAATTTCCTAATTTCTCTTCAACTTGGAGATATATATTGGTAGTGAAATAAATAAAAAAAATGCATTATTACGTCATTATGCTACTGTCACCAGGTCCAAAGAATTTGTGTATAAACAGATATTTATACTGTACATGAATCAACGTAGACATACAAACACACAAACACAAACACACATATATATGTATATATAATATTATATATATATATATATATATATATATATATATATATATATATATATATATATATATATATATATATATATATATATATATATATATATATATATATATATATATATATATATATATATATATATATATATATATATATACATACATACATACATACATACCTCATTTCAGTTTCAGCTTCATTAACACTTACGTAGTTATGTTTACACTGACAGCATTTCATGATAGGAACTTCCAGAAGCACGTTTAATGTTCGGGTGGAATTAAAAAAAACAAAAAATATAACTCTTAAGAAAACCACGTAAATAAACGAGGGGCCATAAAAATAAGTGCATGAGCAAAAAAGAGCGCAAATGAAACAAAAAAAAAAATTGCAAACCAAACAACGCATTAGCAACGTTTACTCTTCCATCTTAGTTGTAGCATATCGAACACGGCCCCCCAAAACACGGGAACCCATTAGGTCGGATATCGCGGAGTGATCTGTTTCGAATGTAGAGCAAACAACGGGTGACACGTTTCTGAATATTTAAAAGGGACGCAGGACGAGGCACTGGTTCCACAAACAGGAAATGCACAGAATATGTTTATCTCCTGACGATTCAATACTTCCTTTTTTTTTTTTTGACGCGTGTCGCTGCCGCTGTTAACGTAGAAATACACTTTCAGAGATGAATTGTTAAAGGGGAAGAATTCTGCATTCTTTCGTGTATTGGTATGTACAGACGTGGCTGTAACAAATCCTACAGTGTAACTACATGAGAAGAACAACGTCAATATATGATACATAAAGTTAAATACACAAAACCTTAAATTATGTGCACAGAAAATTCCTCAAAATATGTGTATCTCAAAAGCAAACTAATTTAAATTAAATATTGTCTTATCTATAATTAGGTGATATTCTATTTTCAATAATATTTTGGAGGAGTAATTATAAATTAAACTGCGATTCGTTTTTGCACACTAGAATAAAACAAGTAAAATATCCGCCGAAGTTTCTTCGGCGCAATCGAGTTTTCTGTACAGCCGCCACAGCGTATAATCAAGGCCACCGAAAATAGCTCTATCTTTCGGTGGTCTCGGTATAATGCTGTATGAACCGCGGCCCGGTGGTGGTCTATCCTATATCGTTGCCAGAAGCACGATCCATGGCCAACCCTATCCTTAAATAAAATAAAAACTACTGAGGCTAGAGGGCTGCAATTTGGTATGTTTGATGATTAGAGGCTGGATGATCAACATGCCAATTTGCAGCCCTCTAGCCTCAGTAATTTTTACGATCTGAGGGTGGACAGAAAAAGTGCGGACGGACAGACAAATAGCCATCTCAATAGTTTTCCTTTATGGAAAAAAAGGAAAAAAAATTACTCTCGTTTAGTTCTGTGGATGGGTAATAACACAGACATCTACTGGAGTCTGTGACATGCTATACAATACGATCTATATCAACAGAAAACAACAGACAATACTAATCCATCTGTCCCAACGAATCAAAAATAAAAAAAAACACACACACAATTCGAACACTTAGTCCTTCATAGCCAGATGTCAGTTAAGCCAAAACGAGAACCATCTATTGATAGAAAAAACAATAATCGCATCACACAATGAATACGGCGCAGCGTAAAAATGAAATACACATTGTGGGTTAGAAGCCTTCAGTTTGTTGTCAATCAACGTTCGACTTGACAAATTGTTTTGTCTGAAAAAGTGGCGTTTCAGCCCTGAAGAATATTAAAAGATTATTGAAGCTAGTTTGCCGTCAATGAGTAATTTCTTTCTGAGCTTCCTATATCGATTTTTTCATTACATAACTTCTCCATTTTTCTTTTTTTAGTAATAATTCAAAATCGAAGGTTTGGTGTTTATTTTTGTTTGCAATAAGCAAACAAAAACAAACACCGAATCTTTGGTTTTGAATGACATGCTTATGTTTTTTTGTTTCCCAATAAAATCCTTCATGATTATTGAGAAGGTCTCTCTCTCTCTCTCTCTCTCTCTCTCTCTCTCTCTCTCTCTCTCTCTCTCTCACTCTCTCTCCATTTCACAGGCGGGCCAAATGAACACAGAGTAATTAACGCCAGAGGCAATATCTGATAACGCAACAAAATAATCCCATTCCTGGTTTTTTCCCCCAAGTCCTGTTCGCCCTCTTCAAAGATGTAAATTTGACGGAGGAAGATTTGGCACTAATGGCCTCGCGGCGCTCAAACGTAAGTGACAAGAGAGAAAGAAATGAAGTGCTGGCCCGCCGCCCCCGCCCCCTGCTGAGGAACACATTTGTAGTTCTGGTAAACAGTTTTCTTCTCTCACTTGACGCCTTGAAATTTGCATATTTTTGCAGAGAGAGAGAGAGAGAGGAGTATGACTGAAATTTGGCACTGTGATACAAGAATTTTTTGCCATCGTGTGAATATTCTAGTTGATTTTACACATGAGAGAGAGAGAGAGAGAGAGAGAGAGAGAGAGAGAGAGAGAGAGAGAGAGAGAGAGAGAGAGAGAGAAGTATGACTGAAATACTGGCACTGTGATACAAGAATTGTACTTAGCCATCGTGTGAATATTCTAGTTGATTTTACTTTTAAAAAGTTACTAACATGAGAGAGAGAGAGAGAGAGAGAGAGAGAGAGAGAGAGAGAGAGAGAGAGAGAGAGAGAGAGAGGTATGACTGAAATACTGGCACTGTGATTTGTACTTAGCCATCGTGTGAATATTCTAGTTGATTTTACTTTTAAAGAGTTACTAATATGAGAGAGAGAGAGAGAGAGAGAGAGAGAGAGAGAGAGAGAGAGAGAGAGAGAGAGAGAGAGAGAGAGAGAGACTTTATTAATTTTGGGCATATTCATAATGTGAATGTTTTCTTTTCTATTTACAAAACCCAAGGAGTGTTTTTTCAAGACAACAGGAATTGCAGTAATCTTGTGCTTGCTTATTCAAATTTACATCCCTCCTAGCCCACCCACAAAAAAAAAAAAAAATTAAAAAAAATAAATAAATACATAGGTTTTATCCGTTTAAACATCAACAGTAGGGGTACCTATTACCAAAAAAAAATCCACTACAGCATATATGCTGATGAGAAACAAAAAAAAGGGGGGGGGGAGTTTTATCCATAAAATCTGTAATTTTTGTTTTACATATTCCTATTGAAATCAATGGATCAAGTTTATAAATCCGCATGCTGACACCCATACTCTTATTGAAAACTTCCTTTTGATAAAGCTGACCTCTGATTTAATAAAGTCTAGTTTTATAAAAAAAAAAAAGTTTACAGAGATGAAAATCAAAAGCAGAATTCAAACAAAACAAAAGAAAGCCCTGAATTTAACGACGATCATTAAATATTCAATAAAAATAAATTCTAGACCAAAACCATGACACGTATGATTTTCGTTTACCTGTTACATTCGTTTTCCTTTTGCCTTAGCTTTTTTTCATTCTTTTTCACTTTACATTCATTTTCCTTTTACATTCATTTTCCTTTTACCTTATCCTTCACAATCATTTTCATTCTACAATCATTTTCCTTTCACCTTATCCTTTTACAATCATTTTCTTTTACATTCATTTTCCTCTTACATTCAGTTTCCTTTCACCTTATCCTTTTACAATCATTTTCATTTTACATTCATTTCCCTTTTACATAATCTTTAAAATTCATTTTTCTTTTAAAATTCCCTTTTACCTTCATTTTCCTATTACATTATCTTTTTACATTCATTTCCCACTCACATTATCCATTTATATTAATTTTTATTTTACAATGTCATTTTACATTCATTCAGATTTTACAATGTCCTTTAACATTCAATTTCCTTTTACGTTATCCCTTTTACAGTCCCTTTCCTTTGTACATTATCCCTTTTACATTCATCTTCCTCTTACATTATCCCTTTTACATCATTACCGAGTTGTGTTTCGTGATATCATGACTTGCGGTAGTTTTTTTTCAAAAAAGGATTATCGTCACAACTGGTATTTTCATTCTTTACGGAAACGACTGCCAATGACGGATTCTAAAAATCAAGACAATTTGGAAATGGCAAATTTCTCCGTCATTTCGGATAACGCGAAATTACATCGGCCGGGTTGAAACTCAATACTGCTGAGGGTTTGGTAATTTGATCACGCGACGACATGAGAAATAAAACAGCAATACCTGAATTTGCCTTCATTGCTAAGGGACGTTCGACAATCTCATCAATGAGGAATTGCTAAGGGACAATCGACAATCTCCTCGATGAGGAACAATTCAGCAATACCTGCATTTGTAGCCATTGCTAAGGGGCATTCGACAATCTCCTCAATGAGGAATTGCTAAGGGACAATCGACAATCTCCTCAATGGGGAACAATTCAGCAATACCTGCATTTGTAGCCATTGCTAAGGAGCATTCGACAGGCAATGGAGCATTCGACAATCTCCTCAGTGAGGAACGATACAGCAATACCTGCATTTGTAGCTGTTGCTAAGGAGCATTCGACAATCTCCTCAGTGAGGAACGATGAATACCTGCATTTTAGCTATTGCTAAGGAGCATTCGACAATCTCTTTAAAATTCTGAAACATCAGAAAATTGAGAAAAATCATAAATTATGCATGACATCCCATACTAGCAGGTCAAAGTTCACACACCTATCCCGTCACGATCACTATCACCTGGCTGCGCATTTTACTGGAAATTATGAACATCACAGCTCCGAAAATACAATAAAAACTAACCACTAATATCCATATTTTTCCAGGAAAACAGATTGACTCTCAATGGAACACGCAAATTTCTAGAAGGGTGAAAGCTAGTCATGTCAAAATCAATACAATATAATAATATACAAAATAACCCTTAAGAGAGAGAATAAGCACTGGGACCTATGAGGTCATTCAGCGCTGAAAGGGAAATTGACAGTAAGAAGTCTTGAAAGGTGTAACAGGAGGAAAACCTCAAAGCAGTTGCACTGTGAGACAAGTGTCAGAGAGGGTGGAAAGTCAGATGGAAGAAAGAGAATATGAACGGAGGTACACTAAAAGGAATGAAAGGCGTTGCAGATAGGGGCCGAAGGGACGCTGCAAAGAACCTTAAGTAATGCCTACAGTGCGCCGCACGAGAAAATAACCCTCAAGCGTATAATGCACAGAGAAAATACATCCAAGAATAACTAAAGGTTTATAAATACTCAAAAGAAAAAAAAACTCAGGAAGGACAGGAAGGGAATTATTATTATTAATAATCATACAATACGTAGGGCTTTCCAAGGCTAAGAAGATTACCGATACTCGGTGGACTAATGGAACATT
Source organism: Macrobrachium rosenbergii (assembly GCF_040412425.1). Classification (NCBI taxonomy): domain Eukaryota; kingdom Metazoa; phylum Arthropoda; class Malacostraca; order Decapoda; family Palaemonidae; genus Macrobrachium; species Macrobrachium rosenbergii. The sequence continues at coordinate 46,720,864 of NC_089762.1, read as the reverse complement.
GCGTTTAATGGTTTGTGTGAATTATGCAAAAGGCTTACGAAGAATAAGCTTTGGGAAAGCAAAAGACTTCAACTAAAATCATGTACTTTCGTTCGATGCTGCCATTCAGTGGCCAATTCGAAACTGGAAATATGTTGCCTGGATCAAAAGCTCTGCATCAAATATTAACGATGAAATCTGACTTCATCAACAATAGGAATACATTGATGTGTGTTTACATACATACATACACACGCACAAATATCCCTTCAACATACATACTCACACATAAATATACATTTTAATAAACATCCCTCCAAGTTATTCACGACTTTGCAAATAACTTGACAGTATAAACGAGATATATTTTAACGCATGAGAAGGTGAATATTTTTTTTAAAGGTACCTTCCGTTTTGCGTTGACTATATATATATATATAAAAAAATAAATGAATACAAGCAGCCAAGGCTTCCTAAGTTTATATATCGTTTTTTCCATTCAATTTTATGCCTCGGAATTTTGAATAATCTATGAGGCTGGCCTGGCGGAACTTTAAAGCTGAAATAATGGGGGGTAGAGAGAGAGAGAGAGAGAGAGAGAGAGAGAGAGAGAGAGAGAGAGAGAGGGTAGTGGAGCTGTGGGTGAGGAATTTGGCTGAAACGAAATTCAAGAGAAATATGAGTAAGTAAAACTTACTATATTAGAAATAGTAAGAAAAACAAACAGAAGCGAAATACGTGAAAAATGGAAAAGTTTATGAAGGTCAAAGGAACCATACGAAATGAGATACAAAATAAATATGAAATTTCACTCCGTAGGGGGGTAGTGTCGTCAGTGCACCTCATGCGGTGCACTGTAGGCATTAGTTAAGGTACTTTGCAGCATCCCTTCGGCCCCTAGCTGCGACCCCTTCCGTTCCTTTTACTGTACCTCCTTTCATCTTCTCTTCCTTCCATCTTACTTTCCACCCTCTTCTAACAATTGATTCATAGTGCAGCTGCGAGGTTTTCCTCCTGTTACGCCTTTCAAACCTTTTACTGTCAATTTCCGTTTCAGTGCTGAATGACCTCATAGGTCCCAGGGCTTGGCCTTTGGTCAAATTCTTCTATATTCGATCGACTGTCGACAGGAATTTCAACATCGAAAACCGAGCCAGTTTTTCTAAGCAATTTAAAGTATTTCAGTATTACTTAAAGTATGGAAACCATTTCCCAAACATAATATAATATTCTGGCACTACAATGAATATATTATTATTAACTTACGCCTAATCACATCCTCGATTCCTTTCGGTGGAACGAAAATTATTCGCACAGCTGGAAAGCGCAGCTGAAAAGAACAAAAAAAAATTAGAAACTTTTCCTTTTCAACAGAGTCGAGGGCATTAACCAAAAAAGAAAAAGAGGTCGAAGTTTTTCTTCCCCCTGAGGAAAAACTGGGAACAAAAGCCTCATAAAACTCATGAAATACTTTAATATTTGGGATCTGGTTATTCAGAACGCATTACTTTTGATGAAAATTTCTACTGGGATGTTTTCATACACAGCCCCACGCCCACTCTCCCCGCCACCCACAACCCTTTCCCTCTTTGTAAACACAAACAGTAATTCTTTTTCTGCATGCTTGCCTTTACTTCTTTGTAAGCACAAACACTAATTTCTTTTTTCAATACTTGCCTTTACCCCTTTCTATACACAAACAGGAATTTGTTTATTACAGGTTTGCTTTTTCCTAATTGTAAAAGCAAACAGTAATTTCTTTATTGCTTGCTTGCTTGCTTTTGCCTCTTTGTAAACAAACAGTAATTTCCTACTTCCATGCTTGCTTTTTTTCTATTTGTTTACACAAACAATAATTCCTTTTTTGCATGTTTGCCGTTACCTCTGTGTAAACACACAGCAATTTCCTTCCTTTACACTTTTTTGCATTTTTAAGACTTGCAAATCAGTTGAGGTCATGTTTTCACTACTCATTTTCATTTCATAGAAGCTCACTCATTTGCCTATAATGATAGTTAGCCAAGCCCTGATTGCATTACAAGCATTAAATGCAAGGTCACTACTGCTTACGCTTATAAAAGAGTTGCTTATCTTATCGCATCTCACAAATTGAAAAGAGGAATTTGGTGTCAAGTGCATCCTACATATGGCTAATTAAAATCTTCCTAAAAAATGCTGCATGGCGGGTTTATTTAATTATACACTGTTTTTACATAACAGAAGCTTGAGAAATATTCCTTTAAATCCTTACAAATGGAAATAATAAAGCTTTAAGTACCTTTTCTATAAAAGAACTGCTTAAATCTTGGCTAGAAGATTTCAGAATGTAATCTAGGAAAGTCTCAGAATGAAAAAAGAAAAATTGAATACCACTATCACCCAATCTTGCAAAAAGATTTTGTAAACATCTAAATTACCCAATTAACAATACGTGAAAAATAAAGCCATCAGGGAAAGGAAAAACCTAACTCTGCAAAATAATAAAAAATATATAGCAGCATTAGCATACATAATATTGCCAGGAAGACGGTTTTCCATTCTGGCACAGAGGACACAATGCTTCCACTGTCAAACTGTTCATAACGATCAAGGATAAACTTTAACAAGATTAACGCAGTCAGCCACCAAGGATGATGACAAATGATACTCAATCCTAAAATAGCAAATTTTTAAAGTAGTTTGTATTTTTCCTAACGTACAAAACTGAAGTTATTTGCATAGGATTTAGCTCGCGTTCGCAAGCTAAATCCTATGTAAAGAACAAAGGTTTGTATTTGTGCAGGAACAAATAAAAGCTTGCCGATGCCCACTACCGAAATAAAAGCTCGAATCTAAACAACAGATTTTTCTGTATAGTCTAAATCATAATTGCCATTTCGATTACTAATGAAGAAAATATAATATATTATTTCCGAATGATAGCTACTTTTGCAACGAGTCAAATAAGACTACGTTGATAAATTATTATGCGCATGGAAAAATAATAATCAATAAACTGAAAAAATAGTCCAATTATTAATATTGAGCTTTAATTAAAGCAATAAAAATCTCCTAATTGCATCCACTAGCACCGTATCATCAAAGAAAAATGATATATTAGGTTTCAAAATCTAGTTCGAAAAACCTTAAGTCAATATTTGCTTTCACATTTTTATTCATCAACAAGATTTGGCCCTTTTTTAGGGGGCCAGAGAGAGAGAGAGAGAGAGAGAGAGAGAGAGAGAGAGAGAGAGAGAGAGAGAGAGAGAGAGAGATTTGGCGTTTCATAAGGGTCGTTTCCCCTTAAAGGATGACAGCTTATGAAATGGACGTTAGGGAAATGAAACAACAGTCCACTTTCTAGATTGAGGAGCTGGGCGCTCCGGAGGTTTTTTTTTTTTTTTTTTTTTTTTTTGTCTCTTTACCACAACAATCCCGTGCAGGTCTGTTTTGGGGAGGATGAAGGATGTATAGTTTTACATTTTGTGAAGGATAATGAGATATACATTATTCCTTGCGTGCATTATTACGACTGATATAATGCCATGATGAGGAAATCAATGCAACAAAATATTATTATGTACATTCCAGGTGTTGAGATAAAATAGGTTTTTAATTATATCAAGTCTTGGATAATTTTACATTTTGTGAATTTTGAGATATGTGACATTATACTGTGATGCCAAATGGAATCATGAAACAAAATCAGCAATGTACAGTCCAGGTCGAGGTTTTTAAATTATAAGCCTTGCATAATTTGCTATAATGTCAGGAATTATACTGGAATCATACTGGAATCAATTAAATAAAATCAGCCTTGTACAGTCCAGGTGCTGAGATAAGAACAGGTTTTTGAATAATGGCAAGTCTTGACGTTCAATGAGATACGCGACCTTCAGACACTTTCTGTGCCTATTTCCCCGTTTTATTTCAATTCAATGTACATTAATTTCTTACCAAACACACCTTTAAAAGGCATATGATCATTCTGTGGTTAACATTCATCACACTTTATACCTTCTCATATTGGATCTCTCTTATTTTCCTTATTCTAAAAACGGCTTCGAGTCCTTCACCCTAATGTTCTTTGTATTTTACGGTTGGTTGCCTGCCAGCCCAAATCTCTCTCTCTCTCTCTCTCTCTCTCTCTCTCTCTCTCTCTCTGTTTTGGTAATATCTGCTGCGCGCAAAGAGTAAATGGAGCCCGGGAGCTTTAACGATAAATCTATATAAACCAGATGCAAGGAAAATTTCACCTTATTCAAGTCCTCTCATTTGGTGACGTTTCCTCTCCCGGTGCTCCGGTCCGGAATTCTGTTCATTTATTTGTATTCCCAAATCTGTATGTTATTAAAATGATCAACCTTGTTTACTAATCAGATTTCTGATTACACTGTTTGAACTCATTTGGTAATCAAATTTCTGATTATACTCATTAGGCTGATTTAGTTCGTACATTAATGATTGCTGATGAACTGAAGTATCTCTCTCTCTCTCTCTCTCTCTCTCTCTCTCTCTCTCTCTCTCTCTCTCTCTCTCTCTCTCTCTCTCTCGTGATGCAGTTGGAAGTACTCTATAGTAAGGGCCAGTGAAACTTGGTTCGATTCCCTGACAAGGCGAGGAAAGGAACAGAATGAGCACCTTTCCATGAATACTCAGCATTGTCTATTGACCTCATAACTGAATATGGTTACCAATCAATCAATCAATCAATCAATCAATCAATCAAGAGAGAGAGAGAGAGAGAGAGAGAGAGAGAGAGAGAGAGAGAGAGAGAGAGAGAGAGAAATAACTAAGGTGAGTGAACTGAACGTTTCCTGAATAATCAGCATCGTCTATTGACCTAATAACCGAATATGGTCATTCATCAAATGCAGTGGGTATCAGCTACAGAGAGAGAGAGAGAGAGAGAGAGAGAGAGAGAGAGAGAGAGAGAGAGAGAAATAACAACTTGTCTTGAATATTCATCAATGCCTATTGATCTAATAACTGAATATGGTCACTAATAAAATGCAACGGCGCTCAGCCAGCGGTGGAGAGAGAGAGAGAGAGAGAGAGAGAGAGAGAGAGAGAGAGAGAGAGAGAGAGAGAGGTAACGTGAGTGACAGAACGCCGTCAAAATGGGCGCTATCATTTCATAATTAAGAAAGGTAGGGCTCGACGAGAACCTATATTCACCAAATGTCATCAGATGTTTCCCGAACAACAGATTCCGACGCCTAACGTCACGTTAATTCAATATCGACGCGTATATATTGGATCATCGCCAAACTACAAGACGAAATTGCAGGCGTCTGTTTTCTGTTTCACGCAGATACATTCTCTTAAGAGTCACTTTTGCAATACATACGGCGATTAACGATAAGCCAGGTTATACGGATGCAAAATACTTATTTTTTCTACTATTTTTAGTGTTCTGTAAAAGAAAACTAATGTGCCGGCTTTGTCTGTCCGTCCGCACTTTTTCTGCCCGTCCTCAGATCTTAAAAATTACTGAGGCTACAGGACTGCAAATTGATATGTTGATCATCCACCCTCCAGTCATCAGACACATCAAATTGCAGCCATCTGGCCTCAGTAGTTTTTATTTTATTTAAGGTTAAAGTTAGCAACAATCGTGCGTCTGGCAACGATATAGGATAGGTCACCACCGGCCCATGGTTAAAGTTTCATGGGCAGCGGCTCATACAGCCTTATACCGAGACCACCTAAAGATAGATCTATTTTCGGTGGCCTTGATTATGCGCTGTACGGTAAACTCGATTGCGCCGAAGAAACTTCGGAGCATTTTTTAGTTGTTTTTTTTTTTTTTTTTTTTTTTACTTCCGAATATTTTTCTTTAAAATTAGGGAATTATAATTTTCGTTACGTTTCAGCAATATTAGTTCAGTATTACGTAGCTTCCCTGTTTCTTAACTTCCCAACAGACTGGATTTGTCTTAAGGGCGTCAGTTCAGTTCTTCGTATTCTCTATCTTCATGGAAGAGGCAATCATGTTCACTCTTTTCTCTAGTGAATGATCTTTTTATCAGTTGTAATTCATTCTCCATCCAGGCAACTGTGATATTAAAATATACCTTTTGAGATGGCATGGATATGTAAGTGCACCCAAAGAAACTGTTTGGCAAACTTTCGTGTGATGCGATAATGGAATGGAATATAAAATTTCGAACAAAGGCCAAGCGCTAGGACCTAAGAGGTGATTCAACGCTGAAAGGGGAATTGAGAGTAAAGATGGTTTGAAAGATTTAACAGAAGGAAAACTTCAAAGCAGTTGCACTATGAAACTTGTTAGGAGAGGTTTGAGGAAAGTAAGATGGAAGAAAGAGAATGGGAATGAAAGAGCAGTAAAAGGACTGAAAGGGGTTGCATCTAGGGGTCTAAGGGACGCTGCAGAGACCCTCATGTAATGCCTACAGTGCGCCGCGTGAGGTGCGCTGATTGGCACTACTCTCTCACGGGGGCGTGATGAGCTACGATCTCAAAGATAAACATCGAAATACTAATGATTTTGTCGCCTAATTACCACACACGTGCTGGAAATAGCATAGCAGACAATGCTATGAATTCAAAGGGTCCCCTAACTAACTCAGGGACACCCCCTCCACCTCCAACCCCCTCCTCCCCCAACTCACAAAACAACCAGACAAAAGCATCGATGGCAACATGGCGCACCTATTGTGAACCATCCAATTACCTCCCTGTTTAAACTTGTGCAACAACACATAAGCGAATGAAACATTTAACGTGATTAAAAACTGAAGGGGGAGGCAACAGCAAGAGGAAAGAACTGGCCTCGTTTGTAATTCCAGAAAGTGGCAAGTTCCTCCAAGTTTATTCCCTCTAGTGTCACTCAGCCATCAGACGTTACGACAGGCTTTCAGGGAGAGTTTTTCCGCGACCAGCCGTGGTGGGGATTTTCTATTATTTAGCCTCCAGTTTCAGAGGCAGATAGAGATTCCGACTGTAGATCCTTTGGAGAGAAATTCCTTTTATGATTTTATAAATATCGCAGACATAGCAGACAACTGACCATATATATATATATATATATATATATATATATATATATATATATATATATATATATATATATATATATATATATATATATAGCCTATATATGTATTTATTTTGGCTAAGGAAAAAAGCGTAATGTGGTGCAGTTATAACACTGTATTTTCATTAAAGAGGCTTCATATCAGCCAACAATGCCATCCTTTTCTCTGTCATATACCCTTCCATTCATATCACCTAGCACACCCATGCATACTATCCTTGACTTAACATGAGTACGCTTTCATCCACCATCCACCACAGTAGTCTTCCTAACACCACAATCACCACCTCTTTTCTAGCTCTAAACCTTCCAGTCATTCCACACACACTGCCCTTTCACTGTTGTCTTACCATGAGCCAAAACAACCAGCTTTTTCTCCATTAAAACATCAGCAATCATATATACTCTTCTCTGTATCCACTGCATCCACACATCCAAATACACACACACACACAC